>NW_020884878.1:14537697-14641291 GCF_003945725.1 Corapipo altera | reverse complement strand
GAAAGGGAAAGGGAAAGGGAAAGGGAAAGGGAAAGGGAAAGGGAAAGAGAAAAAAAATCCAAAAACCCTTGTATAGAAAAGAAAGAAACAAAATCCAAAATGTTGGATAGCAATTTCTTCTGAAAGGATAAGTTCTGTAGAAAATTCTGACAGCTCAAGATGACACAGAACCCTAATACTGCGGTAGCAGAAATGAAATAAGAGATTAAGTAATAATATGATTTTATTTATGGCAAAGTATGTATGAATTCTTTAGTTATTGTGTGCTACATTACGCTTGAAACCATAAAATTCACAGTACATTTATGCAACACCTTTTCTATAGATACTGTCTCAACATAAAGAGATTCCAGACCCTTAAACCTTTGTGGCATGTAAATAAGACATTTTAAGTTCTAAATTGATATTATGTTATATTTATTGTATGTTTTCTAAGAAGTCCAGCTAATTATGACATTTATAATATTTTTCATCCTCTAGATGCTCCTTATGAAGATTTTAAAAAAGAAAAAAATAAAGAGAAAAATCCAGAGACTTTCATTGACATTTGGTTATTAAGGCAAACCCTTTACTGTCTCTAAACCACAGCTCAAGTCTTGCCAAAATGTTGGTCACCAAGTAGGCCTGAAAAACTGCATGATATATTGCAACTTTTCAACTTCAGCTCTTCATTCAGGCTAATTAGATTCATATCCTACACTGCAGCAGCTGCAGGGATTTATTTTTCACCATCTTTTTTAAAAGGTTTTGTTGTTTGCACATTCAAACTCTTTTCTGAGCTTCAGAAATCTTTGAAAATAGGGAAAACAGAGAAAGGGCATGTCTGTAGGAAAAAGAGTTTTTCTAACTCAGCTTCGCTAACCCAAGTAAATAAAAAAAGTCTAATGCAGCAGTCAGACAAGATATCTCAATCTTTGACTGGGTTAAACCCTTGAAACTCTCCAACACCTGCAATGAGTCTGTACAACAAATGATGGTATGCAACATAATGTATGTCTGCAAGGCAGCTTATTTGTCCACCAGTTTTGATTTAAAGAGAGCCCATAACTCACCTGTAGCAATTAAAATTACTGGTTTTACTGGTTTATTAGCTCAAAATGTTTTCAGGTAAATACATTTAGGTTGAGAATGTGTTTTTTCAGGGTGAAGAAATTCTGTCTGCTTCATCTCTCGAGTGAACATTTTGGAAGGTGACTACAGATCCAGGAGATCCAGCTACAGAAATGGAAATCAACAGCATACACCATTCCTTAATGCAATAATGACACATATGTCTATGAGACTCCTCTCATGATGACAGAAATGCCTCATTGGCTTACAGCTATCAAGGTTAAGGGAATCTTACAGGTTTTAAAAGCATTATGTGTAGTCACCAGAAAGTGTTCTTCAGTTACACCACTTCTCCTATAAATAGAGTTCCCAGATTCTAGGAGGTCTGAACAAGATCAGAAATGAAATTAAAGAACGAGCATCAGTCTTCTCTGGACCAAAGATATATAAAAAGTTATTTTTGCTTAATCAGGTTGCACTGCATCAACCATGATGATATCACATTATGGGGATGATATCACATTATGAATGCAGGGAGTTGAAGACAGGTCATGTGGTCTATGTAAAGCAGTTTTAGCAATATCACAATTGGCTGCCCAGGTAGTTTAAATGATTCTGTATTACAAAATTTTTACTCTTTTGGTGGCAGATAGTAGGCTCTAAAGAGAGTAATACAATAATTTTTTTTCTGAAATAATAAAATACAGAGAAAATTTTAACACTTTTAAGACACAATGATTCATGATATGGCACACTATTGAAAAACATGTTTCTCTATCTGGTTTCTAATTTAATCCAGTGTGTTTCATCCTCTGTATATTGAGTGTCCTCTGAAGGTAAATAAATAATATTTCTACCTAGGAAAGCAACCATACCGTGAAAAAAATCACAGAGCTTTCAATCCTAACTTGTGTTAAATAATAAAATAAATATGAGTGTGATTATCTCTTTTCTCAGTATGCTTTGACTAAATAAAGATTACAAGTTATAAACGAAGTTGTCATCACTTGAGAATTAGTGTTAACATAACCAAGAGTGTCTATCATTCCCATGGTGTAAAACCAGATTTTTTATGTTACAATACTTGAGGCATAATGTTTTTTGTTACTACTACTTCTTAGTAATGACAACTTGAACACTTAAAGTCACTGAGGCAAAAACCACAAATATGTAAACTCTCCACAATGTTATCAAAATTCAGTTGAAAAGTGTTAAACATCAATTTCATTTCCTTTGGAAGTTAGTTAGCTAGTTGTTGCTTCTTAATCTCAAGAATTTAGACTGATTTCTATGCAAATTCCCAACTGCACATTTCCTAGAGTTATGTAGATACTTTCAACTTTGGTGATGGTAGATTTTGGAGAAATGTGCACTGTGACAGTGTGAACTGATATTTTTATACTGTAAACCATACTACTGTCTATACTGCAGTTTAAGCATGTTGAGGATGCTTATTCTCTTGTAATTCAGAATAGCAACAGATTTTTTTTTCATTCTGAGAGGTCCTCACGATTGTATTTCTCACACGACTCCTGGTGAACTGATGTTTTACTTCACAAGGCTGAAAGTGTTGTCCATAATGGTCATAGAAAAGGATGATCTGGCAATGATGCTTTTTTCCCTTACTGAAGCAGTGGACAGAACAAGTGACTAAACAGTCTCTGTTCTCTGTACTTCCCTTTGATTTATCGTGTCAGCTATATAGGTCTACTTTCAGTCTGGAAGAATGCTGAAAAAGCTTAAAATATTAATTTCAAATATATTAAACATCTGGATATGTTGAACCAGATTTGTCAAGGAAATAGGTGTGGAAACAGGCAGATTATAACAAACAAATGCTTGACAGCTCCTGAAGTGCTAGGGTTTATACATGCTTTTCAGTAAAAAAAGAAATATTTGTTACCAAAGTACTTCCAAAATATTTTTCTCCTCTTCCTTTTTTTTGTTTTAGTATTTTTATACCTTTCTGAATCAGGTAATTTCATTTGTCTTTTGTGAGTTCAATCTTTGAAACTGTCTGTCTTCTGTCACTTGCATCAATACAGTGCTCAGTAAACGAAGCTGTACATATGGGTTCTGGAGTTGTTTACTTACTGACATCTCACAGATTTCTTTGTTAGATGTGCTGTTTTACATATTTTTCTTTTGTAGTATGCCTTCTAGATACTCAGCAACCAAATATGCTGTCTGGGCTTCCCGAGCATACTTTATATTTACATCACATGTAAGTTAATAACTCTGAAAGCATGTTCTGTTTGCTTACCTGACATCAGTGTAAGGTAAAATGAGAAATATCCCAATTTTTATCTCTGAATTTTCTAAAAACCTATAAAGATATGGAGTTTTGAAATGTGTTTCTATAATAAGTCTTGTAAACATTAGCTTGGAAATATTTCTTCTACTGATTAAAGGCCAACTAGTTGCAGAAAGAACAATAACTTAACACTTATTGATGATTAAAATGAGGCATTTTAATTATTGAGAAAGTTTTTCCAACTATTTTCAGAATAAAAATAATATTGAAATCAACTTCCACAAAAATATACATACTGTTCCAAAAAGCTACCCAGTTCTGCAACAGACAGGACAATTAAATTTTTATACAATAAAATAAATTAAGTTTATCATATTTTTTCCTGGTTAAGAAAAAAAAGGGTATTAACTGGATTTAAAAAAATAAATTAAATACTAGCTAATGTAGCACATCTGCATTTAATAGACAGCAGAGGACAAGAAATTTGCCACTATGAAATTTACCATTAAACTGAAGTTTTACCTTTAAAAAACTTTTTAATTTTCAGACAAAAAAAAGGAAAATAATGTACATATACCTATGTTTTCCTGTATAAATGCATATACATAAAAATACAGACATATAAAGACATTTGGTGAAAGCAATAAAAAGAGTTTTGTTTGTTTATCTTAATGCAGAATTCTTTTTACCCCATTAAATGTCTCTGGTTTCTAGTCTATGCACCAGACATTGCAAAATTAGTCCCTGTTGTATATGTATTAAGACTTTGTCCAGTCTAAACATCTTAAGCAATGGAATGTCCATTGGGAGACTTATTTTCCACAGTCTAATACATCTCACTGTCAGAAAATTGTTTCTGATATTCAGCCTAATTTTTTCCTCCCTTAATTTCCTCTCATTGCTCCTAATTACATCTCCTTATGCCACCCTAAATCATTTGTCCCCCTGCTTAGTGTTTATGGTCTTTAAATACTTGTAGAATGTTATCATATCCTTATGAGTTGCCATTTAGGCAAAATCTGTGTAGAAATTTATGTAAATTGGCACTACTATACTGACTTAAGCTATTTATACCACCTGAGGATAAAAAACCACAGCATTTGATTCTCGTGGGTGTGTATTTTATGCCAGTTTGTGTCATGACTCACATCTGCCTAGAGAAGGGAGAAGAAAACTATGCTTCAAACATTACCTGTTTCACCTAGTCCCCATGGCCTACTAGGGCTACCTTAGTATGTAAAGCTATTATTGGATTCAAATATATATATAAATATATTTATAGTATACTTCAAACACTAGACACAAACACAGTGAAAAATCTCTGATGTTTACACTGCCAACATATTTGAAAAAGGGATGACCCTAGTAGACAGAGCTTTAGGGTTTTTTTACACACTAAAACAACAATGAATATGTTTTACTTCCAGACTGGTAAACTTTGGAGAACCATCATGAACCCAGTCAGGGATACATTACAATGCTTATGTCTCAGCTAGAAAAATCCCGTCTAGAAAGCAATACGTGCTTTACAAACTTGTGCATACCCTTGAAGTACAGCAGGTAGCTCCTTCTGAATAGTCTTTATGCTCCTGATCAGACCCATTCTGAACAGACAGAAAAGGATATTTGATGACAATTCTGAAAACACCACTAATTGCTAGAATAAATCGTATATTTTTTTAAATCAGTGATTTCTTTTTCAACAAGGTCCTGTTCTGCACAACTAAAAACTTCCAGTGGTCTTGAATCATAGAATAAATACATGTGTACTTCAGCAGTGGTACAAGATAAATTGGGTTATCACAACAGAGATTTGTGTGATTTTCATATGATTCAGAATATGAGCAGAGCTGATAACCTGATAAATACCTTTCCAGATCTAAGACATTTACCACCCTCTTCTCAGAAGACAGAGCTGAATTTAGCAGATGTGTAATCTTCTTAGCACAACTGCAGTTTCATCTAAAGAAGCACAACCTTGAAGTATAATAGTAGACAGATAACAAAGATTCCTTGCTTGCCTCTTCAAAACAGCATGAGTCTATACCAAACATGCATGACAAGGCAGGTTGGTTTCAAATAAACAGCCTTGCAAAGGAAGTCTCTATGGCAAGTACACTTCTCACACATGGCTTCTCAATCTCAAAACTCCCACAGCAGGAGCATTAGGAAACTGCGCAATGTGACGTAGGAACAATCTACAGGATATAAAGTGGTGACAGTAGGAGGATAATGTTCTCTTTTATTGGTACAATAATCATCAAATTCTTCAGCATAGAGATTATATTTTTGTGTATGTAATCCTCATACTATTTTAATACCCTTTGTACTGTCGATATTAATCTATTAATTACAAAAATTAAATTAATTCTGAACGGATAGGAATATTATTTCTGAGCACTACCCTCGATAGTTATGAGAAAGTTACAATGAGACAGAATGAAAACTCACTTATATAACTGAAGAAAATGCCTGTAATGGAATTTGCAATTTTATGAAACCGCCTTGTGAGGGTGTAACTGCTGCTGAGCAGGAACTTGCTGAAATGCACAGGATGTCCTGCGCCCCTTACTGCAGTCTGCATGGCTCTCATCTGGTTATCTGGAGGTGTACATAGAGAAGATGACCATGACTGAAAGCCACAGGAGCATTTAATATTGCCTGTTTTTCAGATAGGTCTGTTTCCATGTCAGTGTACACTCAGAAGAACAAAAAAGGGTAAAGAAATACTATGTTGCAGTGAGGAAATTACCACCCATCATCAGTCAACCCTAATGGACAAAAAATGATGATAGTCACTGCAGAAAGATCTCCTGACAGACATAACTTTTATTCCATTAGAGAAGACTTCATAGGCCAAGAAAACAAACAAAAAAAATTTTTACCAGAGTGAATAAGTAAATACATATATTTTCTGTGCTACTAGAATACTAATGAAGACACTATTTCAGCCTAAAGAGGCCACTCCACATAGGATTCACTAAAGATTAAGTTCTTCTAGAACACTAATTACTCTAAGAAATAGAATACTTCATAAATTCCTGCAATCAGTTCTTCCAGATTTTCAGTTTTCAAAGTTGCAGACTGCATCAGTATAGAAGTGGTACTGGAGGGGCTGGAATTGATCACACTTCTGATAAATACTGTCACCTTCAAAAAGCTGTCACCTTCATTATCTGTCGTGTGTCGCCTGACCATATTCTTCTTGGATTGCACTGCTAAAATTGCAATGCTTTTTCCTAATGATGTTTGGTATTGTAAACTTTCAACTCAATCTTATTTCTCTATCTTACCAGGATTCTATCAAATTTACAACCTTCTGGAGTTTTCATATTAAATCAGTTCAAATAGTCACTGTTTAGTTCATTTGTGCCTTATCTCTTTGATGGAATCCCAATCTGTGTTTCTGTATGCTTGAGCTTGTTTCTGTACGTGTGTGGAGGATGTAATTTGTCCCTGTTGAATGGTTTCTGTCCTTTCTAGGCTGAAGAATGTAATAAAGAAATGTAAATTACTGTAAGGGCCAAAAATGGTTTATGACATGCTTCCAAATTCATCATCTCTTCTCAGTACTATCAAGCTGGGCCTTATTAGCAAACTGTGCCTTGCTTATTGTGAATAAATACCACAGAACCCTGGACTTTACTATTATTGAGTTCTACTAATTACCTCAATTACTAATTAATTGAGTTCTACTAAGCATATCTAAGTCAGAAAATGTGCATAAAATGATTAATATATATATATTAAAAACTATTTTATTAAATATTTTCTATAAGCATATCATTCACATATATTGTAGTGGAGATATGCAATTATTAATTTCTATTGATATATTATACAATTATGTATAATTTAATTTCTAATATATGTGACAGAATATACATGTGGTTTATATAATATTCATGTTATATTTTATTACAGTACAATTGTATTATATTTGTACAATTCTATAGAATATATGACATAATATATTAAATATATTTTTATATAATATATAATTGGTTTATTTAGTGATGTATTATATATAAATATTTAATACATTTCCCCCCCTTGTAAATGAATAATATAGTGTTTTGGTCATTGATCAAACTATACTTTCTTGATTTCTTGTTAGGGCTTCTTTTCTGGTTTATTTGTTGTTGCATTCTGAGAGGTGCTGTCAGGTTAGTTCATTCTCCTTTAAACAGTAGAACATATATGTATATATCATTGTTAATCACTCAATTTCTTTTCTAGGTACTCAAAAATGGGACATATTTTAGACTTCTTATTTTGTACTTAAAGGGAGCGTGCCATGTTAATATAAATATAAGGGGTGTACCAAAACCAATTGCAATCAAAAAAATGCCTTGCTATTCACTTCAGTAAATTTTAGTTATAATTACCAAGGGAATGACCTGAAGTTGTGTCAAGGGAGGTTTAGGCTGGATATAGAAAAAGGTTCTTCATCCAGAGAGTGGTTGGGCACTGGAAGAGGCTCTCCAGGGAAGTGGTCAGAGCACCAAACCTGATGGAGTTCAAGAAGCATTTGGACAGTATTCTCAGGCACATGGTGTGACTCTTGGGGATGGTGCTGTAAAGGGCTAAGAGTCGAACTTCATGATCCTTGTGGGACCATTCCAACTGGGTTTATTCTGTGATTCAGTCTAAAGTGTTGGGCAGCTCTGCTTCAATCATAACTTGGTTCTACAGTTCTGTTTAGTCACCATCCACAGTAAGGAAATATTTGGAGTGAAATACTTCACTGGTGAATCTGAATTTTTCTCCTGTGGGAATCAAGTGTACTGGGAGATAAAAGGGGTATGGCAATCAGTTTTCATGTGCTCATATTGCAGTTTTTGGTGAATATCCACACAACCCAAGTTGCATCTAGATATGAACTTTTGGCAACAAATGTCAATTTATTCTTGCATACGTCTAAGTTTCCCCGCCTCAGGCGGAGTGACAGAGTAATGTCCAAGTTATGAATACAAACGCATGAATCAACTTTCAAAGGTAATCAGCTACAGGTATCAACGGAAAATAACTTCAGTTTTGTGTGTGTAATAATAGTCCTAGAGAATGTATGGTGATTTTACAGTGTAAGGTCATTCAGCTACTTGATAGGTGGTCTTCACATTTGGTCACGTGATACTCAGATATGGATGAAAACTGAGACAAAATATAAATAACATATGTAGACTGAGTTCTGATTTTTAGAACAAGTTTTAAAATTAACTTCTGGTGTCAAAATATGATTTTATTGAAAGCAATTTGTACCTTAGCTTTAGATTTCCAATGTAACATCCTGGTAAACTTGATAAAAGAGTATTTAGGTATTTAGGAAGGTCAGCTGTAGCCATGGGATGTTAAACCCTTTCTGTTTCAGTAGAAACAGGGAGGATACTTCACAAGACATTTCACAATATGGACTCAGATTTTCTGAATATTCCTCTCAACAGGGGACATTTTTCCCTACATTAGGTGTAGAAGACATCTAGTAAGACCAGGTTTCTGAGGCTAAAATGATTTTCTGGATATTTTTTTTATTTCCACTTTTTAGCCCAGTTTGTAAAATTAATTTTCTCAAATTCCAGCATTATTTATTAAGGCTAAAAACATATATTATTGAGATATTTCGCTACATATGAAATTTAAGATAAGGTTCCTCCAACCTTGCAAGTACAAATTGAGAGATGAAGGACCATAACATGTTTCAATGTCTAATTTATGGAATTTAGTGAGAAGTTCATGGGCATCCATGACCGTTTGGATGGAATTTCCCAGTATGAGTAAAACACTGCATGTGAGTAGACCCATATGTAGTGTTAGACAGGATGGAAACTGAGCCACATATAGCATAAATTGTGACTATACATAGCAATAGCAGAAAAACAACTTTCCCGTGTTCAATTTATTCAGCTATGGAGAGCTATAGAAACATTGTGCTTATATTGCTGTAAATATATCCCTATCAAGTCAACATAATTAAGCCTGGACAAAGTATTTTCAGCAATAGTAAAACCGAGGCAGATTGATCAAAGTCTGTTTTATAATCCAAATCAGTAGAAGTCATTGAAACCCACAGTTTTCACTTAAATTTTCAACTGGAAAGTAAGAGAAATTTATATTGTCACACTGAAGGTAATAATTTCTAAATGAATGCAACTAAAAAAGAAAGACCAAAACACTAAAGTGCAAATCAGTTTGTGTTTTACATTAAAAAAAATCCTGACAGCAGTAGTTTTGATAATAAGTCTAAAAGGTAAGTTATTTTTTTCCTTAAGTAGAAAAAAAGCAGTGCTTAAAACTTGCAATGAAATAGAATAGGTAGGTGCAAACGCATCAAAATTCACATTAATTTATATTTATTTATATTTAAATAAGAGTTTTAAATTCCTTGATTGAATACATTGACATTACTGCAGCAAGTTTAACTACATTTTAGAATTCAAATAGTTTGCCACTGAAGTAAGTGATGATCTTTCTCTTGGCCAGAGTAGATTTAAGATCAGAAACTATGTTTGTGACAGGCAAATCTGTGAGTACCTCTTTTTCATGTCAGTGAATGATCTAATAATACCCCTGATGCGTTTCACAGCAAAGAACCAAGTAAGGAAAATTATAGCTTTTGGCAGTCTCTGTTTCATTCTTGCTTGACTTGCAGGTGTTCCCTTACTTTCAAATACTTACGGTCTGGGCATATTTTCAGGGTAGATGAAATAAAGACTTTCCTGCTATTGAAAGGAAAAAAAAAAGTAATTAATATTCCTTCTTTACAGTACAGTGGATAGGAAGGAGTATATGTTATTACTAGGACTTTCCCCCTTTTTTAAAGATGTCAATTTTTACATCTGAATTTTTACATCTATTTTAAAACTACATGCAGAATCACTTTGTTCTATCTTGACAGTGTTAAGCAATATTACTTTTATTTCTTCACATTTTTAAAGATTGCAAATAGGATTTGTCTCGCTTTGATGAAGTTTTTCTCACATTCTTGTCTTTTAAGAACTTAACAGCACTTTGTTTAAAAGCAAAAACCAGACTGGCTGTGTTGCTTTGGGATACATAGGAGAAAATTCCATTTGTTTCTATACATTCCTCACATGTTTGGTTGTGCATGGTACTGGAAAGCACATATATGCAATTTTGCCTCTGGAGTACTGATATCTTTTCTTCACTGTCCTTTCAAAAATGTATGCCACAGTACCTCTGGCATTCATGTGAAAGAGTCAGGCTGTTAAATATATAGAAATAATGTAGCTCTATCTGAGAACAGTTGATAAATCATCTTTAGGAAAAGGGTCTGTTTTTTTTTTTTACTTTGGAGAGAGACATTCCTGAAAGTTTCTTCAAGGTTGATTGGACGAAAGTGAAACATAAAGTGGTATTCATAGACCATAAGAAGGTACTTTCTGTCTTGTTTAATGTCATTATGTCAGTTACAATGGTCTAAGACTAGATTTGGAAAACAATAGAAGCAAATAATCTATTAATCTATTTCTCATCTTTTTTTTTTTTTCCTACATTTTCTGGTTTTCTCCACATTGTCCCAGAGCAAGTAACTTCCCAAAAATTATTATAAATCACTTAATAAATGTTTAATCCAAAACTGACATTCCAAGTAAGAAGTCTATAAATACACTCACATGTCACAAACCATGTTTTTGCAATCTGCTTGCATAGGTTGTAAATAAATATTTGAAATTAATTTTCCATAGATATCCAAATCCATAATATTTTTAATTTACTGTTTCTGAATGTGTATGTATTTTCTTTATTTTAGGAGCTAAACTCCCTAGTCCCTTATTAAGAGTTGATAAAAATTTAATGTCCAATTAGAGATATCAAAGGAGAAAGATTTGTGGCTTATATGTATCAATTTCACAGAAGATTCTATTCACTTGAGACATGTACAGCATAAGTATCAATACAACAAGAATGATACAAAGTGTCACTTTTTAAAAAAAAAAAGAAAAGGTTTATTATTTATAATTGATATTTTACTTACCTTGTATGCCGACAGAAAGTCATAAGGAATGTATGCTCTTGAACTTTGGTGTCCTTAAAGTGGTACTAGGTAGGAAGTCACTACAACTGTTCATACATTTATAGCAATTTTTAACTCAAGGTATGTAAATGTTTTGCACACATGTATTTTGCACACATATTATAGTAAATAATGCCACTTTCCACCTATGTAGTAAATTTACACCCATTAGCAAATCGAGGTAAAGAAAAAAATGGCAATGCCACAATCAAGTTCTAACTCAATGGCAGAGCTATTTTTGAACTCCAGTCTTCTGACATATGAAGTGCACCATTGTTGACTCCCATGCACGACATTGCTTTTAATATTAACTGAACACAGTTACAGAATATCAGAGAAACAAAAAATTTGTTGTGGGAAGCTGACCTAAAACTGTATTCATACAGGGTGTGTAATAGGCATTAACTATTGTCTGATAAGCCAGTGACAAGGATAGACTCCAATGACAGAAGGGGAAAGCATCAACATGTTATTACAACATTTGTACTGAAGCTGATTTTATTCTGTTTTTCTATGACTGCTCTGTTGTCCATATTTGCTGTCTCTTCACTTAGTTCAGTTTCCAGAAATGATAAGGAGTACAGGATGGATTGTGTTGTCTAGTGCAGTTGTGATCAGTCTAAAGCACAAAACCTAAACTGTAAAGATTCAGTATGAGGATAAAAAAGGCAGTAACAGGGAGAGAGGAAGTGTTTATAGAACAACATACATTATAAATCTTTGCAATCAACTAAGTTTGCTTGTTTGTTTGTTTTTTTAAGTGTATAGAAAGGATGGTTCTGTAGATAGATCAACTAGACCTTAGGAAACAAAGTTAAAAATCCAAGTCCATTTCTAATTAATGCAGACCTCTCTGCACTAGAGAGAGATGAGAATTTGGGAATGACTGTTACTATTTTAGGTATTAGAAGTAGATAATAAGGCCTCCTACAGTTGTGCCATAACACTCAGGCAGTTGATGTCATCCAAAGACAGGAAAAAGAATATCTGAGACTGCTGTAGAAACACTAGAAAAAGATACTTCTGCTATGTCTTCTGTTTCTATATTCCAAGACATATTTGAGCTGTCTCAAAAGGAAAGGATTTAGGGCAAACAAAAATGGAGGATACATTTGTCCAAAGCCTTGTCTCATTTTTCCTATTTGCTGGTTTTAATTTGCTGCCTTTTAGCACCCAGATTTCTACATTTTCCACCATTTTGTCCATCCATTCAATATATAGGGAGCCCAGACAGTGGATTATATTCATAGACAGCTATAAAGAGACTGTACACTGATATGTGACACCTAGGGTACATAAATCCTTTGTAGCCCATATGCATCCTGCACCTTTGCTTCTTGCTTCTGAAATGTGTACAATAACACTTCTCTATTTAGTGAGTGTAATGGAAGGAAAAATACAAGGGATACAACTAAACCATGGTTAAAAAACTACTCTCAAGTATCTAATTCAGACATAGTAAATATTATACCAGACTCCAGGCTGCCAAAGACCATCTTCTCAGTGATCCTCCCTAACTTTTAATGTTTTACCAAAGTCATCATACAAAATAAAAGCACACTTTAGTTCTTTAATATCACTATCATATGTATAGAGTTTCCTCAGTGTTCTTCATGTCCTTTTTCCTTCTAAGTGTCAATATCAACACTGCAGAGTGTTGGTGAAAAATTTATCATGCCGGAATAGTGAAAGAGATGTTTTGGATAAAGCTCAGATATTTCTTTGTAAATAAGCATCCAATATTCAAAGAAAATAACCGATTTTCAGTAGATGGTTGAACTCTCATTTAGATGGTAGCACTAAATATCCCTTCTTAGTTGTTCTACTTAAGCGTTTCAAATTGGAGACAGAATGTCAGAACTCCTATACAAGTTATTGTAAAATACTTTGGTTCATAGAATGCCAAAAAATGTTAAAACTGGTACAAAATAGTATTAAATAAGTACTACAATAGAGACGGTTGCACTGCAGTGATACTAAAGAAGGTGAACCAAATCAGCAAAAGAAATAGCTGCATAATGCTGTATGACAATGTGTGGGAAGCTGGTATGAAGAATTAAGACCTTTTGAACTGGCCTATCCTGTCCAAATATGCATTCATTATCTTCATTGCTCTGCTTTGTGTTTTATATGCTGAACAATGATTCAGTCTCTAAGGTTCTCCTTTAAGATAATCCTTTGGAAGTGGGAAAAGAATAAAGAAGAGGAAAGAGAGGGGCTTATACAGCATTTTGTCATAAACTCAGAAATGTTGACACTGCTTGTCAAAACCAATGCCAACACATTCTCCTGAGAACTAAGTAGAATAGTGATAAACACTACTCAAAACCTTATTCTTGGAATGTGTTGCAAATTAGTATCTAAAAAGTCATTCACTGAAAAAGTCTCCCCCCCAAAAAAAAAAAAAAAATCACCCCTCCTGCAATTCTCCTAGTATGGATTTTGCTTGTATAAAGTCAGAGTTTTTAAGAATATAATAAACAGATACGGATTGGAGAACATTTCAGATCCAGATGCTGAATGAGTTTCATTCAAAAGAAACAACTGGATCTGAAAGAAATCACAGAATCGTAAACTGGAATCTAATGGGATCGCAATAAATTGGTTGTGTGTCAGATACTTCGTAGAAAGGAGAGGGAGAAAAGCAACCATATGAAGGATTCACCCAAAGATAAGTCCTTCCTAGGCTATGCTGTGTAGGAATCTGTCTGATGACAAAGGAGTTACACGTGCATGTGTGTGTGTGTGTGTTTGTATATTTCTAAATTTATTTTAAATAAAAAATTAATTAATTTTTTCTAATATACAATCACTTTATCATGATCCCATTAGATTCCAAACTATGTTACTGTGATTTGTTTTCCTTTCATGCTAGTCCTCATGCTTTATTGGCACCTTTCCTCTCAGTTATCTCTCATATTCTTCTCTTTCAGCTTTCCTCTCTTTCAGTAGGTGCAGCATCTGTCTGCATAGGTAGATTTCAAGAGGTAGTGTGTCTATATTAATGTTATCATGAGCGGACCTTCAAAGCAAATCTCACAGGTCTCTCCACTTGTCTTTTGTTCACATAGTGTAACGGTCCCAGACTCAAAGAACTGGATTGCAAGAATTTGCGACCTGATGGTACACGTATTTCATTCCTGCTACAAATGAGCATTCAGTTTATGAAAACAAACAAAAACAAACATGAAGTAGTCTCCACACCAAGAGAAAAAAGTTTTAGAGATTTGGGTTTCTCAGCACTGATTTCATATGCTGTCCCTTTATTATGTGTTTTGCTAATGTGGACATATGCTTGGAATCATAGAATATCCTAAGTTGTAAGGGACCCAGAATGATCATCGAAGTCTAAATCCTGGTCCTGCACAGAACAGCCCCAAGAATTACACTATGTGCCTGAGAGCATTGTCCAAATACTTCTTAAACTCTGGTAGGCTTGGTGCTGTGACACTGTGAGAAATATACAGAGAAAAAAAAATTTGGAGAGGCTTGGTTCCTCCAATATCTGATCAATTACGTGATTTCATCGTGTGTTGTCTGAATAGACAGATATTCTTTTGCAACTGTAGTTACTAGTTCTTCCAATGTGTGACCTCTCGAGCCTTCAGATTCTTCAGGGAACAGCATAAAGAATGAAAATAACTAGGAAACCTCCTTCACTTCTACTCTCAGAATGCGCACATTTTACAACTCTATGGCTAAGATTTCTCGAAATAAGATATCTTAGTGATGAAAGATTCTGCTTTTTTTCTGTCCATAGATTATAAATCTGTGAACACTAAGAAGTCTTAGCTGTCTATTGTTCATAGACAATTTTGGAAAAAAACAGTATTGCTAATCATCATTATTCCATAAAAGTGTCAACCTCTTCTCCAACTCCAATCCCATATGCTCTTGATCAAAATCTTCTGCCTTTCATCAAATGGGGCCCTAAATGAACTCCAGTCAGTCCTTTCACCCCAGAGCAGTTCACCCGAGTTCAGTGATAAGTTGTAAAAGGCCAAAGAAGGAAATCTGCTTTGTATCTGTATGTTTTCCCAAACCTAAAAAACCTTCTAGCCTGATGAATTAAAAAGTGCTCATGAATTTATAATCTCATTATGTTGGACATAGAAAAGAAATGGAAACCCTTGATGTTGTGTTTAGACTTCTTTCTAACTATTCACTTCCCAGAAAACAACCGTTTGATTTTCATTTTACTTTTAATTATTTTCTTAGTAGTCCTAGGATAGTACTAGGGAAATCTAAATTTGAATCATAAAATCAAAACCTCAAAATACTGTAGATCTGGTTACTGAGTTATTAAAAGCATCTGAAACCTGTTGTGGGCAAGGAACTAAATTAAATACTGTTATTGGTAAGAATAGAAAATACATTTGTACAACTCTATCTATATTGAAGCTTCAAAGAAACTCAGGTATGGGTCTTACCATCCTCAACTTTTTCAGCCTATCAAATCATAGAGTTGTTTGTCTTGGAAGGAACTTAAAGGTCGTCTAGCTCAACCTCTGTTGTTTCACTAGATCAGGTAATGTCAATGGCTAAACATGAATTGAAACAATGTGCATAGCTCTACTTGTTTAAAAATTTTCTTTCTTCACCAGTTTTACTTGCTTATGGCCCTCATTACCTATGACATACTGTATTCAAGTTTTATAAAATTCTTGATGAGAACATGAGTTTTTGAGTTGTACTTCTTACATTTTAGTGTTCCTTAGAAGAAATAGAAACAATATAGGTCCAGCTTCTCCGATGGTGTAAATCATCGTAGCACACGTTTATACCAGCTGAGCATATCTCACAGTAATTCCACTCCCTCTCTGTTATATTCTGCCTGTATCAGTCTTCTGCACTGGTGAGTTAGTTTAACCAACATCTATGGGGACTTTCCATTTTTTCCATTAAAAGAAAGGTCATTAGGGGTAGAGTTTTGAGAAAATACAGAAAGCAGTGTAGGAAAAGGTCTTAAGCTCATAAATGTTCTTAATTATATATTGTGTCCTTAGTGTAAAGAATTACCTTCAGGTCATTCTGTCTTTTTTATCAGAATAAATCACCATCATCATCTATTCACTTGTGCATTCAATTCATGACATAATAGTGTCAGAGGTGGCACAGAATATATACATATATGCTCAAATTCCAACACAGTGACCCAAATTGTGTCTACAGCTGCCAAGCAGACTGCCACAGACATTTAACAGAAAGGGCTTATTTTAGAGGAATATTTGTTTCTGTGAAGGGAGGTAAATGGAACAACGGCTTAGTGAAGCAGACCAAGAAATTGGATTCAAAATCCATTTATCTCTTAACTGAAAATAAGTTCGAATACCTCATGTTAATGTTCATTAGAAAAATAACACAGCATATGTCCTAAAGGACAATTTTTACTTCAAATAAAAGGGATATTGGAAAAGAACAGTGTGTTAACTAGCAGAACTGAAGTACCTCAGCAGAATTGCACTTTCACAGGAGAAAACAGAAGGAACAAAAATTTCATAGGTTAAGCTTACCTCGTATTTTTGCAAATTGGAAGAAAAAAATTCATTGTCTGTACAGAATCATTTAATTTTAGTGTATATACACTGTTCTTAAGGAAAATCATTTAGTTCCATCTTTGACAGCACAATGATTATGGACAGTAATAATAGTCAAAAGTTTTAGTTCAACTACCGGATTTTCTGAAGAATTTTTTTAAGGATTCTTATGTAACCACATATCTGTGTCATATTTGCAAAACAGGAGAATTCTACATTTGCACAGTGCAGCTTTACAAGCCTACTGGGGACTGCAAAGACTTGGACTGAACAGCTCTGATATATTTGACTTCACAGTGCGTGTAACATAAAGTCACTCTGCAAGTTCAGAATAGCTTTCTGGTGTTGGACTTGTAATGCATCTGCAGATCAGCTGCATAATATATGTACATGCAGCACACATACCTTGTGATCCTGAGCTCACCAGTCATCACCGACATAATCTGAAAAAAAAGCTAAGTGTTCTTAAGAAAATTTATCTGCTATCTCATAGATGACAATGTGACATTGAGCTTCAGTCGCCACATTATGGATATGTAATGATGCAATGCCTCCACACAAAGAACTTAGGAAACAGAGATCATGAAACACATCTCTATAAAAAGACACCCTTCAGAAAAAGCTGTTAATACAGCAGGTATTTTTATTGCAACCAACTTAGAAAAAAAAAAATAGCTCATTATTTACATTTTTTTCAAACTGATCCCTTAGCAGAAAATCAGGAAGAAAACAAACAACAAAAAAAGTCCACATTACCAATTATTATAACTGCATTGGATGTTGTTTATGCAGCTCAGTCTGTCTTTTGTTTTGCTCCTGAAAAGTTATAGAGAAGCTAGTTTGCTCTTTATACTGTTACAAGTTGTAAAGCAGCTGGTATCTCACAGTCAACCCAGTTTTCAGAAATGCAGTTGGACGATAATATAGATAAGTATCCAGTATTTATGTTGTGAATGTAGTCTAAGCTTTTTCTGAGTTGACTCATTCCTAATTAAATTACCAAAAAAAAATAAAAAGAGAAAATGCAACAAGCAATTTGAGATGACACTGGGCCTCCATTTCTGAATAAGTGCCCAGGTTGATAATTAATCTTGTTTAAGTTCATAGACTTGTAAACAAAAAGCAATTAATTTAGGAAATAACAATTCCTCTTAATTAGAAATAATTGACACAGAATTGCCTAATCAAAATTAATTTTTTTTTTTTTACTTTGTGTTAAATAAGGCTTACTGCAAGACAGAAATTTAGGCTGGGCTTCTGTCCTTAGTGAATGATTCAAACCTTAACAATGTCAGTGGGAGTTTTTGCATTTGCTTCATTGCAACAGGCCATGGTCTCCCCAGAAGCAATGAGCCAACACTTTTCAATGAATCAACACTTGATTCCAACACTTTCAAGTTACTTTTTCAAGTGGCAAAATAGATAAATTTAGACTGTTCTATCAGTGTCTTGAATATGAGCTATAACCTCATTTCAACTGAGTGAGCTTATAAAAGATATTTTTGTGATAGATGATTTTTATTTCTAACTATGGCCGCTTGATAATAGAAGCATAAAGAATTTAAGGTGTTCTAGCTTTTCCTTGACATTCCGTTGTTTGTTTTGCAAGACTGGTTCTTTGATAAATGGGGAGTCAATCTTGGGCGCTGCAGAAAGGAAGGTTTGTTTTATTACATGTTGTATTTTAAGAAAGTACAGTATCGTGACACATTGTCCCTTGCCTCTCAAAACATCTTAGTGATGCATGTTGGTACATGTAGAAGATTCTGATGGTTATGTACTTTGCGTTCCCAAAGTAGCAATTTAGTATGGATTCTTATAATTTTGCTAATATAGCTGAATCTGGATCAAAACCATACTTCAGATCCTACCTTAACTACAACTCATCTTTAGTAGGGTATTTCATGATGCGCACTTCTAAAATACAGGACATGACCCTTCCAATGCCTCTGTTCCCTAATTACTGACAGTCTTGTATATAGATAACTACCATCAGACCCATGCATGCCAGATATTATCTATAACTTGCTATACCACATTCTAAAATTGCTGCTGAATGAATAAAGTAATCATTCTCTTAGAGAAAATATAACCTGAGCTAAGTAAGATGTATTAATGACTGTAAAACATCTTTTATGAAAAGATGAAAAATCACATATGGACTGTCAACGAGGCTGCCAATTTACAATGTAGTAAGACTCAAAGTAAAAAAGACATAAACTGAAGTCCCATCAAATGATGGTTTTTTTTGGCTAGGAATGTGAGAATGATAAGACTTTATCTAGAGTTGATTAGTCATATAACAAAGATATTTAAATCCTTTGGTACTTCTAGGACAGCTACAGCTATGTAACTCCTAGAAACATTATCTGATATTATTTTCATTTTTGACAGTAGTCTCTAGAGTTAGTACATTATAAAGCAACAGATAAAAATGTTATTACAGAGGTTTGCTATGCTATGGAGAGTTTATGCTCTTCTAGAGTTCTTGTGAGTAACAAAGGCACACCAATTTTGTGTTGATGTCAAATACTTAATGGTGTCAATGACTCATCTCAAGAGGTTTGATTGACAAGCAGAAAAGGGAGGTTTTTCTGATTAGTGTGTTCCCCTTGAAATGTTCCTCTTGTAGCAAACTCACTAATTCAAGTAAGATATCAAAAGTTGTTCATGCTTTTCAGACTCTAGTCCTTTCCAATAGCCAAACCCTTTTCCACTGACCATACTGAGAATCCACACAGTGAGGCACAAGATTCCCAACTGCAAAATGACTCTAAATCAAAGTAAAGCACCTGCCAATTTCCTTTTTTTCCTGAAGGAGAGTAAACTAGAAGACCACCTTTACAATTAAGTAGAGTGAAATCATGGGCCAGAGTCGATCTTGCTTTGCCCATCTTTGTTGCCACTGTGCAGGGAGGAAGAATTATTTTAACTTTCACTTAAGAATATTATATTCTTTTACCGAATTTCCTTGCCTAGGAATAATTCTCATGGTCATCTATCTGCTGCTTGTACTGGAAATGTACCTGTGAGTCACTGAGAGAGACAGGAGACCTATCTTTAGGTAAAAAGTAGAAATTCAAGCCACTTTGTTGGCCATCGAAGTAACCATAGTGGAAGGCCTTGATGTCTCATTCGTAGCACTTTGTATCAAAAGTGTGTAGGTGTAACTGACCACTAGCAACAGCACTACTTTGATCTCTGAGGAGGCTTTTGGAATTACATTGTGTCCCATTACTTTCTGGAGATACTGTGTATGGTACCTTCTTCCAATCTAGGGGTTTGCTTACCTGTTCTAAAACATAGCTACATTGTAGACAAAACACCTATATATCCCACCAAGTCATGACTAGCAGAGTTATCTGGCAGCTTGAAATAAATGAAGAGAGACAAGTAAATCGTAAACTCTGATGTGAATTCCTAATCCTTTTAAAATTAGGCAGATTTTGCTTTGTTTTCTTTTATTTTTCAATAATGACACTGGAACAAAGAATTTATTCTTGATTATGCTACTGATCTACTGTGAAGTCTTAGGTCAGTAACTTAGTTCCATAGAGCTGTAGTTTGTTCACTATCAAGTAAAATATTATTATAATGGAAAGCATTTTTTTGGCTCAACAAAACTAGTGGTTATAATGTTCTGTGAGATTTCTGGAGAATATATTTTTAACTGCAATTATATGCTTTTATTATCACTATAACACCTTATGTGTATTCTATTCAGCAACTGAAATTGTGTAATCTTTATTTTTCAAGCTAACGGTCCATATGTAACACAACAACAGAAACTGTTGCAGAAATCTTAGGTAGATAAATGGACACAAGAAAGTTTAAAAAGCAGAGTCACAGAGAGGCAGCACAATGCTATTGCTGAGAAAGATTCCAATTCTGAACATCAAAACATAAGTGGGGGTGGAAGGGTGGAAAGAGGGCTTAAAAGTGGCATATTGATTCACACCACCTTTCTCATTACATTTTTAAGTACTGAAAAGTTGCTAAACCAAAGATGAAACACAATCTAGCTTCATGATAAAGCAGATGGTAATAAAATCTGTCTTCGTGTTGCAAGTCAAAATCATTCCTAGTGCAAAACCTACTGTCTTTGCTAGAGATTATACCAGATGTGAGATTGGTCATGGATGTTAAAAGCCACTACAGTACAAGATGGAAAGGTCTTTCTAAAAGATAACAATTTTATTTGCATGCAGAAGGATAGGTAAGAGACATCTGGCTTAGCAGGAGTGAGCAACAGCAGTGCCAGCATGAGCAGTAAAAATTTTGTTATTCTTAGCAATTCAAATGCAGGTATCAGATTGGTTTTGTGTTTGAATCATTCATCAGGGTTGCTCCAAGCCTAAAACTTGCTTTCTGGAAGTTTTGTAAAATTTCATTCAAAACACTTCTTTTCTCCATAGAATGAAATAGAAGGGAAAACAAGAGAGAAGAACGCATAAAAAAAGATATTCCAAGAGTATTAAGATTTTTTGATGTTTGAAACATAATTGAAGCATTATTACAATCTAAAAATTCAGAGTAGTCCCAGTTCTGTAGAATATTCTGAAATAGGTTTCTCTCAGACAGTTATCTATGTATATGTGAAGTTTCAGTGATTTGCATGCTTGGAAGAATCATCTGCTTTTCATCTTTGTTATTAACACTCCAGCAACTGTCTTGTTAGAAACCCTTATTCTGTTATTACAATGCACAGACTTACTCCAAATGGCTCTTTCTGCTTATGTAATGATCTTTCAATATTGCATTCTACTAAGACAGTCAATTACTAACCATTCTCCCCTGTCAGAGCAATGAAGCATTTATGTACTTGAGATATTCATGTCTGGAGCTTTAGTTTTAAATCTAAGAGCTCCCCTCACCTTCTGAAATTCCTTGCTTTATCAAGTGATTTTGTTATATAAAGCCATTACTGAAGGACAGAGTCTTTCATTATTCATCACTTACTATCACCAGAAGTCTTGAAAGCATAAAAGAAAACAGTTTCTGTTTCAGCGTTCAGCAAGGTAGATAAACCATTATCTCAGTACGTTGGGAGAGACATGGACAGAGTATATCACATTTTTAGCATCCCTGAATGCTTGAATAGTGTCATGGAAGTCTGAGGCCAGATGTGGATAGGTAACCACACAAATTTTGTCTCTGAAAACACGGTATGGTGAGTAACCAGAATGGCTAGGGAGCCCAGAAATTTTGGTACCACACTTCCAAAACATCAGTCCCTATAACTTAGAGAGCAAAAAATGAGTATTCATATACCAGACTAAATCAGTTTGGTGAGCCGACCTGGCTGGATGCCAGGTACCCACCAAAATCATTCCATTACTCCTCCTCCTCAGATGGACAGGGGAGAGAAAATTTAGTGGAAAAACTCGTGGGTAGAGATAGGGATAAAAAGAGATCCCACACCAATTACCGTCACAGGCAAAACAGACTCGACTCAGGGAAATTAATTCAATTTATTACCAATCAAATCAAAGCAAGATAATGAGAGATAAAACTGAATCTTAAAACACCTTCCCTCCTGCCCATTCCTTCTTCCCAGGCTCAATTTCAGATTTTCTCTACCTCCTCCCCCACAGCACCATGGGGGGATGGGGAATGGGGTTGCAGTCAATTCATTACACATTGTCTCTGCCAATTCTTCCTCCTCAAGGGAGAGTGGATGAGATCACTGGAAAGCTATAGTTTATTACTAAAAATTGAATAAATATAAAAGAAAAAAGCCATTATTGGTCCTCATTTTAAGTTTCTGATCTCTCTTGATTTTTTTAAATGTTAAAAATAAATGCCATGGTGTTATTAGAAGTCTAAATAATCAGCAGTCTAAATAATCAGTTTATGTTTGACTCACATTCACAGTTTTAAGATTTTCACTGTACTGAAAAATGAAGACTTGAATTGGGGAAATGTAGAGAGGCAGGAAGAAGGAAGAAAGAAAAGATTCTGATACTTGGGAAAAAAAAGCTGACAATTTTAAATAATCTACCATTATTTTTAAATTTTCAGGCAATTTTTAGCATATTTTATGTAGGCTTTGACCTTAATGCAGAAATGAAACTGTATCTGAGTTTTTATATATTACAGTTACATCTGTTCCCCATCTAAACTGAAAAATTCTTGAATTAATTCAGTTTCCTGCATCTCAGATACTTTTGCTTTCTGTTCTACCTGCAGGTACCAATATTTATTACGAGGCCTTTTACAAGTCAACTCCATTCATGCATAACATAGTATTACACCAAACAGGAAATATTTGCCTTCTAGTCACTGTATATTTATCATGTGTGGGCTTTGCAATACACTTACACTGTGACATACTTTACCAAATTGCTGAATTTCATTTGCCTTCAGAAAAAGCTTGAATAACTCACACAGTGTGATCCTCTTGCTGTTATAATGGATTAATACATGGTATCCTTGGGAAAATATCCAGCCATATTTTACACAGCTGTGTTCTGGTGGGGTTTTAACTAAAAAAAAGGAAAAAAAAATAATTTATGCTTCAAGGAATTATTTGTAATGATCTTGTATTTGGAATTCCATATTTGGTCAAGAAAGAAATAAATAAGGGTCTGGTATCTTGACCTCACTTTGTCTACTTCACATCTACCTCAAGAAAAAGCTGCATAAATGGGAGTAAAAGACTGACAGTGTCTGCCCAAAAAAAGAGTAAGAAAACTGAAATAATACTGCGGTATTGTAGCTCAGGAATAAGGTAAATTGGCAGCTAGAAAATGGATTCATATTCCTACGTAGCTTGGCATATATTCAAAAAATGAATTTTGTCACTTTTTTTGTAGTGCATCATGTAGTACAATAAATTGAGAATGAAGATAAGCAGAAAATACACCTGGGATTTGTAGTTCTTCACTTGCTTATTCAGCATATCAACTGCTATTACCATTTGTTTATAGATTGTCATTTTTATTTTATTTTTAAATATAAGAAATAAAAGTGCTTTTTTGATTTATCTTCCTTCCAACAGGAGCTTTAGTCTCATTTCTAAGCTCCTGGCAGTCATTATTCTTAAGCTGCAGTTTTCTATTTGTACCCTATAGGCTTTGTACCACAGGTACCTCTATGGAATGGGCTCTGGGAATTTTGCCATAACCAAATCAATGAGGACAGAACTGCTATCTCATTCTTCCAGTCACCACATTCAATTTCTTCTTTAAAATGTGTTACAAGTACCTCATATTGCATTAAAAAAAATGAATTCTAGCAAGTGGAGTACTGAGAAGAAAAGTTAAAAATCAGGGAATAAAAACCATTATATTTTCTCTAAGTGTGAGCTTCCAAAGAGCTTCTTTTATGGCATTCCATATTGCTGTTGGACATGTAATAATTAGACTAATTGCCATGCCATTTACTCATCTTCTTTCAGAAGTGAGAAACTCACCTTCCAGTCCAAATTTTTACAAAAAACTCAAGTCAAAAACAGAAGGGTCAAAACTACTGATCGACTAAACCAGTGACTGTGGAATTCTCATCCTCAGATTCAGTGTGATGGGGAACAATTGACGACAATAAGGGGGTTGCGTAGGACTCCATCTTGGGCCCTGTGGTCTTCAGTATCTTCATAAATGACTTGGATTCAGGACTGGAAGGGTTACTGAACAAGTTTGCAAATGACACAAAACTCAGAGGAGCTTTTGATTCCCTTGGAAGAGAGGGAGGCCCTGCAGAGAGATCTCAAGAAATTAGAGGACTAGGCAATCACCAACCATATGAAGTTCAATGAGGAGAACTGCCAGATTCTGCACCTGGGATGGGGCAACTCTGGATGTACTTACAGGCTAGGGAATGAGATGCTGGAAAGCAGTGCCACAGAAAGAGACCTGGGGGTCCTGGTCAATGACAAGTTGAATATGAGTCAGCAGTGCCCTGGCAGCCAGGAGGGCCAACCATGTCCTGGGGGGCATCAGGGAAAGCATTGCCAGCTGGTCGAGGGAGAGGATTGTCCCACTCTGCTCTGCACTGGTGTGGCCTCACCTTGAATATTGTGTGCAGTTTTGGGCACCACAATATAAGGAACATACTAAGCTATTAGAAAGTGTCCAAAGGAGGGCTATTAAGATGGTGAAGGGCCTATGAGGAGCAGCTGAGGTCACTTGATGTGTTTAGCCCGGAAAAGAGGAGACTGAGGGGAGACCTCATTGCAGTTACAACTTCCTTGTGAGGGGAAGAGGAGGGGCAGACATTGATCTCTTCTATGTGGTAGGACCTGAGGTAATTGCCTGAAGTTGTGTCAGGGGAGGTTTAGGTTGGATATTAGAAAAGGTTCTTCACCCAGACAGTGTTTAAGTACAGAAACAAGCTCCCCAGGCAAGTGATCACAACACCAAACATGACGGAATTCAAGAAACATTTGGATGATACTCTCAGGCACATGGTGTATCCCTTGGGGATGGTATTGTGTAGAGTCAGGAGTTAAACTGAATGATCATTGTGGGTCCCTTCCAACTCAGTATATTCTATGCTTCTGTGACTTTCAACAGGAACAAGAGGTGTCAATGTGATGGCACTGCAATTAAAAAAACCAGCAGTAGAGCCTGAAAAAGTAGTATTTGTCAAACCCTGCACTTCAACAAATTTCCACTCTGTGTTCAATACCAGACAGAGTCAGGTTAAAGCTCACTTTGCTACAGGGTTGAAGCTGTCTCTTTTCAGCGTGCAGCTGAGGGATGCCCTCTAAGACAGAAAATCCCAGAGCACACAGTTATGAGGCAACAAATCACTCAAGGAACCTCCCTTTTGTACATTACTAGTCCCATGCCAGCAAAAGGGAATGCTAGCACAAATATTTTGTCAGAATGAAATTATGTTTGTCATGTGACTTTTATTTCACAGGGGCTGCCAATAAAGGATGGAATATTGAATTCACTCTACACGCACTTTACCTTCACCATAATGCATGTTATATTAAAAGAAAAAAAGGAAAACACTGTTACCAATGTATTCCACAAGGATGGTCCCAGTCTTCTTTTGGTGACAATAATAAAGTTTCGACATTGTTTCCAAAAAATACCCCAAATTTTTCTTTTTTATTCTCCAAGAATAAAATATTTTCAGATTAATACATCTGTTTTGAAGGTCATCTCTTCAGTGTAGCTCTGTGAAGTTATCTCAAGTTATAACACAATTTTGACAGTGCCACCTCTGAGTTATCAGTGAAAGACGAGGAACACAAAATGAGAAGAAAATTTTGTTTAGCCTTTTCAGAATTCAATAGCAGTGACAACTGTGAGTTTCTGCATTGCAAGGATTGTGTTTGTTTGTTAATCATGAGTACAGCAATCATGGTCATAGTTAGAGACCTTGAATGAAGGAGTTCTATATTAAAAAAAATAAAAAAGAGAGATAAAAAAAAAGATAAATATGACTCAGTTGGAATCTGCTAAGATTTTAACAGTTGGATGAATTCCCCACCCCTTTCAATATCATCCATGGGATGGGAAAATTACTAATTTTCTCTGTCCTTCAGTCTGACAAACACAAAAAATATTGCTTTTAAATGACTACTTGGACAATTTGCATGCTAGAGATTGTAACTGCCTCTTAGAAGCACAGTGAAGTACTTAAAATATTGCTTTAGGAGTGGACACAAGAGAAAATTGCAGGTTTAAAAAAAAAGAGAGAGAGAACATAATATGTTTCAAACTCTTTCTACATTTTTTTCTCTGCTCAAAAATTCATTCTTTTGGTATCAAAGACATAACATTTCTGAATTGTTACATTGCACAAATGTAGTCAACAACAGGCATTTTTACATAGTCTTGCAAAACCTGCCTTCACCAAGCAAGAGCAATACAAAGGCCAGGAGGAAATCTGACACATTTCCCTAAGGTAAATACTACTTAATTGAAAACATTTTCACCCCAAAAACTATGAAGACTGTCACTTTCATCTCCTGCTATGCCCTCTTAATTACAGTACGTAGAAGTTTAGGTCAGATTCAGCTAATATGAATTAACCAGATGGAATGAAACCCAATTTTTCTAAATGACTAGGAGATAATACCTTTTGCAGGTCATACTTTTTAGGCAAGAAGAGACCCAGTCAGTATAATGTTTCCTACTAGTAATTTCTGAACAAATTCAAAGTGGTGCTGATGCTGAGATGCAACAGAGGTGTCAGAAATGGGAACAGAGCCAGTTTGAAATCTGGCTTGTGTGCTGTTAGGCACCAGGGATGTCCTCAGGCAAAGCAAGAAGTTGCCTAGGGCAAAAGCATGATGAGATTTTGATGGCAAAATCTGCAGAAGTGACAGAGCAGCTTCTGCAGATAGTAGTCTCCCAAGAATTGCAATGTTCTGTCTCAGCAGACCTAGGTTACAGCTTCTATTTTTGCACATCCAACCTTATCCATTTATCACCCTTAAAGCACTCCCGTTGGGGAGATAATCCATTTAAATATCAGTTTATCCCAGCGGTGAGACCGAAGACAGGACTGAGGCAGAGGGGATTATGGTATGGTCCTGTACCCCCTATCTACTTCTCTAAACAAAGATGCTATCATATCTCAGCAAAGCACAAATGTTGGGCACACAGTCACATCTTCATTTCAGGGGCTATTGTGCTTTGTCTATCTCAGAACACTGATTTTTTTTTTTTTTGGAGGGGGGAAATTGTCCCTAAAGTACCAAAGAGAGGAGAGAAAATGGGTTGAGCACAGAGTAAGAATCTTGATTTTGAGAAACTGGGAGTATGAAGAAGTGGTATATGTCTGTAAAGACAATGTTATCGCTATACTGGCAAATTAATATTGTAATCCCTCCTCACAGGCTAAAAACTAGGCAAAACCTTTTTTTTTCCCTTTTTCTGTAAAAAAAAAAAAAAAGGAAAAGTCTTATGCATTTCAAGGAAATTCTGGGTAACTTCTATCTAAATGGACCTGTTTCATTAATATGAGGCATTACTCATTTTTTGGTTTGTTTCGAAAGAGAATATTAATCCATTGTTTTAATCAACCATCCATTACTTATGGTGGCTGATTCCAAAACAGACATTTCCGCTTTAAAAAATATTTATATTGTATAATAGGATATCTAACAGAAAATCAGGAATAAAAATGAAAATGGAATAACCAGACTACAATGTCAATTATTCTTAAAAAAAAAAATCACAATTTATTTGCTATGAATTGTCTATTACTTCCTGAAGAGAATAGTTAATAACCCTGGGCTAGATATACATACCTTTGAATACTGAAACACAAGGAAAATCTTCAGAATGTTGTCAGGGGTTAAGGCCTGTTATCCAGAAAGCACATAGGCATTTACTGGGAGAATTAAGACCATAATTCCTGAGTCTCCTGAGCTGGATTATTTTGTCACCATACACCTCACATGCATTGACAACGTCAGAGACCTGCAGTCGTAGACTACACTTACTTCTAACATATGTTCATGCTCAGTGTCATTACTGGTTTTGCTGTTGAATACACTGCTGGTCAGAGCACTTGACCAGGGCAGAGAAGACCTGTGCATCCATTAGGAAGTAAACCACCTCAGTGATAAGGGTGATTCTTGCAAAAAGCAGAAAGACCTTAGAAAATAAAGCTGCAAACACGGGATCTCATCTGGTAGCCAGTTGCCCAACGGTCCTAGTCATGGCCTCTCTTGAGTTCCCCAGTCTTGATTTATTGCCTTTCATCTTCAATGGAGGCTGAACACTCCCAGAACAAAACATACTCGGTGGAAAAAATAGTCTCCTGGGAGGACAGCTGGGACTGCAAGCCCAGCCAAGCCAGGAGATAGCCATGACCTTCCTGCTCTCTGTAGAACTAAATTATTTGGGCTGTCACATGAAAGTAGCCTTATTCACTCTAGTGACAGAGTTTGGACACTGAGGAGAGGCCTTCAGACTGTAGGTCCAGGTTCAGATAGAAGTTCCTCCTCTGTAACTCTAACCTGGATGCATCGGGTCCAGACATATTTCAAACACAAACCAGTGCCTAGCCTAAGCAGCCAGCTATAAAATTTAGATAGTTTCATGCTTAAAGGTGCAGGTCTTCTGAGTTCCAGTCAGACACCATTCACCTCTGCTAATGGGCTCACACCAGGTTACGCAAAGACAGGGCTGGGTTGTGCACTGAAAGACTGAAAGTTCATGTTAGTGTGAAAAGCTTTTCCTGAGTCCTTAATTGGATAGTGCAAAAAGTACTGTTCAGCATGATTAGGGATTATTAGATCCACATCCTTTATTAAGGTGATTCATTGAAAAACAGAGAATATGTTCTCAACTCAGAAAAATAGACAACACCTCCAAATATACCTACATCTCCCACTGAAGACATTCTTCCAGAGTTAGTGTCTTGCAAGTGATTCCAGCAATATCCTATTTGCCTTTTAAGTCTCCCTACTGGTAGGATGTCATGACTCAAACATTTAATTATCTTATCTGTCATGCAAAAGAAAGAACTTGTAGCTCCAAGCTACTACCAATAGATGGCAGTAGGAATTTGTGGATGCCCCATTTTTAAGGGGCATAGACTTACCTATTTTATCACTAATTTTGGTGTTTTGACAACATTTTTTATAATAGGTGCACAGATGTGTGCATTTCCAAATAAACAAATGACCAATTAAAATGTTCTGATTTTAACAGCAAAACGGAGATGAAAAAAAGCCCAAAATTTTGCAGTTTTTTTGTGATATACTAACCACTTTCTTGCCAGTAAAGAATGCATAAATCTATCTGAACTTCATCTGGTCTCACATACATCTTAGACCTGCTTTATTTCTAGAGCAAGTATCTGCAAGAGCTATAAAATACACTGGGTTTTACATAGGCCAATATCAAACAGTATTATTTGCTTGTGACTACTAATCTAGAATATTAAAATCCATGTTTGCATGGAGTTCATATTCCATTTTGCAATGGCAAAATGTAGACAAGAGTAAATCTATAAAATATATGAAGATTATTGAGTAATCTAAAAAAAAACCAAAAACACAACTTTGTGAAGGTAGGTGTGAATCTTTACAGAATTGCACCATTTTCTACCCAATGTTGCTTAAACAGATTGAGTTGTGAACCTATATGGTGTCCATTACTGAGATTCAGGTTTATATGACAATAATGCTTCTCTTCATTGTCTTCTGTTTACAAAAGAACAAGCAATCTTTTCCTATGAGAGTGTGGGTTTCTACTAAATAGAGGATACATTTTCCCGTTAATTAGGTGTAGATTTGTCTTTTCAAAACTGTGAATATTTTGACTAGTAATTTTTTCTGTCTAAAGCATCAGGATCTATAAAATCAGCATCTTGTGAGACCCTTGGGAATCTGTGAGTTGTATTTCTATCTGACAATTAATATCTACAGTAATTCCACATACTTCCTCTGTTAAAAAAAGTCTCTACATATCTACAGTAATCCTTGCATTTTGATACTATTTGCCAAGGCTGTTCTTTACATAACATGCAAATCTGAAAAAGAATTTGAGGATATATGTATTTTAATTAATTTAAGAATAGTTTTAATCTACACCTCTCTGCAGCAATTGAGCTCTTATGTTAGCTCTTTGGAGCTACTTTCTAACATTAAGAACTCAAAAATTTACTTGTGTTCATAAATATTTTATTACAACATTTGTTTTCCTGCTAAGTTTCAGGAGTTTTCATTTCCATCAATACTTTTATGTGTGACAGCTGGTGTTTGAGTATACAATTAGGAAGTGCTGTGCTGAAAAGTTGGCAAATTGTGGACAAGTGGAGGAGAATTAAATTTTAAGATTTTGTTGCCAGGTTTTTATATTGATTGTAGATTTTATATACAGAATATGGAAGCAGACAATAAAATCCAAGCCATACTGAAAACTGAACAACCTCAACTTGAAGCTTGTTTTCAGCATTTGTTGAGTTAGAAATGAACAAGCTCATTTCTGTTAAGATATAAGTATAAATCTAAGCTAATAATGAGACTCAGGGTTTAACACTGTGAGATTCTGACCTCTCTGTAACAAGGTTTCTATACCCAAACCAGAGAAAGTATCTCACTGTCTTGTTCTATTAGGTATGTTCACCTGTGCCAGCATGAAGAACCTGAAATAATTCTAAGTAAAAAAGTTTATCAGTGACACTTACTTATGATTTTTATTTTTGTTTGAATAATTATAACATGATTTTCTATTAGTGGTATTTTCATTCATAGATATTATAAAACCCTGAAATAGGCATGTGAAAATCAGATCATTTAAAGATCATGGGCTTTTTTAATAACCTTTACAGTTCTTTGCTTTCCGAAAGCAGGAAAGATAGGTAATTATTTTATAATTGTTGCATCCTGTCAGATAGAAATCTAGCCACTTTGTAGCTGCCAGAGTCTTTACATCTATGATTCTCCAGTTTCTACAAAAAGTGCTGACAAACACATTTCCCTGTGGGAGTATAGCTTGTATTTTCTGTGTTCGTTGAGATTAGGAAAGTGCATTTTGTCAGGATTCTTATCATACCAAAGCAATAAATTCCAGTATTCTCAGAAATTTTGGTCTTAACTGGGAGAGGAAGGGAAACTGGTTCAACCACCTGTCTACCCTGTTTGCATTCCTCTGGGAGACAAGCACTGTCTGTTCTGCTTCAGGAAAACTCTGTTTCATTTCACTCTGTTCCCTCCATTACTTATTCCTCCTCAGTGCAGTTCCTCCTCCTGAAAAGTGGGAGGACCTTGCAACTTGCCTCCCCAGGCATCAAGAAAGTACCGAAGCATACCAGAAGAACCAGGAGGACAGAACACAAAGGAAAAAATAAATGAAGGGAAGGATCTGCTTTGCAAATTTGATGTGAAAGTAGAGAGCTGGGACAAACTGATGCAGCATGTGACAGAATATGATTGATTTGAAATTTGGGTGGGTAGAAGTACACTTTAAGTAAGAAATGAGCATTTGTATGAGTAAGGCCTATGACAGAGACAGGGTTATCTTAATTAAAAGGAGAGAACAGCAACACCAATTTTCTGACCAGCACATTGGGTATAACATGGGTACACACAAAAATCTATAATACAATCCCTTCAGTAAAGAAAAAAACAAAACAAAACAAAAATAATCCAAACAAAAATTCAGCAACCAACTGGGTTCTCATTATTCAGGACTTTTTGCATTTGGGGGGGGTCAAACAAAAGCAAATTTATATGCAATTTTATTGACCACAGCATTTCTAGAAATAGTTCTTTTAATTAAGGAGCAGTTCAATTCTACACTTGTGAGCTCTTTAACATGATGATCTAGCATGTAGTACAGGAATTAGTGATTTCGTAATGAAATCTATACTACTTTTGTGAAATATATGGTGAGGAAACTGGTTATTTTTTCTTGCTTGTTTTTAGCTCTTATGATTGAAAATATGATCTACAGTTTCAGGAAAGAGAAGATGAAAATAAAGCTATAGTACCAATATCTCTAAACCACTCAGATACCTGATTGTTTTTATCATGCAAAAATTCTGATTGTGCGGTCCATTGCTCCACAGAAGTGATGAATAGACTGATGACTTGCAAAATACACTGTCCCTTTTACACAAAGGAGGTGATAGCAAAAGGAAAGGGCAGTAACAATAAAAAAGAAACAACAGTCTTTAAATCTTTATTAATCTAAAGTCTTTCATCAGTGAATAATTCCCCTAAAATATGGTAAGAAAAGTGTTCAAATAATGTTTCTGGTATGAGAAAATCAGTTTTATTTAGACCAAATGATTATTTTTTTATATTTTTTAAAATTATTTTTAATCTGAAAATTTATACATATGTGGGTTTTGTTTTTTTTTTTAAACAACAAGAAAGAGAGGTTCTTAAAGATAATATAATTTTTCTCCTAAATAAACCAATCTATTTACACAAACACTTACATAGATCTTACACTGCCAGTAACTGATGATAAAAATCAAGAAATTATATTTTACTGGTCAGTAGCACAATTAAAATTGAATGATGCTGTGGCATGTACAAAGGGTGACAAATCACAGGAGGAGTTACACAGAGGAATTAGAACTACAGGGAGAACAAAAAACATATGGTAATATCATATTATCTCATTACCTTATATGTTTTCACTTGTGTTAATCTTGATTTTTCCATATATGCCCATGCACTTTTCCCAGTTTATCTTGTCAAAATAAAAGTAAGGAAATGAACCATACCACTATTAAAGAAAAGAGCTATGTGTGTGCTTAATTCTGCTACTTATGTGCCTCTGTCTTGAGCCAGTTTGCAATTATACCAGAGGACAGAAATCTTGAATGCGTTGCTGGACTTCTCATGGTGTAGTCACTAACAACTTTAAGGCTGTGCCAAATATGTCAATGAATAAGACATATTTATGCGAGCAGAAGATAAATGATACACTGATATCCTGTTTTCTATAGACTGATAAAGCACATGGGCCCCCTGAAGGGTCAGGGAGGGATGGTTAAATAATATATGCTGTGAATGTGTCATTATCCAGAAAAACATTAAAAGAGCATTACAGCTGTTTCAGGAAATTCACAGTTCAGGGTGAAATGTACCATATGTCCATCAATACCTAGGCACGACAGGGTGCATTAAGAAAACTATTTAGGTGGTTCCCCATTGTGCCAAGGCTTTTGAGGACATATGGTACCTTTCACCCTTGACTAACGTTTCCTTTCATTCATTGTTTTCTGTAGCCACCTTAAACATTCTTTGAATGTCATTTTCATTTCCAATTATATATGTATGTGTGAATGAGCATGTATATGAGAAAGAGAGGGAGATGCAGCTTACTATTAGAAGACTTCCTTAGAAGTCTTCCTTCTCTATTCTTAGAGATTGAAAGATACTCTGCCAAATTTGTCAATTCCCAATACTTCATAGCCTGGGAACAAGTGAATTTCTGACAAGTACACAAGTTATCGAAAGGAACAAAAAGAACCAGAAAATGAACATGGGAAAATAAAATCCATGTTCATGACTGGAAGAAGAGATAATAGTAATTCCTATAATAGCAGCAGTAATAGTACTAGTACCAGTACTAATAGTAGCAATAATAACAGCTATAGCAGCATGAATTGTAATAACAGTAACTCTACATAAGCCATGTGTATTTTTACTAATGGACTGAAATTAATTACCTCAATAAATTTATAAAGAAACCTAATTCTTTCTTTAAAAAGTGCATGGAGTTGGATTCTTTATCACCTTTTTTGAAGAATTCTTGATGTCTAACGTCTCATGGTGAGGAACCCATCTCTCTATTTTGTATTCCTTGTTAATTTTCTTGAAATTTATAAATTGAATGTGTACTAGATGCCTATTCAATATATAAACAAGTAAGTTCCCCATGGAAGGTGCCAAGTTTCTTTTCTATCTTAATGTCATCCTTCTGAGTAGATCTGGTATAAGATGCTGACATGCACCACGAAAGGTTGTTCAGGATGCTTTGCAGAAGTTTATTTCTAAGAAAGTACAGAAGAACTATTCTATCCAAATGAAGTCACAGAGAATTTGTGAAGTAGATTCAAAAAAGAACAAAATATTTCAAGACATTATTCCAGCATTCAGTTTCTGGTCTTTTTAATTCCCATTATCTGTGTGCTTGACTGAGATGCTTACTCCTTAGCCTCATGACTACAAAGAATTAAGCATCTGGGAGATGAAGACAGGAAAACTAGTATACGAATGTAGTGGGATTCCAAAGAAACTCAGAGGAATAATGTCAGAAAAGGATGCATTAAGCTCGACTGCTTTGAGGGCTGTGGTAACTTGTTCATCACTATGAGAAAGTTCTTATGCCCCAAATGGAATAGAGAGACATCTGCCTTTTCACAGGTTAAATGTCAAAGGCAAGGGAAATGTGCTATCCCATATTCATTATTTCATTGACTTCTTGTCCCAGGGAGTGAAAATTCCTCCAGTGTGAGAGGATTTGACTTCATTTCTGTGGGAAAATATTAAATGTGATATAATTTCATAAAATAGGGAATTTTCATTTTCCCCTGATGTATTTAGTTCTGTTTTCATGCAATTACCAAGTACTTAGGCTAAAAAGAAAAAAAGAATATGTACGAATTATTCATTAACTGGACTCTTAGAGCAGTTACCCAAGGGAAAAACTGAAGTTCAAGCTGCTGTTTCTAGAACAATACTAAAATAAAACACTTAAAGATTTAACAGAGAGGTGGTAGCAACCTAAACAATCACCTATTATTTGTGATCTGTTCCATCTAGTTTCTGTTATCTGATTTCTTTCACAAATTCTTTGTCTTCTAAAGTCTCAGCACATTATTTTCAAGGATCTTATTATTACAAAAAGTAGAAAATATAGCACTCATAACCCAGAGTCTTTTACAAACTGAGCTGGCTTCCTTCTGAGTATAAGAATACTCATAAGGAAACATAAGTATAATCATAAAATCAGGGCTGGAGATACACTGAATAAATACTTCATTCTTTTGATTTGACAATACATAGGAACATAATTAATCATTTACTAGGGAAAATAGTACAATAAGGTCCAAAAAGACAGCCACAAAAATAAATAATCCAGAACAAAATATAAAATATTCTGTAACTGAATCTGAAAAGTATTCTGATATCGATAAGAAATGGTTATTTTTTTGAATCTTTTAAAAATAAAAAAACCAAGATATAAAAAAAGAATGACAGAGAAAAATTATCTTTATTGAACATACTTTGCAGAAGAATTGCAGCAGCAAGAATTGCTGATCTACATCAGCTCCATGTACATGCATCATGTGCTTAGTTGGCCTGCTACATGTTAAACAAAATTTACTAGATACTAGAGCATTTGTTCCAAGCTGATTTAGCAAATTATAGTTAGTGCTATAAGAGTAGACAGCTGGGGCCAATATCTTTCATATCTTTTACTCCTGACATAAGCTGATCAATGAATAGAAAGCACACTAGGAGTATTTAGCCACTGTTTTGATGTACTAGGGACCATGGCTGAATTAAAGTTGGTAAACACTTTTAAGAAATGAAACCTTAATGAGCCATAATTAAGATACAGGAAACCAAATCTCTTCTACTTATTAGTGATTAAATCACTCATAAAAATAGTATTATTGAGCTAAATAAAATTGACACTGTAAAAGAAGCAAATACATTGACATAGGGTAGCTCATGTAAAATTCATATCCCTCAAGGAAGCTTTTCTCAGACTTTGAAAAGTCAAGCCTCTTCGACAAAGAACTGAATACACTCCCATTTGCTCTACATTCTTAAAGACCTATCTTTCCCAAACGTACACTCTCTGGCTCTCTTCACTAATCTCTTTGACAGATCCTATACACCACGAAATTCTGTCTTAAAGGGGTTTGGAAGTATGAACTTTGCAAAGCCCCATTGGTAGTGCCATGAAAGGGGTTTTATCTGAGTCTGTATGAGGTGAGGATAAGGGCAAACTGCAGGAAAGATGTACAGAATATCTTAGGATGCTGACAATGACATCCAAACCTATAAGGAAATGTGAAGTGCTGAAGTCTACATTTCACTTCAAAACCAAAGAAGAAACAGGTTATTTTGTTTATCCTTATTCCTTCTCACAATCAAAGCTTTTTTCCCAAGTTTTAAAGAGGAAGATATTAAGTTGAATTTTCTGTGCCCACTGCCCTCATAGGTCTGTCCTCTCCTTCTATCCCTTTCACAAAATGAAGAATTTTCATGGAGATTTTTTAAAAGCTCTCTCTAATCCATCTATCTTCTAATGATTGATGCTGTGTTTTGGAGCCAAGTATGATGTGACTAAATGAATGTTCCCTTCTTTTATTTAGAACTTTTTGTTCTTGAGCTGTAATAAGTTAGCTACTCTATAAAACCCTAAATAAAATCTTTGGCTCTGTTGCCTAGGAGTTTTTTTATTTTTTAATTTTTATAGACTTTAGAAGTAGTTATGTAGTGAATGTAGATTTTAAATGTAGCTGTAGTATGTTTCTCGTGATGTTATATCTTCTATCAGTATTTTCCAGTAGAAGTAACGACAGTAGCCTAAGGGTTACACATATCAAACCCCTTCCCATGTCAATCCCTCAAATTCCATTAGCTGTTTAGTCTTCTTTTCAACATGGAATTGCAGAAAGCACCTTAACACTTGCACCCCAGGGGGTGTAAACATGGACAAAGCAACCTTCAAACCTGGTACTTTGGAGGAACTCCAAGGACTGTACGCGCAGTGATGAAGAGGAAGATGACGAAAGAGGGGTCCCAAACTCCCCCAGACTTAATTCCCGAAGGGGTGTGCTGAGGGGCGGAACAGGGCAGAACCAGTGGGTGGATGACCAGGGATTGGATGGACATCATTATAAAACTGTGGCACCTGGGTTGGAAAGTGCACACCCACTGGTTTGTATTCCCAGAGCCTGGAGGCTTATTAAAGCTTCTGCTTTCTTATCTTATCTCCTACCTAATTTGGCCTGAAGTCCTTTTTTTCTCCTCAGTCTTTTAGGCAACACTCCTTTCTTCATCCTTATTTTCCTCATTCCTTTCTCCTTTCATCTTTTCATTTCCTTTCCTCATCCGTTTCTACTTTCCCCTTCCCTTCTCTTTTCCCCTTCCCTTTTTCATCTCCCTTTCCCCTCCCTCTCCTTGGGAAACCTCAGTATATCATAGTGGAAAACACTTTTTGCTCATCAAACAATTTCACCCAGGACTTAATTTTGTTTATTTAAGCATCTCCATCTTGACATAAGATTCATATGCAAAGTTCTGATGTTATGAGAATTAGAGATCGAGATCTAGCTTTCCCACCATCTGAATGTTCCAATTATCTTAATATTCTGAGGGGTAGAAAAAGACATCATAAAGTGTCATCTTGGATCTGATAAAACATTTCCCAAGGAATGTTTCATTGTCTTTTAATAAATAAGCTGCATTTATTTGGAAAGGAAAGAAAAAATAAAGAAGAAAGAAAAAAAAAGAGTTCTAATGACAAACAGTTGAATTAATTCAGATACTTTAGATTTACATCTGGTAGATCAGGTGGTCACACCATCATCTTCAAGAAATTTGAAATAAATTAAAGAAAGAAACAATAACAATTGTCAAAAAATTCCATAAAAAATCCAAAAAAAATAAGGTATCAAATATATTTGTTTCCTGTCCTAACTGCAGAGAACCTCATAATATTTTGCTAGGATTTGCATATTCAATTCTATGACTATTTAAAAGATGAGATTTTTTAAAAGTCTCTGAAGCTTCATGAAACAAAAAGAACATGTATTTCTTTGATTCATTGGCACCTTTGCTTCAAATAACTTTAACAAGAAAAAATATATATTCAAGTACTCCAGTTTTCATATGCATATATGCTTGTGTTAGTGCTTTCAGATAAAGAAAGTAATTTACACATATGCACATACAGAACCGACCACCCAGAAACAGAAGACTTTATAGTCCTATTAAACACACTTTCAAAAAGTCAGATATGTGTATGTAAAGGAAGGTGGGAGGCATCCTCAGAATTTCTCCTGTTGTGCATTTGTAGGACACAAAGTATCACAAACTCTAGCATTTAAGACAAAAGAGTAAAATGATTCCTAGGTACATCATGGTCATTGGGAAGAAAAGAATCTTAAAGCAGACTGCAAAATAAATCTAACAATTAAACTTTGGGCAGATAATAAACAAAAAAATAAATACATACATACATAACTTAATCCCAGTTATCAATAAAATCATCATTCCCTTTGTATCCATAATAATCAATTTCTATTTATGAAATTATTTATTGTACATAAATCACACCAAGTAGGGAATAGTCACTGCAAATTGATGGATAAGAATATTATTTACTTTGTATTTAAGTATCTTTGACAATCCTGTATTGTAAATATCTTTGACTTTTTTCCCTTCTTATATATTGACCCTATTTCTGCGTATAAATCTAATTGAGTAGGTTGTTCTTCCTTCTCCTCCCATCACCCACACCTCCCCTCCCCAAAAAAAAAAAGATGAAAAAAAAAGAATTCTATTTGCAGAAAAGAACAACATACAAGGGACAAAAATAACAAAGTGAACAAGTGAAACCCTAAGGCCATTCTAACTTCCCCTAGTCTTCTAGAAGGAGATTTTAAAAAGATGCCAAGGCAGTTATATTGAAAGTCATTGATGTACCTTTAGGCTTCTTTGAAAAAGCCCCTCAATTTTTGCATTAGTATCAAGATACAGAAAGAATTAAAGGAACTTACATTTCAGTGCCTAGACCTTGTGTTTGAAGACAGTGCTACCCCTTTCCTCTGAGTGCAAATTCCCAGTAGCAATGCTTTATTGTAGCAAAAAGACTGTCTATCCCCTTCGTTTTAACAAAAATCAAAATAGAATGATATAAATTACCAGAGCCTGCAGGGAAAAAAACTTTCTTGTAATCCCATGTAATACATTAGTTTGTAAGAGTGATTCCTGTAGTGCCCGTGTTTGTTGCTCTTTATTATGTTTTTTTTTTTTTAATACTTGTCACAATAAACCTGTGTTTTTTCATCCCTGATTTTTATTAATCCCCTCATTTTCTTGTTTTCTGTTCCCTTTGTCTTCATAGTTAGCTTTCAGATTCATTACTCAGAGCACTACTATGTAGCATTAGTAAGAGAACAGACTTCCTTTTAGTTGTCTGTTTAATGGTGCAAGTTCACACTAACTTCCTTGCCTGGGCTTTTATCTTCCTTGAATGGGTATCAGTTCTTGAGGATTAACTGCTGAAATTTGAATCAGGCTTCTGGTGGCTTTGGCTGTGCTTTCTTTACTTACAGGAAAGCCTCTGGAATTAAACTGCAGCCTCACTCAACAAAAGCAATATGTTCCAAAAAGCAGATGACAATTTGAGGGAAACAGTCAGATTTGAGTGGCAAGTGCTCTGTTTATATTCTATATGAGGACTTGAGTGATTCTTTCCTGTAAGAATAGAGGTAGAGCAATAAAGAGCAAGGCTTGGACAAGACAGTGAAGGACATCAATAAATTTCTGCTAGCGGTTTTGCCCTTTGTCTTTATTGACTTTTGCCTTTTAACCTGCAGTTAAGATACATTTGATTGCCCATCTTTTGAGCTAGGAGGATGAGAGGATGAGACAAAATGTTACTCGTAATAACAGGAAATACAGCACAGTAGTTTGTATGAGTGAATGCACAAGTCTGTACTTGGTTAATAATTAACTGCAAATTTATGCAAATACTCAATTTAATAACAATGACAGAATTACTGAACTTGAGGTGATTCTGATCATCCGATACAGATACAGCCTTCCAGACATAACTTCATTATGAAGCCTGAGTATTCACAAGTCTTGACAATTGAGATTATTCGGAGGGAAGTATATGTATAAACCTGATGACAGTCATTATGCACTGGTTCTTCATGTGAGACCTTTTCATGTTCCTGACCATAGGCTGGTAGACTTATATCCCCGGTTTACTTCAGATACACTGAACAGTGTATTCAGTGAGGCTGAATACACCTTACAGATACTGTCAATATGTTATCAGAGCTTTGGGGAATCAACACAGCTCCCTTGTATGAGTTTACTGGAGTTGTAGTGTTACTGTCCTATTTGTGTGCTGAATGGGAAGATTTCTGTCAAGGATGTCAATGGAAAACTGTTCTTTGTTCTACTGGAACAGGTTATGTTTTGGTCATGGAATGCATTGTGTAGAAAGAAAAGAGATGGGATTAATGACATACTGAGTATAATGAATTTTCACAAACAGAAAAGCCTTATGTTCTCTATATTTAAGCCTTATATTCTCTATATTTTTATTTTTTTAAAGTCTATAATTTAAGACTTAATATCTGCAGTGCCTGTATGGAAAACAGAGGACTTTTTTTTCCCCAAATCATTACTTCTTTTTTTTTTTTTTATAATTGAGAAGTTGTTTACTTATAAGAAAAGAGAAATGCATAAAAGAATGTAGTATTTCTTCCATGCATTAGTATTTACTTACAAAGAATGCATGGGGAAATTTCTGTGAGGAAACAAACTAGTTTTTTTATTCCCTTTCATATATCATGCAAAATATTTCTCATCTTCTTATCAGTCAGACAGGTTGCAAAAGGCTTCCTGGTTGTGTTTGGTAGATTTTGTTCTTGATTTTTATATTTCTGTGAGCTTTTACTTCTATATTTTTGCATTTATGGACACTTTTACTTCTGTTTTTTATTTATATATATAGCACAAGCATTTTGCATGAAGGTTCATGGACTATCTTAAACTATACGGTGCAACTACTACTTAAGATTTCTCACGTATCTGGGTATTATTTTAAAGAACTTGATCATTCCTTGCACTCATCTCAAACTGAAGGCAGTGACTATGAATGCTAAGTTCAACAGGCTTTTTTTTTCACAGCTTCCAGGCATGGCTAACACATATGTTTTAGTCAAACATCATTTATCAGGACCAGAATAGAATAAATTACAAGTGCTGAAACTCTGTGGTCTGCATTATATAGAACATTAGACCACATGAATTTAGACCCCTTTTGTCTGTAAAATCTATAGATTGTGAAGAATAGCTCTCACAAAGTACTGCAAAAATTCCTCCATTTTTGATCCAAAACCTCATTATAAGAGATGAAAAAATGTCCCAAAGGAGCACATAGTTAAAAGAAAATTAACATAATTTTATCTCTTACTTATTGAAACTGTATTTCTGAAAGTGTTAAACTAATGTATTGGGTGTAGATGGCAAGGTTTTGGTAGCAGAGAGGGAGAGGCAAGAGGGGATGGGGCTGCAGGGGTGGCCTCTATGGGAAGAGGTCAGTATCTGACCCATGCCAGACACAGCCTGTTCCAGCTATCTCCATGGTCAACACATCTGGTAGCACCTCTGGGAAAATATATTTAAGAAAAGAGAGAGAAGAGGGTACAAAAATTGTGACAAACAATAAAAGAAATATCTAGGTCAGAGAAGGAGAATGAAGCTCTCCATGTGGAGTAGGTATCTACTGCAGTCTGGGGAGCAGTGGAATATTCCTGCAGGATGTATGGCCCACACAGAGACAACGCAAAAGCGGAGGAAAAGTCTGTTGAGGAAGAAGAGAAAGAAAGAAATATCTGTGTACCTACTGTAACATACACCCCCACCAAACACAGATCCCCACCGAGCTACTCAGGGTGGTGAGGTCAGTGTGAAGAGAAGGACATGAGAAGAGTGGGGAAAAAAGTGTTGATTTAAAGTTTATCTTCTTGTTTCTCACTACTCAAGTCCAGATAAATTAAATTAATTTTCCCCAAGTTGAGTATGCTTTGCTTGTGACAGTGAATTGTAACAATCTCCCTGTCTTGACTCAACAGCTTTCTCATTCTGTTTTCTCCCCGTGTCCTGTTGAGGAGGGGGAGTGTGTAAGTGGTTGTTAGCTAAGGCTAACTGACCTCATCTATGGATGACCCTTAAAATATTGATAAAAAAGGCTTTCAGCTCTTAGCATACCAGAGGATTGAATCCATGTCAGTGAACATTAAGCATTTAAGTAATTAGAGAAAAGGTAATTGAATAAGAGTCACTAAGTGGTATTAATGAGTGTGACAAGACTATTAAATGGACTTTCAAGGATCATACTTGATGATGACTTACACTTGTGGAGTATTACACTGTACAGGAGCTATATACAGGAAGAAACACATGACAGTAGAAAGCAGCTAGAATTAAATAATACAAAGTAAAGATTCACCTGAAAAAACAAGACCTCAAAAACTTTCTGAGTGTTACCAGCTGGAAACTCCAAGTTCCAAGAAAATGATTAATACAGGTATAAGGGTCAAGGAGTTTCTTCTTTGCAAGAAAAAACAAATTTTTATGATGTACAGTTCACCACAAAAACAAGTGGAAATAATTCCAACTTATCTTTGTATGAGGGTAAAAATTTTAGACTTACATGGCAAGAAGAGAATTTAATTTCTAGGGAGTGTCTGCAAAAATGTGTGCATAGTTGTGTGCCCACATTACACCGCGCAGATGCTGTCCAGCTATGTTAGAGAAGTGCTGTTCCTGACACAATAAGATCAACTGAAACGGTGAACTTAACTGGCTTGGGCATGATACTTGCACATGCAATTAGGGTGGAACTTGCTTATTAAATCAGAGTACAGGTGTGACAAGCTGAAATCTGTTTATATACAAACATGCAGATATGAAGACATGGCCATAGACACAATGACACACTTCTGTGCACAGGCTCAGATGGGTCATTTAAGAAGACAGAGAGTTCTGAATTTCAAACTTGATTCAGTCCACTCTTCCATCCTTCTTCTGCAATATGTTGTACATAAAATCGATGTCAACATTGGAGAGAAAAAGCTTAAGCTTGTTTTTAATAAGGAATGAATGTGCAGGTAGCTGTAGGAGATAGCCGGGAAGAATTAAAATTATAAGATTAAAATGATCTCTCTTTATTTTCCCAACAGAATTTATCAACTTCTTTTCTTTACAGAGAGCTCAAGAAATGATTCTAGTTATTGTCTTAAATCCAGGTTGCCTACTTTTCTCTTAAAATATATTAACTGCCATGAATATGTGTGTGCACACAAAATGAATAAATAGGGGAGGTAGGATTACAATTCTGCATCTACATATGCTGGGGTAGAGAATGTCAGATGCTGGACCTGTTCTCCAGGGAAGAAAATCCTTCCCTCTGCAGTTCTTTGTACCTACAATGCAGCTACAATGTGGGTAAATATATCATGATCCAGATCCTTCTTTCTGCTCAAATGAATAAATTCCCTACTTTCCAATTTTTATTTTTTTTTTTTTTTTTTTTTTTTTTAAATAATGATAAGCAACTCTGTCATCCTTGTTTTGGTGAAGGAATGTCTACCTTGTTTCAACTATTTATATGCTCTTTATATGCTTTTTGTAGGCTGTCTCTCTGAATATACACCAGTTAAATCTCAGTGTTGATGTATCTTCCCTTAAGTGCCTAGGGAATGTTCAGATTTCATGTAACCTTGTTTATGGCAATGCCTACAAAGGTATACTTTTCTGAATCATTTTGATTCAGTAATCAGTTCAAGTTGAGAATAGAAATTATATTTTCTGCAGACTTTATAATGTTTCTTCATTCTGTATCATGTTTCCCCATTCTGACATCACTGTATATCTTAGGAGAACAACTCAGGCAAAGGGGGATAGATAAAGAGGAAATATCTTAGAACTTGTTGGGATATTTTCCTCTACCTTGTACCTCTGTTCTATCTAAAAAACTACAGACACATATACATATAACTTATGAAATAAATCCCATGTATATCTAGAAAAATGGAATCAGCTTTTAATTATAAATTAGGTTTTTTTCCTTTTTTGACCTTCATCTCCTGCACTCCATCCAATAAATTCAGCTGGATCCTATTTAATAAGTTGCCAAACTTGCCATAATTTTTTCTCATGTAATCATTTTTTCATTAAAATATACCCACCCAAACCAGACTGTTATTTGTTTTTTCTCTTACTGTTCCTCAACCCTTACAAGTGGATGACATAAGAAATCAAAATTCAAAATGATCTATTTGTTATCTAAACCTTGTTCATTGAAAATTTTAAGGTTAATTAAGCATTACAAACAGTAAACAATAATGTATAAGAAAGTAGAGAACCGAATATATTTAACAGTAAATAGCCTTTATTTACATTTCCTGCTTCTTGACAAAAAAATAAATCGAATAATTATTATTTTGGAAATTTTAGTGGTATATCTTGTAAAATGTTGAAAGATTTTAAAACCAGAAGACTAAATTTTCTGTATTTTGTAACTAATACAATCAAACATAGATATGTATCTGTATGTAATTATGTATACACATGCAAGAATATGCACATATAATCTCTCATACAAACAAACATACTTATAGAGACGGCTTTGCCAGGATGAATCCATGTATCCCAATATGACACCAGGGCACTCCACTATGAGAAACAGACCTTTCTACATAGGGATAGAATACAAGCAAAATGAGGTTTTCTGATTTTTATACTACGATTCCCAAATTTTCATATCAGTACTCCTATGTAGAAAAGAATGAATTAAACTAATATAATTTAGATATACTGTAGATTTTTGAAACAAAAATTTACTTTTTCTCTGGTTTGTGTATTATAAGAACAGAGACTGAAGGTTTTGATACTGATTAGAGTACTTATGAACACTTTTTGCTAGTGTATCTTTATTTATCTGACCAAATCAGGCCATGATTTCCTGTTGTTAAGAAGGAATGCCTATTCTTATTTCTGGCTATTGTACCTTGCTGACAATAGGAGGATCAGTAAATAAATAAAAGTGTTAGTCTCAGTAGACTGTTTATATTAATATTAAAATTATCAGGTTCTGTATTATGAAGAAATCTGGATGGTCTTTAGTGTCCTTAAATCAAAACAGATTATGATTTACAAGATCACTTGTCACAGACCTGTACAGACTACAACTAATATACTTGTTATAAGCACTTGCTTAGTTCTGTTCCCCCAAGTCTTTCTTCAAGCTTCTGAGAACGACACTGCAAATATTTTTACTGAGTGTTTACTGTATAAAAATGATACCACATTGTACCAAAGCACTTTTTTATAACAAGTATACAAATGTTTTTGAGGTTTTTTTATGTCTGCTATTGGCACAACCCCTTGTAGAGGAGTCCACAGTAGTTGTTATGCTAGCAGTTTTTATTTAAACTTTCTGGATTTAATCTGTTTTTATTGAGGCAACTTTAATTTAGAATTTATATGTGAAAGTTCCAGGTTTTTTTTTTTAATCTTTATTATTTACACAATATTACTTTTCAAACTTGAACAAAAAAAACTTAATGATATGCCATAAACATACACTGAAGACTTTCTCACTGAAGGTTTCTCAAAGAAAATAATTTTTAATTGTACTATCTGTCTTACTGTGGAGTTAAACTGCCCTTGAGAAAGTGATTTGAATGTACACTTCAGAGACCGAAATAAATGTGCATGAAGGAAAAAAATTAAAGCATAAAAACTATAGCTAAATTGTAAGAGATTTAGTGTTACCATCAAGCAATAACATTCTAAAATGTTAGTGATATCACATCACAAATATTAATGACCTACCAATATTTTCATAGACCTGCTAGATTGTATGGTACCTTTTTTTCCAGGTGCTGTAAAGTTCAGTGGGAAGACAGCAGCAGTTTTGAAAGAAATGAAGTATTTTTCAGCCTCTATATTTTGAAGCTCTGATAGACTTCTTTCCATCTTGTTTTAGAGCAATTATTTCTCTCTATAACAAGGTGAAGAGACTAAGGGACACAGCGGTTCCCTAGTCATAAAAAGACTCAAGTGCACTGTAATGTCCTAGCCATAAAATAACCACTAAATCAGAAAACAGCACAGAGTCATTCTCAGCAGTCTGCAGATGGAACTTGGAAGTACAGAAACAAACTTTATATTTAGTCTCAGTGTTCTGAACCATTAAACTCATGGGCAAATTCTCTTATTTTCTCTCTGAAATGTCTGTTTATTTCTAGTTGAGGCACAGGTTTATTGTTATCCCTTTTATTGCTTCCTTTGCCCTCATTTCAAGTAAGATATCACTGTGAAAAAGCAAAGGATGCAGAAGAAAAAAGAAAAAAAAATACATTCTTGCAAGACAAAGTATAGTTGGCATGTCCACCTACTGCAATCCATCACACATCAAAGCATCTTAAATTTTCTATCCAGTATATAAAAGTTGGTTTAACAAAGTGAATAATCAGCCAATATTTGTCAAACCCACTCAATGCAAATATATATATATATTTATTTTTATCTATCTATATCTATCTATCTATCTATCTGAATACATATATCAGCTAGTGACTGTATTGAATGTTTTACTGTTACCTATTTATAAGATCAAGGTATTTTTGCATACAACAATAGACTGAAAAATACCTTTCAGTACACAATTTTATAGTAATTGAGAAAACTCTGACTTTAAGACAAAAATTTAGAGCACATGCACAGATATATATACCTTTTTCCCACAGCAGCCTTTTCCTGGCTGCTAGTGCAATGGTCATGAGCAGCCCCTACCCAAGGTATTTGATTCTGAAGACTTCCTTGGCCACAGGTTTAGTTTGGTTCAAATGGCTAGAAAGTGTCCACGAAGTTCTCACAGCTTTTAGCTGAGAGACTCCCTCTAGAATGGCCTAGGAAACTTTTTTTTTTTAATTTTTGAAAAAATTGCTAATAAAATAAAATTACCATAACTTTATTGTCCACAGCAAAAAAAAAAAGAAAAAAATGTGCAATGTATTAACATGGGAAAATGATGTGGTATGAAAATTAATGAAGTGACATTATTGTACCATTGCTTTTCAGGAGATATTTTTGTTTTATTTGTTCTGTCTTCTAAAGAAGTAAGAAGGCTAGGGTATAACAGGCGTATGACAGATGGCAGGACAAAGCATTTGGTTTCAGAAGTATGATTTCAATCACATTACGAAAGCATGTTATCTACATATTTGTGAGGTCTCTAAATTGTGAAGTCATTATAGAGCTTAACGCTAATTTGTACCTTTTTCATGGCCTTTATTGTAGCTTTGTGCTTTCCTTAATTCTTTTGGACAAATCTCATCTTATTTTTAAAAGCTGTCTATCTGATATTTACACATTTCGCATTCTCTCTGTCCTATGTTCTCTCTCCAAAAGGTATGAGACAATCATTAACAAATTCTAAAATGATTACTTGACTGAAATGAGCAGTCAGTAAAAATTATTATCTCATATGAAACTGCTACCTAGACTTGTAAAATGCTTGTTCAGCTGCTGAGATGGTGGATAATAAGCATGGATCAGAGAAATTCTGTGAATGCAGACAATCACAACAAAACAGATTGTGAGTTCAAAGAGCTGACCCAGATGAAAAGTCTAATTTAGTTTTAAAAACTACCTGACTAGATGATTTCACTAATAGTTATAAGGTCAAAAAAAATGAAAAAATACTGAAACTATCTGTGAAGTTTTTACTTCAAGATCTCCAAGAGGCTGTAGTAATATATTAAATCACATATAAAACTCCTTATATCATACAAAGCATTAACTGCTCTGTGAACTGCTTTAATGTAGATATTGGTGGCTGAGGTCATTCCTTACCACCATAGCAAGATGTGTGTCCTCTCACAAACTTTTTGAACTCTCTCTAAAGTAGGTCACGGACCCCACATGCAAATACTTTAGTGACATTACTTTTTTCAGTACTTTGAATAAGAACAGTAACATCTAATGGCAATCAGTTAGAATTACATCTTCCCTATATTTGGTTATACACAAAACCAGAAAAACTACACAGCTTATGTCTACAATTGAGATAGGTGAAGTGCATAATTAAATCTTTTACCTCCCTAACATTCCAATTCTAACAGCTGAGTTGTAGCATCATTGAAGCTTCAATTCTTTTTCTCCATCTTGCTTATTCCTTCTATCTAAAGTTTTTTCACACACTCATTTTGCTGATTGACCCAAATACACTGCAGGAAGTTTGATCAGATTTCAGCGGCTAGCATAGAGATATCTAGTCTTTTTCTTCTTGAGTTGAAAGCAGGTGTTCCTGGGGAGTATTGTCTTTATCATCAGGTGTTGTACTAGAAATGTAGAAAGAAAGAGTAATTTTTTGTGCTGTGACCTACACATAGATGACTTCTGTTTCTTTGCTTTGGAAATCCATTCTTATGTTGACCGTTGAATATATTTGTCTCATTCATGAGTTTTGAGCACTGTTTACAAAGCACACATGCTATAAAAATAACAAATAAAACATAAATATATAAAATTGAAATTCATCCATTTCCTGACTTCATCTGATTATTAGTTGTTCTTTGCTCTACCTATATTTGTCTTTCTTTTTCGCTTAAAAATCTGATACTATTTAGGCATCAGAAAAAAAGCATTTTGCTTTTCAAATAGAGAAGATGGTTCTCTAGAACCTGTAACTATTAATTTGGGTAATTTGTAAGAGTATTAAAGGATACTTATAAATTGAAGCCTGAAATTTAAATCACGTAAAACAAATCCTTTTATTGAAACATAATAAAAAGAGTAAAAATTTCCTATGCCTACATAACTATTATTTTACAGATAATTTCAATATTTTTGTACTGAATAGAATTTGGGATACAGTATAATAAAACAGTGTCAGAGAAAACTTTATATATGCTTGACGGCTTCTCACAAACCATATGTCCACTTGAACTGATGTGTTTCCTTTCGGTCTTCACCATAAATATGTTCAGTACCCTATAAATGTCTTCTGACCTTTGTATCTTTTTCTGAGTGAAAAAATGTTTTTGAAAATATGTTTAATGTTTTAGATAGGATATCCTAAAGCCTTTATAAAAATCCTAACCTGTAAGACAATCTTACGAGCAGAATCATGCTGATGTTATTATGGCTTAAAATGGATAGAAAGAGCAGCCTACAGTGCAATACTATTGAGTTTATTCAAGTTCTATCTTTCTAAATGCTTTCTGACTACATTTAAGGATTTCTTGTTTTCAAGACTGATGAACAGAGTCAAAGTCCTGTTTCTATCCATGCTTTAAAGAAAGCCTAATTAACAGTGGTTATTGCTGATGTAATTTTCCAGTTGAAATTATGTAATGCTAACTAAATTGTGTACAGATTTTTATGTTTTGTCTCAGTGCTAGTATAATGTTAACTTAAATGGTTAAACTCTTAATCACTGGATGTAACAAATAACATTTAAATTTCTTAGTGTATTTTCAGTGCTAGGAACTAGAATTTCTTCTGTGATATTGTCTACATTGATTTAACTAATTTCTCACTGAGCAAAGGAACATTTCACTGTTTCTTTAAGTGCACTGGAGTCTTGCAAGAGTATAGAAATGCATAACTAAAAGAGAACCTTTCATTCTTTCAGGAGAATGGTTGCTAAGGACACACTGTTTTGTATAAGCACTAAATGCATTACTTGGGGAGGGGCCCAGGGGTTTTTTGGGATGTTGAGTTGTGCTGATTTTGGCTGAGGTTGAGTTCAGTTTATTCATACTAGCTAGTATGGGGCTGTGTTTTGAATTTGTGCTGAAAACAATGTTGATGACACAGGGATTTTTTAGTTACCACTGAGCAGTGCTTACACAGAGTCAAGGCCTTTTCTGCTCCTCACCCCAGCCCACCCCAACAGCAAGTAGACAGGTGTTGCACAAGACGTTGAGAGGGGACACAGCCAGGACAGCAGACTCGAGCTGATTCAAGGGATATTCCAGACCACATGGCATGCTCACCAATAAATCTAGAAGGAAAACTTGCCAGGGAGTGGCTGCTCAAGAACTGGCTGGGCATTGGTCAGTTGGTAGTGAGGAATTGTTTTCATTGCCATAGCTTGTTTTTCTTTGGTTTTATTTATCACTCTGTATTATTTCCTTTTCATTACAATGTATTCTTATCCATAGTAGTGTTGTAATGATGATGATTATTATTGTGGCTACTTCTACTAATTTTTAAAAGGAATTTCAATTATTAAACTGTTCTTATCTCAACCCATGAATTTTCTCACATTTAACCTTCCGATTGTCTTCCCCTCATCCCACTGGGGAAAGAGTGTGTGAGCTGTGTAGCACTTAGTTGCTGGATGAAGTTGAACCTCGACATGGGTATTTATTTATTTGATTTTCAACTGTTTACTAACAGTGGTGATACTGAGAGTTGATGATGTTCAGCATTTCTGAAAACCAGGTCAGGCATACTGAAATCCTTAAATGTGGAGTAACGTGTCTATTGCTGACTCTTAGTTGACTCTTACAAAAATGTATTTAATTCTGGAATTTCTTTCCTGTTGTTTTAAAGCTCAACACTCTTGAGAGGGAAAAAAGGAAAATTTTTTGTAGTTCATTAAAAGATGTAGAAAGGTTGCCGTCAGTGTATCAAGATCTTGTTAATACCTATTTTTTCTACCTTGACACCACAGACATTAATCCTAACTTTTTTTTACTTTCCGGTGATGCCCTAACTTTGTCATAGACTGAAGTAAATCACAAGTTCTCTGAAACTTGAGACCTTTGTGTTCCAGATGCATATGAGAAATCTGTAACGTCAGGCTTTGTCTCAGGAAAATGCCTGGTGCTGTCTTAATCAAAATAACTAGAAAAGTTTCCACTGACTTCACTGGAAAATTGTAGGTCCTTTAACACTTTGTCACCAATCTGCTAAGTTGAGAAACACCTTTTTCTTTACTCTGTCCTTAAAGCAATAATTATGTTAAGTTCATGAGCAAATCCATATTTATTCAGATCAAGGAAATAGGGAATGAGTGCTTCATCTGTGATCTCATTGATTGAGAATGGAAGAGCCAGCTGGGTTAGTAAACTAATTGATTAGAGCACTGTGAGTGTACATTTTGTTATGTAGGTCATTAGAGACAGGAGTGTTATCACTCATTTTGTTTACTCAGCCACAATGCACCCTCTAGGTGCATTGAGTAGTAGAACGGGTTTGTAGCACTCAAACCCATTATAGAGTCTATTCTTGTCCAAGGCAACAGTAGCTCCAGTCATCAGCCAACTTAGACCACCACTATTCGTTAATACTGCTGGCATTGCTATTGGCTGTTTTGTCTTCCCATGCCTGTTGGTATTAAATGCAATCTCCCCAGTACCTAATAGTCCTTTTGAAGATAGGTTTTTATAGTCAGCATATGCACTGCATCATTACTACTTGGTCTTCTCCAAAGAAAATGAAAACATGAAAGTTAACTCATCATGTAATACAAAATACAGTGCTGAGAGTTACTCTATTAAGACATGGCTCACTGTAACATGGGTTGAAATTTTTCACTCTAGATTTTTGAAAGTGGCTTGATAACTCTCAACTAAAGAACACTGTATTACTGGAAGATATACAATGTGATCTAATGTTTTATTCATTATTTTTTTGCTGCAATACATCAAGGAGAATGTATTACAAAGAAGAGGAGAGTTGTCTCCACTCTATCCTATGGTTTGGCCCTTTAAAGCATGGGCCAACATTCGTTATCCTGTCAGCTTAAGAAAAATCTAATACAGACCAGCTCCTATTGTACTGTTAACTTTGAGAATTGGCAAAATGTAAAGGTCCCTCCTTCTCTTTCAAGTTTCTTTGTGGTAGTATATCTGTTTCTCTATCAAAGACTTATAATTGTAAAGTACTGACATTACCTTCCTGTTAGTTGCATGCTAAAATTATTATGGTGTATTCACCTGAGTTTAGAATGAGCCCCACAGTCCACTGTCATCTAGATCAGATACAATTATGTAGATGTCAGTCCTGATAGTTAAGATGGACTCTACACAAGAGAGAATAAATTGTCTAATGCTTGTCAGAGCTTACTCTGTTATATATAGTTTCCTGAAACTGTCACACTTTGTGTCACACCGTTTATGAATCCCTTTGCTGTTCTTGCAGTGCCTCATTTCATACCAGTTTTGTTAAACTTTTTTAGTGCAAGTTTTTATATCTGTCACTAGGGTACAGAGGTGGGGCATTGATCTTCTAGAAACCAACCAACCAGCTCCTCTTGCAATTTTATCCCAACTTTGTGGCATGGATGTTTATAGTTAAATCAGGTATTCATTTTTATCTCAATTTGGGTTATCCAAATCTATAACATTAAACAAAGATATATCTGTACTCTAAGTTTAAGAAAACTAGCAAGAAATAAAATCACCAGGTTAAAGTGGGTAGATGGGTAGGTTATTGCACCCAGTCCTGCCTCCCCTCTCTTCCCTTCTTCTTCCTTCCCTTCTCCTCTCTTCTCCCTCATTTCACCCCTACCCTACCACACTAGCAATACTGAGTTCATCTTTTTGCAAGCAGAAAGATTAAACAAAGCTTTGAAGAGTCAAATTATTATTATCATTAAGACATGGCTCTGATCTTAGCAAACATATGATCTCTCAGAGTCTCTCCTTGTGTTCCATAGATGTGCTCCACCCACTTCTAGAGAACCTTCATTATCTCAAATGAGAAGGCAGTGCATGAAATTATGGACTGGATATATAGGCAGCTCACTATGACTGTGAAATAATGTGAAATTATTAATTAATAGCACAATTTATCAGATGTTTAAACTGTTGAAAAGTATAGCTCTCATGCACTGCTTGAGACCATGATTTTATTTTTAAAACCTAATTTATGCATCACGTATCCTCATTTTTATCATCAATGATATACAATATAATTCAAATGTCTTATTTATGATTCTCTTTCCTTTTTCCAACTTGCAAAATTCTCCTTAGTGCTGTTTGTTTCACTCAAGGTCAGTGGCTGGAACACTCTTCCTACATGTGGTAGGAAGAGTGACAGTTTTAATGCAGACTAGGACTGAATTCTCATGCAGTGTAGATCCAGTCTTACGTTGTAGTGCTTGAGTTGTATAATGCAAAATCAGAACTTTTGCCTACTGAGCTTTATAGTGTGTATTTTTTATTATGCAGTATTTGGAAAGTCTAGTCATAAGCCATATATTGAAACTCCATTTATACAAAAGCCAGAGAATAAATATGATTAAATCTGATAAGAAATGATGTGAAGATATGGGTAGTCATTATCAGTAGGGAGAAAATATAAATTTGTGGGTTTTTTAATACTTGCATATTCGTTTGACTAAAGACTGTCATAAACAAGCAAAATGATGACTGTAACATCTTGGTTGTTTGTTACCATGCGTTTCTTAATCAAAACAAGTAAATCTGGGAAACTGGTCTGTATATGCCTTTTTATTACATTTTTAAAATCCAAACTCAACAGTTTGAAACAAGTGGTCTGGAAAGAGACCAGCCTGCGTGTCTGACATGCCCACAGTAATCAGCTCCCAAGCAGTGTAAAATGTTTGACTGCAGCAGAAGAATTCTAGTTTCCTTTCAATCATTGTTTTCAAGGGTAACATGTCAAAGATTAGCACTTTACTCTGGATACAGTTCAGTTGGCTCACAGCCACCTAAATTTCCACTTTTCAATCAGTTGTGATCAAACGCATGAGAATGAGTTATGTAGTTCAAGATGGAATAAAATCTGTAACCTTACCATTGGTCAAAATTTTGATTTAGTCAATATGTGGAAATATATTATTTACCCTGAAAAAATATGTGAGCAAAGAAATAGCCCCAGTTTCCTCGTTTATAAAATGCAGGATGGATTGTTTTAAACACTACTTATTCATACATCAATCAACTCTTGTATGAGATTTTTCTGCAAAATTCAACCAAGTAATATCTTTTAAAAAAATTAAAAATTATTTGGTTTAGATCAGAGTATTTTGTTATTCTTCATGACTTGTAAACATATAAAGACTTTGCTTACCAAGTCATCTATAAAACATAGGATTGAGTTAATAAAAAAAAGATGTAAGTTCATAAAGACAATGATTATAACAATTCTTACTGGAAATCAAACAGCAATTGCGTCATTTTCTTTCTCTCAAATAGCCTATCTTAAAGTGCTAAAGCCAGTATCTTTGCACTTTTTCTTAAAAAAAAAAAAAAAAAACCCTTTTATTACTGGGAAGTATTTAAATAATGTGATAAATGTTTATTTACAGTAAATTTCCTTGAAAAGTATTTTCTAGAAGAGAGAAGAAACAGGAGAAACAATAAAAGAGAAAAAAGATAATCTTGCTTTTCCTGTTTTTTTGTTTCTACAGTACAAATGATTATCAATTTTTGTGCTCAGACTGTTTCTCAGGTAATTACTCTTGTAATCAATGTTTAAGGGAAAATCTCCGTTACAACCAGAGTCCTCTCAGCTGTAGGACTAGTGTACAAAATGGACCAGATGAACAGGTATATCTCAATTATTTACCTTGTTTTTTTCTTTTCATTGCTCATTTTAAAAGCAAAAAAACCCCATACTGGAACTGAATAGCCCAAAGCCATGCCTCAAAACTTCAGACTTTGATGCTATATTGTTGCTATAAATGTGTTAAATACTTTCCTACTGCACTCTTTGCTCTATCTTCTGTTAAAACTAATCTGCAATTTTCCTGAAACCTAAGGTTTCAGCTCCTGGCCAGCACCTCTAGACAGGCCACCTATTGCAAATGAGGAAGGGAAAAGTCTAAGCACTAAAATGCATGTCCAAGCACCTGGTCTAGACTTGGACTGGAATTTGAAAACCTTAAGAAGTCTGAAGATTTTCATACATCTGCACAGACTCTTGAAAGAATATCCTAAACTTAAAAATTAGGAGCAAAATGTCGAAGAACATGAAATGCAGTGATAAGCAACATGAATATTGGAAAAAGCAAAATACTACATATTAATCACTTTTCTTTGGGTTCTATTCATATCAGAGCAATGGTTATTTTTTGTCCTCAAACACAGGAAGTAGACTGTGTCACTTCTTAAACATTCATGATCATTTCCATTCTTCCTAACATTTCGAAATTTCAGGCAGAAGTTGTTTCTCTTAGACTTGGGAAGGCTTTCCCTGAAGAGACCTGAGGGAATTGATTAAGAGGTTTGGTTTTTTTTTCCAGTGTGCTACACTTAAACCTACCTAAAGGTTAAAGTTTCATTTGGCTTTTTAAAAACTTATTTATTTAGAATTTTATTTAAAAATACTACTTCAATAAAAATGTATATGCAAAATTCTTTTTCAAGGGTAAAACATCACCCAACAGTGAAATGATATTAATTTATTCATTTTTAAGTTTCTGCAAAAACTGCAGAAAAATAGATATCAGGCTTATTAAAGATATATATATTCTTTTTATTTATTTATCTTACCAATGAAATAAAGTTTTCAAAAAGTTCTATTCTTTTTTTTCTAGTGTGAGCGTACCACACAAGTCATTCTCTAGTCTCTCAATAATGGAAATCTAGGGTAGAACATTATAATGTGCACTGGGAAATATCTACGGAGCAGTCCACCCTTTTCTGCTCTTTTTCAGCATTTCCAGATGTGCCAAACATACTGTTTGCATCCATATCAGCTCTACTGTTAAAACATTGTTTATTCAGTGTGTGTGGTATGCTCAACTGTTCAGAATTTCTGGGTATGTAGAATTTACCAATAATCAGTTCTACTTTATCTAAGTTATCAGATATGCTATTAGTGCCTCACCATCACTTGGAGTTGAACAGAGAACACCAGCAAAGCCTGTCCATTTCCCTGTTAAACATGCCTTACAAACAACTTATCCCAGGAGCACAAGAGGGGGAGAATATACCAGAGATTTTTAAGAAATGAGGTTATTAGTTCAGTTCTATCATAGACATTAGCATTCAGAGTGGTAAGACAGTACTAAGGTCAATAGAGTTAAAATCTTTTAGTTTTCTGAGGAAGTACTAAGATGATAATTGCTGTTAAGATAGTAATAAGTTGCTACAGCTGTGGTAAAGTTGTGCTGATCTGAACCATTTTACATGCCATTTTGTTGTCTGAACACTGGTAAAATTTCTCTCAGTCAAACTTCTCTCATGCAATTTTAAGCTTAATTTAACTCATCTTACAAACAGAAATAATAAAAGAACACCATATCCCACAACAGAGCTGAGCACATGTTGTGTGACTGTGTGTTTATCGAAGTAAATTCATTGTAGCTCCATGGCCCCTACTTAAGATACAATTTATTACAGACAGTTGTAATTAGGTCATGGATGATCAGCTGCCCGAGAAGGTAACGTCAGCTCTGACCAGTGGACCTTGATTTTCAGCACTGTAGCTAAATGAGGTACTGTCATCTCAATATTTAATTTTTATTTCATTGTGTAGTTCTCCTCTCTCTCTATTTACCTACAACCTTTCCCTGAAGCTATCTTCATTAATTTAAGAATATTCCAGAGATTCTTAGCCTTCCAAGTAAGAAACACTAAATAATTTTTTAAGCCTCAAAATCTTCAATAAGTCTCAGAAGTAAAGGTTCAGAAATGGGTAACAAAATAGCAAGCACAGATGTTAAATGATGTTCAAAGCAATAATTGCACAAATAATGGTCTTTTTGCAGTATATAGTGAGTAATGAAGAACTATTGTAAGTCTATGACTCTCACTTTCAAAATTTGTTTTGTTGGTGGGTGGGTATTTTTGTAAGGAATAGAAGAAAAGTTCCCTGAAGTTGATCTTAAAGATGTACATTTAAGACACCGGCTAGTTGCTGGTTTGTACCATTTCAGACAGAATATAAGAAAATAAGTGTTCTTAGTCTGGAGATTTACATTCTGTTCTTTGATTTATATTTGTTCACTGATCTTGTTTTCTTTTTTTTTGAACTACCAGCACCTACGTGTCAGGAGGAAAAAATATAAAAGAAGAGACCAATGATAACATGAAACACACCTGGAGCTGTAAATTAAAACTAATTATGTAAATAAAGTGCATTACCAAAGCATTTCTACTCTAATATACTATTAAAATCAAAATGTTAAGTTTTGTAACAACCTCCTACTGGTTCACTTTTCCTTTCTGAAATAAAATATCTATTTCAAGACAGATAAAAATTCTCTGATCTAGTTCCACCTCTAGTTCCACTCTAAAGCTTTCCAAAATCTCAAAGTGATTAATACATAAATATCCTCATTATGGGATTGTTTGGTTTTTTGTTTGTTTTTTTAACATCTCAGACTCACACTTCTAAGGAAACCTAAGGATATAGGCCATAAGGCTTGACTTTACCAGGTACAGGTGAGAAATATTCCCCATATGCATTTACAAGTTGAGAAATTGATACAAGAACAGGAATGACAAGGGATACTGACATTAAAAATTCTGATAATTACTCATTAGGAAAAGGAAGTCAAGGTAAGTATTGCTTACATGATTTAAAATGCTCAGTATGTTTTAATTTTATTGCAAACTGAGAATGAAATACTTCCATGCTCCATGGTATTTTCATATTTAAATTAAAACATTTATAGAAAAAAAATGGATAATTGTCGAACAAATTATTTTTATCTATATTTAACTTTTTTAATAGATTTTCAAATCTGAAAAAAACCTTCAAGAAAAACAAATCCTGAGCAATAATGTCAACTATGGAACTCATTAGTAGACAAAAAAAAAATTACAGTATGTATCTTTGGAAATTAACTGTGACCTTGATAGCGTTCTTGGAGTGTTATGTATTTGGTATCCCTAACAAAAAAAACTATTTGTTAAAAGGAGATCAATGGTTTTAACAAGATTAAACATTTTTTTCATTATTCTTAAAAGATCTATTTCTTTATAGAATGTTTGCTTCATGTGGAGGCATGTTCTCATATTTAGAGTTCCTTTTGTTGTCTTGGATATAATAAAAATATAACATACCAATATAGAGACTATATGAACAGATAAAAAGTCCATAGTGGAACCCCGACTCAACATAGTGACTGCCTCCGTGATTCCCTATGAATGGACTGCCTTGACTGTATTCTTCCCTAAGGTTTGATATTTCGGTTTTGGGGCTGTGCTATACTATATATTTATACACTGGTATTGATTCCCACAACCTTCTCTTAAAGCTCAAAAGTGTTCATATGACCTAGCTGCTGTCAAAACAACAGGAAATAAACCAGACTCTTTAGGATGATTCTTGTAAAACCAGTTACTTAATTCAAAATCTAAACATATTTTCTCAGTATGGATCTGAAAAAAATACAAACCTCAGTGCAACAGCTTACAGGACTCCACTAATGGCAATAGTTCTCGACTACAAAAATGGATTTTCTGTATAAGATTCTTGAATTAGAGAGAGGAAATGAACAGCAGGAGGGAGAGGAAATAGTGGTGGCAGTTGAAAGTATGATCTTTCTTGGAGAAGACTGGTAAGAAAAAATATTTTCAGCATAATGAATCTGAATGACAAAGAATCAAATAATATCCAACTGTATGAAATGGGTTATAGAAAATAGAAATTTTCATATCTAGGATTTACAGTTCAGAGTGATGCAATATAAAGAACTACCTCACAGAGAAAGAGTGGAAATTTATATAGTAATAGTTTTGTTAACAAGGGAATACATGAACCACATAATGTTTATAAAGTATGGATACAATCCTGGGCCCTGCAATCAGCTAAGTAGGCAAAAGGGAAATTTCCTGAGACAGAAAGTGAGGGATTAGAAAGTATCTACGACACTCTATGACATCTGCTTAAGCAAAATCCCCAAAAACAATCACTGCTGCTCAGGCAGGCTTTGAGGTACCTGAGCAGGAGCCACAGGTAGTTCCGACCTTAATTTACACTTCTCCCCCTGCAGAAGAATCTTGCTCTCACAGTGCTCTCTGCCTTAGATTACTTTCTCTACTGTCTATTTTCTGCAATTCTACTCTGGAGACAAGGGAGTCTGGCCTTGCCCAGCATCTTCAGGTAGATAAAACATTCATATGTTTTACAGTGAATTGTTTATTTGGTTAGTTTGTGTTTTTTTGGTGTTTTGGTTTTTTTTGGTTTAATCTAGTTCTTAATTTCATTTTTTAAAAAAAGCTTTCTCATTCCCATGTATGCTAAAAGTATATATATCGAACTTCTTTCAGAGGGAAGAAAATGCATCCGGCATGTGAGCTTGCCATGAGTGTACTGAACCCAGATTTAGTTAAAGAGAAGAATTCCAGAAACCCACTTTCAAATAGATAGGGGAGGGAGGTCCTGCTAGAAGAAATGTTTTCAGGCATAGGAAAGTGGTCAAACGATTGCAGTAGTTTTCTAGCCATGACATCTCATAAAATCACTTGAGTTCAGTCCAGCTTCTGACTTTGATAGGAAGTGGGTTTGATCCTGTGAGAGATAGCTGTGTATTACTGAATCTAAGGTACAGACAAGGACCAAGGAGTAGAGATAGGAGTCATTAAACAGGTCATTTTGCAGAGCTGTTAAGCAGTTCACTAATATGGCCACTGATAGCTAGTTCCAATGTATGAAACTTTGCAAATTGAAAGGTAGAAATTCCTCATGAGTTCATAGAATATTGATGGACACACTGAATACTAGAAGTATCTTACCTGTAAGTAGGAAATTCTGAGAGAAAATGAAGAGATAAGTTATTATAATACTTGTAAGGCATCAGGAGGCAAGATGAGGCAAGGGGAGATAAGGAAAAGTGAGGAAGAAAAAGAAACCAACCAAGTCTTCTAGGGAGGCATCTGTGTAAGTATAAACTAAATGAAGTCAAATCAATGCACTTCTTGGAACATGTACCTACTTGTAAATTTATTAGTGGAAAGAAATTTAGCCAGATGGAAATTTTAAAGCAGGCTTTTGGCAAGTAATTATTGATCATTACACTGTAATAATATATCCCAAAGCTCACATAGTTCTCATTTTAAAAAAAAGAAATGTATATATTGAAATTCAGCTAAAGTAATTTCTGTTTAACAGGAGACAGGTGTTATACCTGAATTCTCCTGCTGATTTATCAAAAGAGAGAAAAACAGCCCATTGTATTTATAGCAATCATCTTATCTATCAAAAGAACAGCTGGCTATTTTTAATTACTAAAATTCCAGCCCCATTTATATAAAGTCTCTGCTTGTTCTCTGATGCTTCTACTTGATTAATTAAATTTGTGCAGCATGATTAATTGATTAATCAATTGTTTGGTTATTACAAACTCTCTCCGGACATTTATTTTTATACTTATCTCTATGGAATAATCACTTAGTTTTAAATTTCAATGTGTTCATTATTGATGAAAATTAATTTAATATTTCAGAATATTTTTACTTTATCTTTCTACCATGAGTTTACTGAGACATGTTTTCAGATGTAATGGTAAGCAGAAAGGATACAAACATACTTTTCGGTGTAGGTAAATGATTATGTGTCATATAATCACATAAAAAGATAGACCTGCTGAATATCCAGTTAATAAAAAAACAGTTGTTTTTATCTGAACTAGATGTTAATTCTCAGTGATTCATAACAGAAAGGAGAATCTGTGAAACACACTGTGTGTACTTGGGTAGCACTTGAACCAGTACAAAGGGTCTAAGCTTTGAACCAACCTGTACTCAATATGACTTCTGCACAATTGTTTTTAAAGCTCTAGTTTTTCAGGGCTTATTTTTACTGATCTTTTCACCAAGAATGGAAAAGGAAGTCCAAGCAAAATCAAGATGATGCTTTATTGAAATAAATAAATAAATAAATAAAACAAAACCTCCACCACCACCACCACCACCACCAAAGCAACCCAAACAAAAAACCCTGATTATACTGAATATTCAGAAAGAGACTTTAATTGTAAGAAAAAAGAGAGGTGTTTGACCAAGGAATTTTCTATTTCTGCTTTCTATGCAAAAAAATAAAATAAATAAAATGAAATTAAAGTCCAAATCATCCAGCTGTATTTTTTATTTGTAACACAACTAAAAATAAGATGAAGTCTATTTTTCTTTCTGGTATACATACACAGGAAGAAGCAGTAGAAAGACAAATTTAGCAAGCAGCAATTGCCACCAATTCCAGGGCTTGTCTTCAAAGCATATTTAAAATGAGAAGGTGTTTTCTGTCACTCTTTCCCCTTCCCCCTTTCTCTTGATTTCCAAGATCAGAAAAACTGAATGAGTTGTTCAAGTACTGCAAGAGTACCATATGGTCACTCAGCTGTAGTAGAAACTTAAATTTTGATGAGTTCTTTGCAATTTTTTGTGTAAAAAAGAAAAGCAAGACAGCAAAATGTTTGAACTGTTTTCTCCAATTCTTATTGGTTTCCATGTATTACACTGAAATGAATGAATCTATGAAAAAGTTACTCTGCAGAACTGCTAACTAGCATTATTTCCCTGATATGACCCTTCAGCAAAGTGGTTTTTGGCAGTACTGCAAAACAACAACAAACCATTAATTTGTTCTGAAGCCAGATTCTTTACCAGCTCACATGACTCCCTAACTAACAGTTGAGTTTTGCTGCAGGCTAAGCATCTGTTTATATGTCTCTTGCTTTGTTTGAAAGGAGTGTTAGTATAAAACCCATCAAGTTGTACATTGGGGTGTTGTGAAACAGTGAGATATTAGAAATATTGAGAACTACAAGACAGTGGTAATGCGTGAAGGTTTAGGAAAATAGAATAAATTGAAGAAATGACTGTGTCACTTGCCCTGTTTACTTATCTAAGCAACAAAAAGTTTTCTGAAGAAAATGAGTCAATGACAGAAGTATCCTGAATAGTCAGTAGTTACAGTTCAATCTAATGTTATTGGTTCTTCATTACTGTTGATCATTTACTGATCCACAATTTTTGGTCAACCTGTTTTTCTTATAAATATTAATGTTATAGTGGTTATAAGCAATAGAAAAAATAAATAAGCTACCAAAATAAAAGATAGATCTTTGATTTATTAGGTAATAGTAGTCACCGAAAAATAAAAAAATGAATCATTCTTTCTTTCTTTTAGAAAGAAGTCAACACTTATCATGGGGGAATTTCTTAAAATCCCATTAGTTTATCTGATGCCAGTGAGGTTACTGACAAGGCTGTCACAGACTTCACAGAAACTACATCAGATTAATTCTGAAACCTTTTGAACATTCCATTTGTATACAACATAGGAACAGAAATAAGTTGCAAAGAAATGCAAAATATTATAGTTTATATTGTAAAAAACCTCAAGACAGAATAAAAAAAGAAATAATTGGAAAATTTTGTTTTGTGGCTAATGGAACTGGAAAGGATTGTCAGTCATTAAATACACTTAGCTACTGTTGTCACAGTAGCCACATCTTGCCATCTATTACATAAAATCAGTTTCTGTCACTAACAATATCTGAAAACTAGAAAATTCTCTTCTTACTACTGTGCAGGTAAAGGTAAAACAAGATGTACCATGAATAGAGGGAATAAATTGCCGTAAAATATGTTGGATTTTCTACCTTGAGAAGATTTCACTATACATCTAAAACAAAATACGACAAAATAAAATGCAACTGGTCTAATTTTTTTTTCTTCTAAATTAGTTGGGCTGTGTCTAGGGAATCTCTCCAAGATAGAAAAAATAAGCAAATTAAAAAAAAAAAGAAATCTTGTGTCAGAATTTCTGTGCATAAAGTACTTTATTCTTGATTGAGGAATTAAGAAGATACATTTGAGACCCCAGTAGGTTGTGTGTTTATAGGCATCCAATGGTAAAAATTCCAAGTTTCTGAGGAAAGATGAGTAAATACTCACTCAGTTATGAATCTGTTTTCCCAGTTTATCAAGAGGATAGAAAATGAACACAGGTGCATAAACAGTTTTTATTCAAAGTGGTTTTCTGCTTTTTTTTTTCCTTTTTGAAGCTTGATTTGTATTATTCACTTTTCATCAGGCTGTGGTAGTTTCAAATAGAAAACAGAAAGCAAGCATGTTAACATAGTGTAAGTCCTTTTTGAACAATAAAAGTATGTGAATAAAAAAGATTTCAAAAAGATTTTACACAACTTGACTTTAACATGCCTTTCTCCTAAATAAAGAAAAAAATAAAAGAAAAATTGCCAGGATTTGGCTTAGCATTGCTGCACATCTCTGCAGTGAGCAATTATTCATAAGTAATGTGCAAGGTAAATAGCAGAATATTTTAATCACATCTCACAGATGGAGAGTGTTATTCTCCTTCAGATTTCTAAAAGGCTCGAAGCAATCTTTTCATTGTCCTAAATCGTAGAATGGTTTGGGTTAGAAGGTACCTTAAAGATCATCTCATTCCAACCACTGTACCATGGACAGGGACACCCTCCACTAGATCAGGTTGGACTTTAAAAGGTGTGAGAAAATTTTCATTCAGTATAAGATTGTGAGACCTTCAGATCTAGCTTTGGAAATATGAATTCAGTTCTTTTGCAGATCTCAAGACTCCTTTGAGCTGGATCCAGTGTAGTCTTCTTTTTCCAAACATACTGCTAATTTGCTTCACACTTGTGTTTCTGAGAACACTACCACCTCTCTGAGCTCTCTCTTCCTCTATCTTTAGCCTCTTTGTGAATATGCAGAAAGGGAAAATTTTACCTTGATAAGTTAGAAGATTGGTAAGGGTGAAAGGATGAATTACTGACAGCACTGGTATAGACAAATAAGAATTTCTCTGTGTTTTATATTCAAACTTTAATTTTCAGTACCAAACCTTCAACAGAGACAGCACTAGAGCTCACAGGACAGAATTAGACCTGATTTGGAGAAACTTAGGTTCAGGCCTTGAAGTCTCCTAGAACTTTCAGAAAAGACATATATAAGTAAATTTTGCAATGTCAGGTTAACTCTGTGAAGTTAACCACTCTCAGGCTATGCTGTCAAGTTGCCTGTAGGATCTCTGACAATTATTGCAAACTAGGATTTGGGAGGTTATTTTGGGGAGTGTGATAGCAATGGCTGAAAAAAAAGTCCAAGCAAGAATAAAAAACTCTGTAATTGTGATGGGTCTAGATGACTGGATACACTCACCTATTCACCTCTGTTTCTGCGCTGTTGGATTTTTTCTTGTTTATGGGACTATGAGTCAGTTATTATGAATCTCCTCTCAATACCTGTACCCCAGGTGCTCTGATAATTTCAAGTCATGTCACAAATTTTTCAAGTCTCTATCTTGTTTCTCTCAATCTCTCAAGCAAAAATCCTAAAGTATTTTCAGCTACATAAAAGCTAACAAAAAACTCAAGAAGCATTTCCAGAGAGGTAATATAGAAGTTTATTCGTTTATTTCAGTTTATTTCTTACTTCAATTAGTAAATACAAGCTCTCTCAATATCTATGGAATCTGGGATAGACTCTGGAATCCGGCAGGAAGTCCAATTGTTTAGGAAAAAAAATAAAGGTAAACTTTATTTTAAAATATACTTTCAGAGTGTTAAGAGATTCAATTCTACGTAGTAAAGAGTAAAAGAAGCTGAGAATAAACATGTAAGACAAGTAAGAACCGACAAGATGGAGCAAGTAAAGCCTTAGGGGATATAATTTTCTTATTGTTTACTTCTGTCAGCTAACACTACCTACTTATTCTAAAATGGCAACACCTCTGCAAACGGGTGGGATGCAAATATGTTTTTTAATAACATATGCTATTAAAAAAAAAGAAACCTATATTCTTTGTACTGACCTGGTACAAGGTGTGGAACTTGAACAAAATTTCTATTGCACAGCTCAAGGGAAATACAAAAATACTTTTCAGGCCTTATATTATTGTCACTAATATTCTTATTGATAGCACTTAAGCACTGTGCTTGGTGTTTTGTCATTGCTTTTTTTTTTTAATTCTCTCTATGCCTCAGTCTATCCAACTGTATAAAAGTCACAAAGGGATTTGCCATAGTGAGAAGTAATAACAATTTATTGCCAATTAAGGTAGTAGATAGTCCTGAGCTGAGAAGAGAAATGCATGAAATAGTGTGGTAGTTTGCTGGACTCCTCCTTTTCTAGAAGATGGTACTCTCGATTTCTTTTATATTACCCCTGAAAAGAATGGTAGTAGTGAATCTCTCGACAAGAAAAGATATTTTATGTTGCCAACAGATATCTTCCTCCTTGTGAAATAATTTTCCCAGGCAGATTTTCTCAAGTTTGTATCTCTATTATCTACCAGGAAGGCTTTTAACCACATCACCCATAAATTGTAGCACTTTTTCTTAGTGCTTATCAAAGGATGCAAATTTGATTTCCAGTGCTCCTGAGTTGTTTATTTTACTAATTGAAAAGGCACTGAATAGATGGAGCTGTAATACTTGTTATGTGCTAAGGAATAAAACAATTCAGAGGAAATTCAAGGTCACTCCAAAGTAAGTTTTCTTGCCCTGAGTCTTCTCAGACTGCTGCCTACACCCAGCAGCACACCCAAGGTTAACATGGTCAGCCTGACCTCCCCAATGTGTCCAGTGGGACTCTTCCACAAGAGGTATTTCAAGTACTGTTACAGTATGGAAGATGTGAAGACCCATCAGGAACTGCAAGGTGGAGCATGACCAAACAAATGCAGATGTCATTATGCATATTTTGGCATTTGATACTATGGTTTGTCCTAATGCAGTGGTATGTAGTTGTTTTATTCAAGGCTTTGTTCCTTTCTGACTTGATAGGCAGCAACAAGGTCGGGGCTGAAATTAAATGTCACCAAAAAAAACCCTGGCTCAAATCTCTGGTAAAATTCTCTGAATTTTGGGAATGTTATTAAAATTCTGGGTTCCATTGTACTCATTTTTCTCTCTGTCAGGAGGGTCCAAGCAATTTGTTAAACAATATGGATTTAAAAGGGAGAGAAAAGCTCTCATGGGAAACCTTAACAGAGAAGAACACATAATTTTGGCAACAAAACTAAACCAATTTATAATCTCCATCTCCAGGAAGCCACTGCAAGGACAGCTGGTTGCTTTCCTCCTCTTGCAATAGCCTTCCTTCCCTTGTATGTTTAAGTCTTGAGGACTTGAGTCTTAAGTACTGAGGACTGAATTAAGTTGATATGATAGGGCACTATGATTTGCTTTGTAAGCTTCTCCTCACTCCACACACCTGTCCCTCTAGCTGTCCCTACCACCAAAAGACAATATAAATAACTCCCACAGATCTGCCCACAGTTTTTGTTTTTTCAGCTCTTGAGAAAGAGTGTAGCACACGGTGAACTGAAAAGTTACTCTGCTCACAGGAATTTCACCTGTTTCATATGTCCCTCCTCACAGAAGGCTCTTGCACTAGATTTCTTATTTGTTCTTTCGGGCTTGAACATTTTAACATAATACTAAAAACCATTGATTTGGATTAAGGAAACCACTCACCCTAGGAATATTTAGAAAGAGCCAGCCTAGATTTCTATATATGTTTGAAACTACAAGCTTATCTCTATTCAAAGATATAATTTACTATTTAACACTCGTGTCTCTTAAATATGCACAACACATGCAAATATGTTCCAAGATTGCCCCTCTGTGCTACCAAATAGCAAATTTCCCCTCTAACTCCATTACTTCTGTCATAGGTGTCAGGTACCATGGTTGTATGTTAGTTCTTCCGACCAATAAGACCAAATATTTTCATGTCCATATGTGCAAGTATGACAGATCTGTTATTAAAAAAAACTACAAACAGGTCACAAAAGTTGCATTATTCTTATTTTACTGTGGTTTTGAAGGATTAAGTAGCTTGCCAAGACATCAGGATGAAGCTCTGAGGGATAGCAGTGCACTGCTGAATTCCAGTTTATACCACAGTGGAAAATCACTTCAACTCACCTCTCAAGGTAAGAAATGGCAATTCCTGATTGAAGGGGTAACAATATAAAAATAGATGGAGATGCATGTTTTATATAATTTATTTCAGTTTTAAAAATAGTATCTTTTTCTGAAGCATCTATTATTTGTCATACAGGAGTGGAAAACTTCACTCCTGTTGACTCATTGTTGTCACATTGATTACACAGTTGTTCATTTTTGGATTTAGGCATGAGTTCATTACTCATAGGATTTACTTCAGTTTTGCACATTCCTCTGTAGTTAAACAATCCAGAACCTATTCTGCTCCGTGATCAGTACTATTTGAGCATTTTGATTTGTACTCTCTGATTATTGGTACTTTAGATGTTAATCTATATTCTTAATCACTTTCTAGTTTTCATTGCTTGCTCACCCTCGTTTCTGTTTGGGGCACTGAATCCCTGTACCAGCTGAATGTTTGGTGTATTTATAGGATATTTCACTCTGATGCTGTAATGTTTCTGCATGTAAGGATTATTCTTGCTTTTACTGATGGAAGCAGCAGTTGAATTGTCTCCTCTATCATTTAACCCAGTGGATCATCACTATTTTGTTTATCTCTCTGTTTCTCTTGAATGTACCTACATATTTTCCTCTAGAAACTGAAAATTGCGGAGCTTTCTAAGATCCTCAGCTAGAAGTTTAGATATCATTCCTCAAGATGAAGAGAGACAAAAATACAAAAATCCACCTGTCAGGTCAGATTGTTTTTTCACAAAGTGTAACACCAGAGCAGTTAAGACCTAAACTGTCTACGTGATTGTTCCATGAATCAACAGCTTCCTAGGTCAAATCCTCACACTAGGTGACTAGTAGCTAAGTCTCCTATTTTGCAGGCTTTTTTCCTTTGCATTTCAATTGAATATGAAATATATACATTTTTCTGCTTCTTTTAGCTACCCAGTATCTTGGGATCTGGCTTTGTTTTGTTATTAATTCATCACCTCTCTATTTTATATGTGTAACTTTTCTGTAGTTCTTTTCAACATCAAAGTCTCAACAACTCAATATTTTTGCTGGTAAGACCAACGTAAAGTAGCAGCTTATTGCAGTCAGACTGCCCACTGTGCTCCTTTCTTAGTGTTCTTATCTCCTCTTAAGGTAACTATGTCATGCAGTAAATTATTGCAGTTTGATACATGGAGTGTACTACAATCAGCTAAATCGTAGAACATGTTATCAATAGTTCTATTGTGTTTAGCAATACAATAATTAGGTAAGTCCAGGACATGTTTATTAACTTGGTAAGATACCATTACAAAAATTGCACCAGTAACATCATTATAAAAAAACCCCATTCATTATTCAGTAAACCAGGGCACACGGATATTGAGAGCTATTTTTCAATAAATGTGAGAACACAGTTGCCACAACAATAATTCATTGATCACTAAATGACACTAAATCTTCAGTTCACAGAGCCAGCTGAGCAAAACTGTTTTCTGAGTTATGCTGAGTCTACAGTAAGAGGATAATTTTCCCAATACTCACTAACAAAGTGAAAAGGAAATATACCAGTTTGAAGCAGGGAATTTAGTTCACCAAGGATAATAAAGATGATACAAATGGAATTTTTTTGACACTTAATTGTGCAATAATGAATTTCCTCACATAGCAGATAGTGAATTTGGCTACCATTGCAGTATTATTTTGAATTATTTCATTGATCAACTAGCTTACAGTGTGCTGCAGTCATATTTATTTGCATACAGAAGATCTTGTGATGGTGTTACAAAATACTGTGTGGGCCTTGTGGAATTTTTCTGAGATTTTGAAACAATGCAGTCATTTACTGTGCAAAAGTACTGATTCCAGCATTTTAGAGGGTTGATTTTGGTGAAATGCCAGATCAGTACTGAGTTTTTATCAGCAAATAGGGAGGTTAGGTTAACAGAAGTTGATAGCAAAATCTAAAGTTAGCTCTTTAACTGAGCAGATTTCTCCCTTTCAGTGACCACTTGGTCATGGTTATTAAACACATTTAAGACTATTGTTTAGCTGGCTGCTTATTAATATTTTTGATGATTAAGTAATCAGCATTGTAAATGATCAATTAATCACAAAGTGGCAAATAATAAATGGCATACTTAACCTACATTTTATCACAGCTAGGAGACCAAACCTGTCCTCAGAGTTCCTATAACAGAAATGAAGTGACTATTAGCTATAAATCAATATCATTAGCCTTCAACACTCGACCTTTAAAGATAGAGAAATTTTCCTTAAAGAAAATACATATATTCTTGAGACTCCAATAGACAACTCGTTTATTAATGAATGTATCTTCAAATGAGTACATTTTCAAATATAAGATTACATTTATTAAATAAAATGAGACTTTTACCTGTCCTGATGATTGTGCAAGCACCAGAAAAAAGCATGAAAACATATAGTATGTGATAGCTATGAAATACATATATCAGGATGTGTACCGATTCAGGGAGAGAGATAAAGAGTTATAACGGGTAACATATATGAAAGTATATATTAATAAGATGATAAATACAGTCTTAATTTATAAATATATATATATATATATACAAGTGATAAATCCAAAATCAATCAAAACCAATTGTAATGAGTTCAGGAGCTTCAGAATATCTTTAGATGTATGAGGAATTAAACGCAAATGAATGGGTAAAGGATGTTATGTTTTGATTTGGGCTCAATTCCGCTGCTAGAGTCATTGGTGTAAGCAGTGGTGCCTTTGGTGCTCGAACTATGTTCAGGTTTCAATTGCACTCATGTTATGTGAGCCATAGGAACTGAAGATCTAAGATATGGTGAGGATTTTATTCACCTTATCTGTTGGGACGAGAAAATAAACTCAAACAGTATAAATGCTCTGTTCATTTGATCTTTGAAAACACTACTAAAAAAAAATAAATTGAGACAGATTCTACTACTAATTCAACTTAATTGAAATTCTCCAATATTACACATATGTAATTGAGATCAGAATATGACTAACCATGTTTAAAGTCTCTAAATTGTTATATAAACACTTTTACTTTCATGTCTTAAGAATGAATTCAGTCTCTTTATTGTTTTAAATGTAAAAAAATAAGCACACTATGAGACCAAAGAAATGCTGAAAATACCTCCTATCTAGGAATTTTGTCCTCACATCAATATGATAATGTTCTTATATTTTCAATGTTTTATTTTATGAAGTAATTCAGATGGATCAACAGATTTCAGATTAAAAATATCTGCTATGATAATGTCTTTTTGCAAGATCCAAATTAAAGAAAAATATTAAATGAACATGGGTGTACATATGTCTGAACAGGATCTTACTACGGAGAATTCTTTTCAACAGTTTTGCATTACCACAGAGAATTTTTATTTTTTTTTAAGTCAATAGAGGACTCTCAATGCCACTCATGGACAGTTTTTACTGGAAAGAAAAGTGATAGTTACTGGGTTTTTAGATTTGTGTCTGTAGCAATTCACATCCCCTGTTGTTTACCTGAGTATAGAGACCTTATAATTCACATAGAACTGTGGATAGCATTTCATGCCTTCTGTATAGAGCACATCTTCTGTTGGTGAAAGAAACATACATAACTTTCAATGCTGTCAGCATTTAGTCATCCCTGTCTTGATCTTAAAGAACAAGTTGAAAATGTCATTGGTACTATAGTATAAAACTAAGACATAGAAGGTCATTGTTCTCAGCTCTTTGATCTCTTCCTAAGTTCGTCTCACTTCTTCCCTTTGACTTTGGGACAGAAGACTGTGATGTCACCAGTTATTTCACTACCCCTTTATGACTTTGGATCTGTTTCCTTCAACCAGTGTGGTCACTCACGAACAGTTCGATGTTAAAGAGAAACAACACATTCGTTCAGTAGTAGAAAAGACAATTTAGACCATTTCTCTCTCTTTTCTTTTCTCCTTAACAGAGGTTTCTTGAAGGATATGTAATAAAATTGTCTGTTTCAAAGATAGCAGTCATGAGAGCTGCAAATAGAGCCTATGGAGAAATAAAGTCAAGCTGTTGTAACTTTCATCTGATTGGAGATGGAAATGTCCATAAAAAGAGTCAAAATCTTCAACACAATTTGCAAGATCCATTTCTTCCAGTTAAAATGTCTCACGGTATGAAATAAAATGAAAGAACTAAAAGTAGAGATACTGAGAGACATGAAAATAAGGCAATACAATAAGAAATAGAAAATTAAGTCCGAGGATCTTGCTCTGGGACAATGTGTATTTATTTTTAGCTTCTGTGAGGTGTTCTGGTGCCACAGTAATATGATTCATTTACATGTGAATATATAACCACATAGGAAAAAACACTCCATGGATGAATTCACAAGAAGTAATTTTCGGTGTCAAATCCTCCCTCTTCAATAAAAATCCTTTGCAGTCATATAGAAGTTCCTGGCAAGGTGAAATGAGGTAAGATAGTGTGTGCATACAGAGTGACTAGACCACAAAAAATTTTGTCCGAGAGAACAAACTGGAATTAGAGGTACTTACAGGGGGCAGTAAAACAAGGGAACACATACCACCCACAATAAATACTAATAAAAGTAAAATAATTTGGTCCAAATATGGATTTGATATAACAATGGATAAGAAATTCATAAGATACCAAGCAAGCAGCATTTGTCCCTGATTACACTAGCTATATTTTTGTCCCAAAAGGACAAATCATCAGCTTGAAAAACTTGGTTGTATTAGCATAAGGTTTGCCTCACTCTCATTTGTTAAAAGTATTTTGAATGATAGGGAATGGTTGTGAATCAGTTGTTTGCTTACTGGATCATTAGAAATGTCTTTTTTCTGTTTCACTTTTCTTAATACAGCTTTTTGCACAGTATTTCTTAGCTGATATTCACTTTTCCTGTTGTCTTTTGTTTATAATTTAGGTCAACCACAGTTCTAATTGGTTATATTCAATTAATTACATTTTCAGTTATTATCTTTTTTCATTTATTCCAATGATGTTTTTCATACATGGGGAGAGGTCACCATGGATTTCTGCAGATTTATTGCATTCTATCACTAAAATCTTACTTTTGAAATTTGTTTCTGTTCCAGTGCTTTCAAAAAAAATTAAAAAAAAAAGAAATAAAAAGGGTAGCATTTCAGCTATTGATGTGCTATAGTACCTGTCTTCCACGTTACTCACTATCATATCACATCATAAGCTTCCCTGTGTCTTGCTTTTCATACACACACAGAAACCTGTTTGTTTCCTAGACTATGAAATGAATGGGGTACAGATATATTCTTGTTCAGTATATTGCAAAGCATCTATCAGAGATGTGGTAGAAAAACAGTTTCTGTTGCTGGAAAATGCCAGTACCAGTATGCACATACTATGTTTTGCCACTGATTGTCTGAACAGGTAGCCACTGAAGTATAAGGATAAAAGAAATGGAACTATGAATATGCCTTAGCTTCCTTAGCTATTCAAAATCATTACTATAGTAAATATTTTGATCATTTTTTGACCACTTTGGCACTATTTATATTCTTAGAGTTGTTTCTACAAGTAAACTTTCCATATTGTATCTTCATATGCCTGCCCATCATGATCAAAACCTGAACTGCACTATAGACTTTAGGACTGAAGGAGCTACCTTAATGTAACTGAACAATTACATCCAGGAGAGGGCTAAGGAATATTCATGATTTAATTTGGCTGAAACATGGTTATCCAGTTCCAACACTTTCCTCAGAAATCATCTCAAATCCACTACAGTATCTTTACTTGCCCTGACACTGCAATATTTTCAAATCAAGTCCTTTATTACTCTCTATATCAGCATCTAGTTAAGATTTCTTTTCCGTATTGGATTTAATTTGAGGATTGTTTTTCTTCCTTTTTATCTCTATTGTCCTACACCTACAAAGCCATCTGTTCTCTTGGCAGATGGATGCAAATTCTGTAATTGTTGTCATTCTTAGCATAGTGCAAACCATCCACAATTCAAAGGACAAGGCATGCTTTATTTGTGAGTTGGCCAAGTGTCTGTTGTTGTCAAAATTGCTTAACAAAACATTAACAGGAACAATATTTAATTTTCTGACTATTTAGGATATGCATCTGTGTTACCAGGATTAGAAGAGAGGATTTTTTTGAAACAACTAAATACTCTGTTTCTTTCTCATATGTTTGTCTACTGTTTATGATATTAGTTACTTTTGTCTTTAGTAAACTTAGGGTTAGATTTTCTATTTTTCTGGAGGAGAAGGAGCCACTGACACCAGTTAAAGGTGATTGTTTGCTTATAAGACCGACCTCTTCCATATATGTACAAGCCAAACAATGCAAATATCCTGTTATTAATATCCATGTCTCAGCTTGGATTGGGAAGGAGAAAAAGGAAGCCAAGCTTTCAAACACACACCAATAAAAAAAAAAAAAAAAGAAAAAAAATCATGTAAGTTACCCTAAAAAAAGAAAGCCAGGGAAATTACACAGTGAAAAACTGAATCCTTTTTCTTCATATTTCTACTTTCATTGAAAGCTAAAACCTGGAGGTGGTAGTAAAATAGAGGTTCACACAGAGTATCATTCTGACAATAGATCGTTAGACTTTGAGGATTCCCTTCTTAACAGCATCACCCTTGGATACAGAGATGTCTCCCATCTTTCCTGTACTTTTTCTTCATATTTTAAAAATGAGTGAAGTTTTATTAAGCTGCAGATCCAGTTACAATAGAGATTTTAGTTCACTTTGTTGGGAAATTCACTCAGATTTTTGATACTTATAAAAGCTACAACAATTCACAGCAATTTCTATCTGAGAAAACTAAAATGAACATAGGTCTCCTTCAGGAAAAGAGACAAAAGTGACATAATGCACATGATATTTGACAACTCTCAGTTACATAGTGGTTTTCTAAGCTATAAACAGCAGTGTGCTGTCCATTTTTCCTATAGCTCCTTTCCCTTATATATATTTATCTTAAATTTTGTAACATATAAATAAGTGAAATTAAAAGACAGAAACTTGAAACAAAGATGTGAACAAGATGTATCATGCTGATCACTGAAATTAGTATGTACAATCTCTTAGGAAGTATTTACTATCTCGTATTGGCCTCATTAGCCACCAGCGTGCCTGTAATAAATGTGGATAGAGCCTTCCTTAATCTTCGTTCGGGAAGCCCAGCCATGATTTAGTAATTTAGATATTGAATGGGGTGATGGTATTGCTGCTAAATTGAGAATTTGAATTTGAATTTCAAAGCCTTCTCCGAAAGCCAATACAATTAGCGGAAAAACTCTTGATGTTTTCAACAAACTTTAGTTCAGTTCCTTGATGAATACCTGTTTATTTTCATAAGAGGTCCTTGGAGATCCAAAAGCTGTTCCATTTCAATTATCTTTATTTCTGGATGCTGATTTAAGGGTACAAAAATACCTTTTTGATCCCCCACTCTAACATCAAAACCCCATCTCAGAAAATATGGGAACTGCCAGGAATTTTCAGTAGTTTAATAGAAGGCTTTTCTTTGGGCTTTTGTTATTGTTTGGTGGGTTTTATTTGTTTTGGTTCGGTTCTCTTTTTCACCAGATTTTAAGCATTTAAAGGGCGAATGTTACAAACAGAAAACTTTGTTTGGCTCTGTCAGTTTAATCCACCATCTGTAAACTGAATGAAGGAATATGTGTTCTCGTCATATTTAGGGCTGAGGACCAAAAATTCTTCTATAAAAGGGCATTTTATCCTGGGGTAAACAGTTATTAAATTCCTATGAAGTGCTGCAACTTTTTAATTCTTCAGTGATTTCAGTCCTATCCAGTGTTAATTCTCAGGATGTTATACTTAGACACACTAAATAGAAAAGGAGATAATAGAGAATTCAGGGTAGAGGGACCTCTCCAGAAGCTGCATTCTTCTGTCAAGATTCTTGATGTTCACTCCTCCCTGTAAGACAATACAACACATTACAATAGTTACAGGACAGCAAGACAATGGTAGCTATTAAAAGACAGCTCAGTCATAATTCCTCCTTCTCTCCTTTTTCTAACAGCAACAGAATTTGAAAATGTATGAGCACCTTTGAGCAAGGATACTTAAGTCATCAAATAAGAGTAGGCATCTTTGGTGGTGGAATATAATAAAAGAGGAAAAGACAGGCAGTAAATTACTGTCTTTAGGAATCTATTCAGCAAGGCTTTCAGAGAATGGCATTGTAAATGAACTCAGCTATTGCTGTGAACATCAATCTCTGTGAAAGCCTTGTACATGAACACTAACATCCACCTGGTGACACCCTGCTGGTTAAACAAACAGAGCATGTGAAAAAAAGAGCACAAAAATCTAGCAGTGCTTGTTTAACTTCCATTTCTTTCTCTGATTGACATGAAGCCTCTGTACAGCCTACTGGGCTTTTTGCAGACAACTTATAGCCATTGTCCCTGAATCCAGGTCAGTGTGTGCCAATTTACCTGAGCACCTCATCTGTGGAGAAGAACATTTATTGAAAGTTTCTGGGGTAGTAACAGATCATTTCTCCTATTAAAAGTTTTGTTTGTTGCAAAGATTATCATGAAACGTTTTCATGAGTTTTACTTCAGCACTCATAGCTCACTCTCTGAAGCTGCTGGGAGTTATTTCTTCTGTGTATACATCTCCAAATAAGTGTCAGACAGCTTATAATATCTCCTCCACTACAAAGGCAAGGTTGAAGATAAAAATAAGCTTATTATGCTAAGATAGATCAATCCCTCTGTTCTTGTCATGGCCTGATGATATATAGTCCACATTAAAATCAGAGTGGCCAGAGGAAAAATGGTTTCTGATCTGAATAAACTGCAGATTGGTCACCTGGGAACTAGTGATAAGTGGACCTGCAATATTTCACTCAGATCTGACTGAGGCTGAGTAAATCTGTATGGTAAGGAAGTTGCTAGGAACTTGAGGGTACACAGAAACTTTTGCAGTTTTTTATTTTTTTAACAGTTTTTAGTTAGCCATAAATTAAAAGAAGAAACACAGTCAAATAGATGAGTTCTTATTCCAAGCTTTTCAGATGTATATTTCTTAAATCTGCCCCAGATTTGCATGGAAAAATTATGGAAGAATAAGCTTCTCTGCTTAAATTTCTGACAATGACAATAATAAGAAAAGAAAAAAGCATTTTTCCTTTAAGAAAGGTTACAAATCCTCTTTTTTTTTTTTATATAACATTATCCACCAAAATATCTTCAAACTATAATTATGAGATAACTAACTGGATTCCTTAGTTCTTTGAAGCCAACAAACAAAGAAAAAAAACCACTTTACACTAGTCTAGAACTTTTACTTAAAAGAGTATCAGGCACATGCACCAATGTTTTTGTCTTTTACAGCATTATGAGACAGTGTTGTTGACTCACTTATGACAGAAATAAACCAAGGAAATTACTTAATGCTGCTTATTATTAGGTAAGCAAACCAATAGAGTTATAACAACAAACTGTAAAATTTTAAAAGTAATGGATCATTAAGAGCAATTTATATGTGTATTTTGTCAAGTATAATTTAGTTTTCATTACTAACACTCACAGTGCAAAGAGTGATAAAGCTTATTTAAAAAAAATAAAAATCTTAGTGGAATATACTAAAACCATTCCTTTCTTAAACCTTTCTTTGCAAAGAGAATATTTTTTATGTGTCCAAATTGAAAAATGCATAGATTAGTCAAATATAAAATTAGTATTATTCTGCTGCATATGCTTTTTAGAATGTTCAGCTCTTTCCTTAAAATGAGCTAATAATTTATATGTATAAATCACAAAACCTGGTGCAATTAATGTATTATCAAGCTATGTAATGGTGATTGTGACATCAAAGTGCATTAGGTGAAACATTACTGTCATGGAAGTAGGTATTAAGATAACCAGTGTCCTTTCTTATGTAAAATTAATCTTTGATTTATCACTAACTTTAAGGTAAAGACTTTAAAGGCCAGCAATACAGAATGGAATGTGAAGAATTTGAGTTATATTTGCTAGTAATGAGCCTAAAATCTGTCTAAAAACTGAAGCAAGAGACCCATTGACAAGGTTCATGGCCTTCCTGGATGAATATATAAACATGACAAACCCTAAGATGAGGGTGAGTTTTCTGACAGGAAAATGTCAGTATATCTGAAGGGCTACTATTGCAGTATTGTTGGAGGAGACTGTGCAGGCAGTAATACAGCGTGTGGGCTTTCAGTTCTGTGGGGCTTAGTATGAGACTGGTTTATGTCAAGAACAGAACCTTGTGGCTTTAATTAATTGCCAGGTGTTCACAGCATTACCACATACTGTCGTGCAGTTCCATTAAAGGAAAGCTTTAAAGCATCTGCAGAGCCATCAAGAGAAAAGTGCACAGCACCTGCCCACACTTGTTCTTTTCAGAGTGACAGGAAACCTACACTGAACTCATGAAAAACTATAAAGGAATGTTTATATGGATTGCATGTTGCCTCAGAAATCTGCAATAGTATCAGGGTATGAAACTTATGATGTGCTTTTTAATGTGTAAGCCATTGTTTCGTGTCAGTACCTAGAAGACAGTCATAGGGTACATACTGCTGTTCAGATTTTGAATTTGGTGACAGAAATCTGTCATATCAGGGAATTGAGAAGGCTTTAACAAAATTACAGTTATCTCTTGCAGTCTGTTCAGTCTTGATGCATCAAATAACTCACAGAATTACTTGAGCCAAAGACAGATAATAATTAATATTATGTTTTGGAAGATAAATAGGAGTAAAGAATACAAACAACAATAGCAGTAGAAGTGATAGAGAAAAACAATTAGAAAGCCAGTAGCTGGTTGTAAGTTTTAGTCATTCCAACTTGGCAGTAAACTTTTAAACTCAAACATCTAATTTCATGGTAGGAAAAAAATAGGATTTACCCGAACTCACAGATTTGTAAGGGAAATATATGACAGCCAAGAAAGGAAGAATTAAAAGAAGTAGTATGCAGTTTTGGACACTGGATACTTTTCAGAAGTATGTTAAATTGCACAACTCTTCTAGAGAACTTGGTGTCTGAACAAAGACCTGAGCTAAATCAGAATAGAAGCACCATCATAACCTACAAAGGAAAGAGAGATACATTCCTGCTAGCTTCTACTGTGCATTCAGAATACTTTGGTGATGTCATTTGGGTTATTTTGGCCCGGAACATACATTACTGAGAAAAGAATGTGGTTGTTCAGATATAGTTTTGAATCTGAAAAGTTTAAGACATAAAATGAGTGTTTAATGCCCCATAGTTTAAATGACTTTGATTTTTTCTGCTTTATGAGTTGGGAAAATTTTAGGCATATTTCAAAACTGGTTATTATTATACATTGACAACTAATTCAGAAATTAGTAAAAATCACAAGAATTCTAGAATAATATCAAACATCTACTGCATCCTTGAGAGATGTACAATTAGGATTTTCCTCTAAAGTTCCAGGAGCATCAGTACAGGGATTAAACTGGTTCTAGATCATAGGCCACCTGTCCCATCAATCCTCAGTCGCCTTGTAGGAGAATGAAGCCAGAGACTTCTGTGCCAAGAGCCAACCATACAATATAAATAACTGTCTGTCCCATAGTGACCAGAGATTTCCCTCCTCTCTGCCTCCTCTGCTCCACAAGTGCCAACTACATTTTCCTCTCACTTCACCTAATAAATTGGTATAAATATTCTTGATCTATACATATCTTGAAATTAGCTACTCTTATTCCAGGCTTCAAGAAGGACTCTGATTCTTCAAAGTTTGCCTGCTTTTTTTCCAAATATATGCAGATGTTTTAGTAAGAGAGATTACTTTTCCTTGCAAGCTTTACCAGAACCAGTTGCATAAGCTGATATATCAGTTACTCCAAGGGACTAGAAAAGAAAGATCAATGACAGAAAGGGCACACTGCCAGGTAGAGCAGATCTCCATCACATATGGTAGTGTAGAGATGTAATGGGTGAAGGTTGCTTGAGAGGAAGAGTGGACTAAATAGTTAACATTTGCTAATATTTTTGTGTATAGCAGACTTAAGAGATGAGTCAGCTTGTGCAGTAAAGCAGACTGCTGCTATAGGACTTGGATCTTACTTATAACAGATGAGAAAACACTATATAGTGACCAGTGAAGGTAATAAAAGATTCGAATAAAGCAAGAGAATTTCTGCTTCGACAAAGGTCTTCCTTTGTCAGGCTAAGCAAATGTTACATTTTTAAAATAATAACTTTATATGGAGGGTCCCTAACTATATATTTGTTGTTTCTGGGTTTCACTTGTTCTTCATTCATGTAAATTAAATTGTGGAGATGAGTCTTTGGAACATATCTGGTAATAATACATGCTCAAAGAAAATAAGATTCACAACCCTCATACATGAAGCAGGATATCAAAATGCTCTGCGCCTCAATTCATAAAAAGAAAGTGATAAAGAAAGTATTGTAGAGGGAAATTAATTTCTGCAAAGTGTTGATATACTGTAGAAAATATATAGTCCTGTCTACTGAATGTGTTAAATAACCACGCAGAATAAAAGCATCATCCATTTTGAGCACTAAGGACAAACCAATATAGCCAATAGCTGTTAAGAAGCATCATCTCTCCTGTGTACTGTGACAGAAAACTTTCTCAGTTTTACAGATTGCAGTTCTGTGTGAAATATGTATATAGAAGTCCCATTAAAGACTGCACAGATAACTTATTTGTGAGGTATGTCAGATTCTGACTTCTGGATTTTCTTTAGCAATTGCTGGTTGGTTTTGTTTTGTTTTTCTTTGGGAATTTAATTTGCACTACAAAAAAACCCCCAACCCAACACAAACCAAACCAAAAAAACCTCAGCAAAAACATCAAAAAAAAAGAAGCGTGTTTCATAGGCTGATATCTGGTGGTGCTGATCTTTAATGGCTTACAGAAGCTAACAGCAATTCTGCATGTTTCCATGTCAATCTCCTTTAGCATATGGAAAATGTTAGATCTGTGCTTGGGCTTTTACACAGAAAGGTGAAAAAACACATTTTATTAATGCAAGATTATCCAATCCCAAGTAAAAGAACCAATGAATAATTCTTTAAATATCTACTTGGTGTTCACATGAAATGTTAGCAGTTTGGTAGCTACTACCTGTCTGTGTAAGAAATAGCTCTTGACAAATGAGCACCTGTCCTTCAAACAGCAGATGATGCTTTCTGTAAATTGATCTTTTATCTAGTGGTCTTTACAAATCTAAAGCTAGAGGTATATTGAACTAAACTGAGTGTCAATAAGAAATAAAATCTAAAATCAACAGTAGGTAAGGATTAATCCTGTTGACATGCCATGCGACGGTTCTATACTTCTCAATATGAATATTAGAAAAATATAACAGTATAACAGAAAGGACAAATCAAGGGCTGTGCTCAGTAAATACTGATCTGTACTCTAACTGCAAATGCTGACTTCTTTTAGTGCGTTCATTAATATATAATATTCTCCAAGTTTTCGTGAGTTTTGAGACAGAACCAGAAACAGAACTTCAGCTCTCATTCACAGAAGCTCAGGAATCAATCCACACGTTGGGTACATACTTTGCAGTCCTCCTTCAAACAATGTCCACTATCTGTATGGATAGCATCTTCCTATTTCTGTATTTGAAAGGAAGCCAGAGGAAAGAAAGAGTCTATGGGAGTCAGAAAACGGATAAAGTGGATATAGTTAGAGAAAAGCACAAATCAACTGGAATAAAGTAATTAATAAATTTTCCCTAATTGTTAAATATCTCTTCTAAATCCAGAGAAGTGATAACTGTAATGGCCTCTCTACAAATAAACTGAAGTTACTATATTTGAAAGTAAATAGGCTGGGAGTGGGACAGTAGACCCAGAGTGACCAGGTTGAGGTTGACCTCTTCTCCCAGGCAACAAGTGATAGGACAAGAGGACACAGTCTCAAGCCGCACCAGGAGAGGTTCAGGTTGGACATTAGGAGGAATTTTTTCACAGAAAGTGTGATTAGACATTGGAAGGGACTGCTCAGGGAGGTGGTGGAGTCACCATCCCTGGAGGTGTTTAATGAAAGACTGGGCATTCCACTTAGTGCCATGATTTATTTGACAAAATGGTGTTATGTCATAGATTGGACTTGATGATCAATCAACTAGTTTCAATTAATTGATTCTGTGATTCTGTGAGAATTAGGAGTTGAGTTTGTGTGGTCTCTCCAGAAGCTGATAAGTATTGAAGAAGTGTCTGTGGGTGTTCAAACCATCAGTAGTAAATTCTGAAAATATGTTCTGTTCCCAAGTCCTCTGAAATTTGTAATATTTTATATTTGAGGATTATGAGAAGTAGTTCTACATTCAGAAGGGTAGCTATCTTGACAGTAGAGAGTTGAACATATTAGGCATGTTATGTATGAGATGACTTCTTTCACTGTAAAGACAAACTTACTTATCTCTTGGCCATTTTCAAACCACCTTTTAAATCAAGAGTAGTGTGTATGTTCCTTGCCTACCTTCCATCCATATAGCTATTACAAACATAAATCAGGACACTATTCACTACACAGAAAAGAACACAGGAAGAAATCCCACATCCCATGAATTACTTCATTGCAATCTGTTTATCGCTTGATCTCAGAATTTAACTAACTGTGGTCTACCACAATTTGCTTACAGTTGTCAGAAGACAGAACTATGAATCTGAGTTTCACCCCCTAAAAAAAAAAAAAAAAAAGGCAAATTACAGGTAAAATAGACATAACATATGCTCATTACAGAATAAGTATATTAGTCTGAGGACTTCAAATACTGGGAAAGGGGTATAAAATGCAGCATAAATACACACCTAGCTACAAAGTAAGTTTCAGGTTTTCTTTCTTTTTCTTGAACACAGTCCTGAGACTTTACCAGCAAAGCTCTCTATTGGATTAATGTGCAATTTTCTTAATCTACTTGATCAATGAGTTGCACAGATTATGCTTTCCTATTACCAAGCTGAATAGTCATTTTTCCATCAATTTTAGTCAATTTTCCATCATTGCCAAGATGAACTACTAAACTAGTTCATCTAAACATCATTCTCAAGAGATTGGAATAATCATGGCCATATACTGGAGTTATTGGCTGATAGAAAATCTTAGAAGACTGTAGAGATCTGACAGAGTCCCAGGAATCATCTTTTAATTGCTGGAAATAAGGAATTTGGGGTAATACCTTCTGTGATCAAATATTCAATATTTTCCAAAGCAACAAAATGTATTTCTATCATGTAGGGAACTATGATTATTTGTTTTTAATTTTGCAAACAGATTTTTACTAGTTAGAGAGTCAATAAATTATGAACTTTATGGTTAATGTTGATGAGAAGATAAAGCCATTACATTCACTGTGTAAAGCTGTTGAAGAGTACTTAATAATTTGTTATTAGACCGGATTTGCTGTTTTAATGAGTGCTTAATTCGGATTCTTTTCAAGTTATCAGTTTGTGTTAACCATTCTTTTATACAGTTTTTTGCTTTTTGAAGCATTTGGCATCTAAGAGTGAATAGAGATTTTAGTAAAAAGAACATATCTGAGTAAGAATGAATTCCAGAGATCAGTTAGCAGGAGAGTAAGGAGAGAAAAAAAAAAGTGTAGTGACTTTTTCACTGTGGTAAAATGAAGTAGTATTGCTCATGCTTCCTTTCAAAACCTTTTTTTTTTTACTGGTCTGGAGTAAAAAGAAAGAAAATTTCTTGCATATCTAACTTTCTCTTTTGCTTTCAAATTCCCTTTGATTTCAATACATATTTTAGAAACTTAGTAATACAGCTGCATTATGAGCTTGACCATGAACCACTGGAGACTTCCTTACGAGCCTTGCCAACAGGAAAGAGATGTTGTCTTAACTGATGTCAGTGTATAAACTCCCTCAGTTTCAGAAACTGTTGCTGTGTCACTGTCTTAATCAACAATCTTAAATTCAACAAATTAGATCTCAGTGTTCAACATAGAAATCAAATTCAGGAGCAGATGTGTGTGTCATCTTCAGATTAAAACATAGAAAGGATGTTTAGAGTGTCTGAGCTCCTATAATGCGACACAATTATGACTCTGATAGATTGCAGGTCTACATCACTGAGGGATAAAAAGGTGGAAATTACTTTAAAAATATGGACACTAGTGTATATTCTAGTTCTAAGGAGACATGATGCTTCACGAGTAAGAAGCATTGTTAAACATTAGTGGTTGCCTTGATGCACTTTCCCTACATGTTTCAAGAAAACTCATATTTGGATTATGAATTTAGTTTAGAACTACTGACCTCAGTGCAAAAGGAAATGTGAATAAAATTTCTTTAGGCAATTTAAATCAACTGAGAATTTAAACCTTAGAATACTAGTGAAATTGTTCTAAACTAGAGTGCAATTCTGAGACAGAGTAAGCAAGATGTCATCTTTTTCAGGTATTCAATACTGTGAATTGCAATATAGTATTCGATTTAGTGAAGCATATCTTAGTAGAAGCCTGGAGGAATACTGAATAATACCGCACTGAGACAGACCTGCAAGGAAGAATTTGTCTTCACCTCCCTGGTTCTCTTACAATATAAGCAGAGTGCTCTTCATTCCAAAAAGGGATTAGCTTTCATTCACATGTATCTGAAATTATAGGACAAAATTTTCTCAAGAGAAGGAATGCAGTATTGCATATGAAAAGAGATGAAAGGATGCTCAGACTCAAAAACTTATGAGCGGTTTTATCTGGAAGAATAATAAACGACACCAGCAGTTCACAGCCCTGAATCTCTTTATTCCAAGACTTTGCACTTGCTTTTCAAACACAAATAATGCAGGTGGTGTGCAGTTAATATAAAAAGACCTTTTCTCCTCCAAGGTATGTTAACAGCTTTTTAACTGAAATGCTCTTAAACATTGTCAAAATCATAGAAAGACTTTTTGTCAAACTGCAGAGAAGCAACTGCCCATCTTTGACCACCAAAGTACCCCCACCCACACTCCTACACGTCCCACTCACCCCTTCCCTTCCCCTGAATATGTGTCCTGACTGGAATTTGCACCATGACAGGAGCTTGAGATAAGACTATTGTCCAATCATCTCACATCTATGGAGAACTAAATAAGGTTCAGGGAAGAAGAATGAATCCACAAAGAAAGCCAAACTCAGCTAAGAATCAGACCTAGCTAGTGGGTGATGGAGGAGGGTTTGGGTAAGTGATGGTAAAATCTGTCCGCCGGAAACAGAAGGAGTAACACCACCCCCTCACCACCACCCTGGGAAGATCACATACACACAGGACATTCATATGAAAGTAAGTTAAAAAAGGGTCATAAACCATCAAGGACTACCAGAGCACCCCCACAGACTCACTCCTGAGGCCTTCCATCACCAGAGGACTGCATATGATCCAAGTGAGTTAGCAGTTACAGAATCTGTGGCAAGAGACTGCAAAGCTTCCTCCCACCAGGGGATGTGCCTGGGTATCTTCTGAATGTATATTAATCCATTGGACTCTATGCTTTGAAGGACTCTCACTACTGAGATTAGAGGAAGAGGACCTACGGGACATTGTCAGGTTCCACGGAGTGGTGATATATTTTCTACTTAATTTCTGTCATTCTCCTTCTTCCCCACCCCTCCTTTTTCCTATTTCTTTCTATCTCTCTCTCTCTGCCTCACATTTACTGTTAAATAAAACCCATCTGGTCTTGTTTGCACCTTAATTCAGGCAGAGGTATTTCTAATAATTTTAATATTTTAATAATTTTAATAACTGTATCATAACACGGCTCCATGCTCAGCATGTGACAGGCTGATTAGGAAAACCTTTATCCATCTGTAAAGTATTACTGTTACTTTTTTTTTGATAGAGAAAATAGCATTAGAATATTCTGCATGTTTAGATACTAATTGGAATGTGCTTCCCAAGCCTTCAGTCTTTCTACTGATATTTCACCAGTTATAGTTTTACAGCATTTGACTCTCATTCATATCGCAGTACGGCAAATTCTGCCTGTTTACTTTTCTAGAATACTCTTCTAGAATCCTTGTCTGGATCGAAATTATGGTGTGCCTATGGTAATTCTTAAAGATGCTCAGGCTCTCAGGTGACTAGAATGATAAGCAGGTTATCTTTTTAACATATATGCTAGTATGAAGTTTTGTCTCTTCCCTGTTAGGTGCTGGAAAATGGATACCAGCTCTCTTATGTTTTATTCATGTTCTCCTCAGATCATGAAGCTTTTCTTCTGTCATCTGGATGTTTCTGACATCACACTCCTCACTGTCCCTTTCTAAAGGCTCTGTAATATGCCTTCCTATTACCTGTATACACATCGTGTACAGTTTTTCCATACAGCCATTTAGTGATGGAGAATAGCAGCATGTTGCTTACAGGGTGTATGAACAGTTCAATTACATGGCGTGAGGACTCGGACCACACAAACTCCATCATCTCTACAAAAAGCTGTTTGACTTGTCTTGGATAAAAGATCTCTCTGTCCACTCTATAATATACACATTTTTCTTGAATTCTGGCAAAGCTTCAGTTTCTAGGTGCGCAACTCACTGATTTCACAGGCAGAAGACTTGATTTGTATTTTCACTATATTTTGTTATTGTTGCTGCTGCTAAGTCTCCCAATCAAAAAGTACAGTTTTTAGATCATCTTCACTTTTCTTCCTTTCAGTGAAGTTTGTCTGTATTCTGTACATCACCTTGAAAATCAGATGCAGAAGCAAATGTAAGATGATCCTTCTGAAGTTTCCCTTTAAAAAGAGGTGGAATCCACCTTTGATGATTTATTAACACAAGCATTTGTAAGCTGTGGCTGTGTTGCAGGTTGTTCATTATGTTCAGTATTGAAAAATTCTTGCTAGTACCTATACCTACCTCATGGAAGTTTTGTGAATGAGGTACAATCACAGACTTGCTCCATTTGCCTCCTTGCTGGGATAAAACATGAATGTAGATGTCTAGAGAAACCCTTGTGTGTAATACTATGGTAATTTAAATTCCCTTTTGCTACATAAATCCCCCTGAACTGATAGATAATTATGATCTAAAATGAACTATTGATAAAATCTGACTCTCTAGGGTGATAACTAAATATTAAACTATCTAATAATGTTTTTAATTTTTTTTTCCAAAACGAAAAGAACAAAAAAATGCATTTTGGGAATGTTTTTTGAGTTGCAGAATTTGTGATTCAGGAAAGAAACCAGGAAGTACTGGGGAGAAACTTTAAAAGAAACAAAATGTTCTGACCTGATCCCAAAAAACTTCAATATAACGAAGAAATAGAATCAGCGGAAATCATACAAGTGTTTATTATTTCATTCAAGTATTTTATATTTTCATCTTAAATGAGAATAACTTCAGGAACAACCGTAGAACTGACTGAAACACGAACTATGATCCCAAAATACCTTCCAGGTGGTTTATTTCAAAAGAGTAATGGTTCCAGACAGTTCAAACATGTCCACTGCTGCAAGCTACCCAAACCAGTTAAGAAAGAAAGTGGGGAAAATTCAATGTTTGGTTTTGCATAGCATTATCTGATCAGAACCTGCTTTCTTCCAGTTTTTTATGGGGATTACAGAGGCTGTTTAAATTCTGTCAAAATTAATAGGGACTACCTTGAAGAGGAAAAGATTTGTAGTGAATGCAATACCTTCCTCCAAAAAATCTGTGACCTCTTGTGAGAGATGCTGCTCACTTCTGGGTTAGATTGTCATTCTTGGTGATAAACAGGGCAGAAAAATGGGCAGGGAAGAATGAGGACAGGAAACAATGTGAAACACTTGCATCTGCATGCAACAGGCCAGTGCCTACCCCATCTCTTGTCTCTATGAACAGATGTTAACTCCTGTTCCAAGACACAGAGATGCCCAGGCAATACAAAGCAGTAAGCAATGACCAACTATACCTTTTACAACAGAAGATTGACTCAGATGTCACTTTTCTCACTACTGGGGAAATTAACTTTGTGCATAGTAGTATAGTGTTTAGCAGGAATTACAGCATAACAAGTAAAAAAGAAACAAAAAAGAAGCAACATTCTGTCAACAGTAACATGCAGGTGTCAGTCAGCAATCTCAGTCCGACTAAACTTCAATAAAATTTTGTCCAAAAAACACAGCAGTTGCATATATGGAATACAGTAGGAATATTAAACAAAAACAAACAAACAAACAGACAAACAAAAATGGCTAAAATAAAGAGTGAAAATTTTAGCTTGTTAAGCATTTTGATGAAAAATCAAGAGAAAAACAAAGCCTCAAGCTTCTACTCAGAACTTATTACCTTTGTTCTTAAGCAATTGCCTTTGTTTTAGGAAGGGTTGCCCCTGATTTATATCAGTGTAACTGAATCTGAGTTCAAAAGTTTTTAACTGGACAACCTTTATGACCACCATTTCTCAGATTATAAAAATATAGAAAACTCAGATTATAGAAAAAAATCAGATCTTTCATCCCTCTCTCTCCTTTCTTCCAGGTCCACCAAATGATTTTCCATAATTCTTACGCTTCCTGTGAAATAGATGAAATAATATTGGTATAAAAAATAAAATAAATACAGAAAAATGGAAAAATTGTTTTATCCATATTCATCTTGAACAGTACATTAAAGAAATGGCTTTACTGGAACTTATCTAAACTCTGATATCTAAGCATACAGTAGAAAATTACTCTACATAGCTACTAAGTACATGACTAGCTGAATTATCTTTCCAATATACAAAAGTTTAATAAAATAGGCTCTTGGAGACAAAAAAAGAAAAAAAAAATCCAGATACAATTATTTAGCTTTATCTTCATCACTCCAAACTGTACTATTCCTTTCAGCAGTACATTAAGCAATTAATCATCACATGTGTATTTTGCAAAAGAATTGAACACACATACAAATCAACCATTTATAAATCTTCCTGGCAGCCAAAATCATTTAAAATAAAATATATTGACATTTATTTTTATCATTTTCCCTAATTTACAAAATTTCACTGAAGTTTCACAATATAGAGAGCAGAGGCAAAATTCAATAGAAAATTCAGGTAATTTACATATATATTTTCAGTGATTCTTTTATAATCTATGAAGGTAATTATCAGTGAACTGCTATAGATAATTTCCCCATAATTTTCTTCCTCCTACATCTTGTATTATAATTACTTTCATCCTCCATACCATGTGTGCTGGTGTCTGTCTTCCTGCTCCTCCTCCTTCCTGGATGGAGAGAGAGAGAAAAGAATATATTAAATCAAGTGTAGAGCTAGTTTTCATTTTGGTGGTTAAGGCTTTTTATTAAAAAAGAAAGAAAGGGAAAAAAAAATTTTCAAGTGTGAACTCAAAGCACTTGGGTTTATTTATTCTCCTCAATGTGAACTCGAATTCTAATTTCAAGCTAAAATACAGCCTCACATCTACCCAACATCTCTAGGATAAACATTAGATGCTTGGGTGGTGGTCAAAATGAAACAAAACTGTATTTGGATTTCTGTTGTGCTCCCCTCATGAACCTCTTGATAAGAAGTTATAAGAAAATGTACAGAATCAAACCTACTTTTTAACATGATTGTCCCAGCTCCTCCTGTTGTCCCTCTCTGCTCTTCCCACACTCAGCTCCATGGAGACCCCAAGTTTTTTGCATTTTATCTATTCTTTTATGGACATCTCACACTGATTTTGTTGCCTAGGAGCCTTTATACCTTCAATGCTGATTTTAGTAGTGTTGACTGAGATTTACCTGTAGGATACCCAATCTACTTTTTGGTCAAATTCTTCACAGATTTTTTGCCTCTTTATGTGGTTGCTAATATAATTTATTTTCCACAGTTTCTATAATCAAGCTATTTTATGGATCAAAAATGTTTAATATATTTATTTAACAGTTAAGCACATGCCAAGTATATTTTCCTGCTCCATGCTTAGCCTCCAGGCTCACAGCAAACTACTTCTGGGTGTTGTTCCTTCTGCTGGTAGAGGTAGTCTTTGATGGAGAAAATGAAAGGACTTTTCTTGAGTCCATGTTAAAGATATGGTTCCCAACATATCCCACATTGTTCATCCAAGAAATACAGTCACAATCAGAAGTTTTAGATAATAGTTTGTGTATTTCATTGCAATACTGTTGGATCTGGTGTGGGGTACAGCAAGTTATGGAACTAGTCACAACTTTACACAGGTCAGTGAAGTTATAGGCAAGATACATAAGTAGTAGAGCACTAAAGATTATTATATTTAATTTTATTTTATGTTCTCAAATTACTTTCTCTGAAAAAAAAAAAAAACAACAAAGTGTATGTAGCTGGAAAGGAATGGAGTTTTGATGTCAGTCTCATATGCTGTAGTTGTCAGACACATTCAAGTGGACCTCCATCGTCTTTTTCTCTTAAACCAATGCACAGATATTACAGCTAATGAACAGGAAAGATGGGGGACCAGAAGTAGTATTCAGTTCTGGCTAGCAAATCTCAAATCAAAAAGTGTTAAGAGGAGTAGAAAAGACTCATAGGTGTTTATGAAGTGACTCATAAGGGGTTTTACCTTTGTTAAATGCCATTATCAAAATTAATTTGATAAAGAGGTGTGTATATCAAATCTCTATTAGCTTTTATGCATGTATTATAAAAGCTTTTATAGGAGAAAAAAATGATCTAGGGGAAAGCGGCTTATCTTACAGACAAATGAAAAAAAATAAGCCTTCAAGAAAGAATTATAAATGGTGGTAGAAGAGGTGGGAAGAGTTTCAACAAGCTGCAGCTACAGAAAAGGTCACATATTTCTATAGGATTCAAAAACAGTCTGTTCTCTAAAATCAGTGGCATTTTACATATCTGTTGAAGATGACCAGGTTCCATTAAGAAAAAATATGAACTTGTGCAGTACTGATGCAGATACTTTGATGTTTTTCTAAACTATTTGTATGGCAACTGTAATGAAACTTTTGATAAAATTCTGCTGCTCTACGTAGGAGCCAGCCAGTAAAGCAACAGTTATTTTCAGTCTCTTCAAGGGATTACACAGTTGTTGCTGACCAAGACAGTGAGACCTGATGTTATTCTCACCAATTTATAGCAGTCAAACACCCCAAGATGAGATTAAATAAGGAGATAATGACCTGGGAGTTCAAGTTTGCCAGCATCATTGACCTCTCCAAACAAAATGTCACCAATCATGCTGTGATAAATGCTGGACTTGCTTGCTCTGGACTTGCTTGTAAGACTCGCTGTTGTCTGCCTCTTGAAAAAATCTTTCCAGGAAAGTAGGTAATGGAGATAGTATTGGTGTTACTTAAAAACCACTCCTGTATGTCAATTCAGCTTTAATGAAAAATTAAATTCAGCTTAATATGATTTATGCATCTGAATAGATGCAAGAAAGTTTTGAGGAATGGAATAAAAATCCTTATGTAATCACATACAACCTGACCAGAGCATCTTATCCTGTCAGTCCCAAAGACCTCTTTAGGCCTCTGTAGGACTTTGACTGTACATCCAAGCCCATAAATGTTGTTTGCCTATCTTTTGGAGGTATTGTGCGGAGGATCCTCAGTGTAAAAGGCTTGGCAGATTCTCTAATTATAAAAAATTCAGTGAGCAAGTCATATGATCTCCTGGTGCTTGCATATAGGTACACAGTGGTTTTAGGGACAAAGAAAAATAAAAGTATCTTTATTCAACTTTGCTTATCATAGACTCTTTGTGCTATTCCAAATCTGCCGGTGTGTATTTTAGACATTACTGCAAGTTGCTGGTAAGCACTCTTGTATATTTCCAGTCCATTTCTGTCTGTTTTGATCACACTGCCAAGTGGTTAATTTTGGCCATTAACGTAAGGAAAACAAAAGTCTGTTCCAACCTCTTCCCGCTAAAAGAGAAGTTGAGGTCTTAAAATACACAGAAATAACAGAAGAATTTTGCTACCTCAGAAGTCTGCTGTCTGAATCACCATATGACACTGAGGACAAAAAGAATTTAAACAGCCTCTAGAAGACAAAACCAGAATAACTACAATGAAAGTATCTCCCTATAAACAAATGTAGATATGTACCATACAACTGCTGTTACTACCCTAATGTGTAGCTGCAAAATCAAGACATGTTACAGTGATTGTTTTAAGGGACTAAGTCAGTCAACTGTGCTTTCTGCCTTGTCTAGAATAAAAGTACAGGATTCATTATGAAACTAGAGTCTTACAGAATTGTAAAATATTTATCACTGACACAATGTAGCTCCATTCTTCACTTCAGGGTGCATGCGGTAGAAAACACACTACCTAAAGCCACTCTACAGAGTCATTTAAAATACAAGGAGCAGGCTAATCTTCCCTCCTCGCAAAGACATGCTTAGTGACGACCTTGAATATAAGTTCAGTTCATTATCACAGAGTTGGAAGGTATAAATAATGATCATCAGCTGCATTGGGAAGTATATGTTTATTGTGTCAAAATTAATAAAGGAAAAAGTCAGAATAATGCTTACTATATGTCACAAAGACATGAGAGAAGCACAGGAAATGACTACAAGTGTGTAGCAAAAAATGAACAGTTTATCTATAGTAAAAGACATATGCTAAATTATCACACATATAAACTTACAAAAACTTCATCACCATTTATTGATACACATTACAACCTGTATTTCTGCTTCAGAAAGAATTCTCATTTTGTTTGGAAAGTGTGGCGTTCTAATATGTCTCTAAAAGGTGAGAAAAAATCAGTACCAATCCTGAAAATCTTTCAGATTTTATTGCTCACCCTGTTAAAAATCATTAAGCTTCAGAACAATGTCTTTACTTGTGGAAAGTCTTAATATTTTTTTTCCTGATGGGGACATTGTCCCTGCATATAATTCTGGTATTTCACAAGTTTGGGCTCCAAATACACAGAAAGATCTTTTTAAGACGCTTTAGACATTTTAAAGTGGCATTAGTATAAGATATATGTCTTTGGGTTTCTTGCAATAAATAAAGCACCTGGCTTCACATGTGGGGGATAAGAACATGGTTCCTGTATTTTTTTTTATTTATAATTCCTTAAAACACATTTATAAAATAGTTCACTTTTCTTTCCTGTAATATACATGGCACATCCAGATTCCTTGTAGTGTGGGAGAGTTTTATAACTGTGTTAATGCCCTGTTGGGACAGTCTGTATAATTTTCTCATGGTTTTGCCATTTATGAGTGCCATGAGTGCTTCCCAAAAAAGATTTGATGGCCCAAACCATTCTCTGATTATTTGTGCACCTGAGAGTCAAGGTACACATGTCAAAGCCGAGAAAAAGCAGTAGAGTGAAATGGCTACTTGTGTGAGCCAGTATAGCGCATTTTGATCTGTCAGCAAAGAGTAACATGTTCAAAGACAACATTAAGGTTAGCATTGCCTGATGCTCCTGGGTCCTTGTTTTGCATGAGGGAAGGACAATCAGGTTTCTGTCTTCCAAGGCTGTTGCTGAAAATAAAACAGTGCTGGGAAGCCAGTCACACAAGCTTCTCAAGTTTGGTCATTATTTTTATGGGTGACAAGATGATGAGGCAGTTTGCCGTGCAGACTGTTGGCTGTGGTATAGAAACCATGGCATTTGAGTGTGCCTCTGCTTTCCTCGGTTAAATGGAACCACGCTACATAAAGCAACTTGAAATCCACACACAGATGGATTTTTTAAGAGGTCAGTATTATTATTAGTGAGATGCCTGGTGTGTAGAAGGAATTTCATCTCAAAGGGCTATGGACATGAAATAGCTGGAAACAATTTTATATCTGGACTATTGATACTGCTAGGGCTCAGCCTGTACCCTAAAGTAGGACTTTGTCAGAACATTGGCTATCAAAGATGTCTGAATAACAGCAGGTAAGGGGTAGACTGCTGGAACATCGGTCATATCAGCTGTGTTTTAGGCAGTCCAAATACTTTTTCTGGAAATTTAGAAAAGGTTTTCAGGGGAAAAGGAATTATGACATACTCCACAATGAAACTAGAATAATTTAAAATAAATCGTATGTCCCCAATCTCAATGAGGCAGATATTCTCCCAACAATGAGATAAAAATGGGTCATTGGAGGAAGAAGGAAAATTTCTTTATTTAGAGCAAACACTTCCAAAATATAAACCTTTATTAATCTATGTTGGCTCCCAGTTCTGGATGCCCAGAGTAGAAATGCTTGTGTGCTCATCTCAAAAAAACCCTTCAGCATAAATATCTGTATGGTTCCAGTTGCTGTCCTGGTGCAGAGCAGGCACAGAGAAGTGCAGGTTGTGTTTTATGGCTTTGGCTGGTCAGGTCCAAAAGGTCTCCTTTTGTTTCTATGAACAGAATGATTTGCTTTAAAAAAAAAAATTGCAAACATTACCCAGCTGCTTGAACACATCAAAGGAGAAGAAGCTGGATTATACATCTCTTCTGAAAGTATTTTGGGTGCTCCTGCTCATGACAACTGGACTGCCACAGCAAATGTCATTTCCCCTACTACCATTGGCCTCACTGCTCCACTTTGCAATTGTACTTCTTTGGTCCCTGAGCACCTACAAACAACTATTTAGAGCCAATACGGCCATAGAGCGTAGTTGTAGTTTACTGTCACTTTCCAAAAGGGCAATTATTTGCAGTTTAGAACTAAACTTCTTTTGGTTTTTCTTTGCTTTGTTTTAATTTAAGGACTAGTACTGCTAGTAGTGAATGTTGAGATAATGTAACAAATCATGAAATGTCTAATGTTAATGACAAAGCAAAAAGCAACAAAACAGATGTGATTATAAAAAATGAGATTCATCTAAACATGGGCAAAGCTTTACTTATATCTCCTCCAATATTTCTTGTGTTCTAGAAGCTCTATACCAAAAAACCACTTTTAAGATAAATTTACTGCATCCAAAGCACAATAACATTCTTCTTTCTTTACTATAAGAAAGCTAAAATGTTCCCGTCAGTAGCACTTTCTGTGTGAAATGACAATTTTCATTTTACTATTAAAGTTTTGTCTCATTCATATTACTACATGTTCTGTCTCATTCATTCACATATATACATAATTTATATCTGTAATTTTACATATATGTATATATTTCTAATTATAGGTGAGAATTCTACTTTTGAGAATGTTAAATTGTAAGGAAATTTTCATAACTAAAATATTAAAATAATTTTCTTAAGTTTTACAGCATTTTTTATAATAAGGAAAAAGACACTTAGGATACAAACGGAAATGCACCATCCAGAAATATTTTCCTTTTTTTACCTTTATCCTCATTTTCTTTTTAGCATTAAGCTTTTGGGATCAACTATCTTTCACCTGTTGCACAGTGTTGAGTGTTGCATAAAGGATAATAAAGCGTTAAACACCTTAGTTTATAACAGGTATTTACAATCTTACCTCTACAACACTGCTACTCAAATAGACATTGCAATGTTATGGGGTATTGTAAGATTTGTCAGCATACTATTGTGAAAGTGAAAGATTTAGGTTTAGATGGTATTTTTCACAAAGTATGTGTAAAGCTAATAATGTTAGGATAGGTAGTAGAGAAAAAAAGTATGAAATTTCTTTTCTGAAGTGTTTCACACTCAATACACGCACACAGTGTTTCAATTCATTTTCTTCCATTAATTTATTAAAATATCTATTTTACCACCCTAAAGTTCAAATATCTCTTACTGGGAGGGAAAAAAAAAAAAGATACATTTGCAGAATCTTTCAGTTGGATTGCAGCTGTGATCTTCAAATCAAGGATTCTGCTCAATCTGTCACAGGTTTTCTTACTTGCCTGCCCCAGGAAACTTAGATTTCACATATAAAAAAATGGATATTCCCTGTTCCACCTACCTAAATAAGAATCTTGATCTATTCTACCCTCTCCTTCTGGTAGACTACTTCAGATGCTAATGAACATTAACATTTTAAAGGCTCAATGTTAAGTCTACAACATCTATTAAAACCAAGCATTCATCTCTTGTTTTCTTTATACACCTCCTACTTTCCCTCTCCCCCTTGTCTATATGAAGTTCAACAACGGGAAGCACCAGATTCTGTACCTGGGATGGGACAACCTGAGATGCACATACAGACTGGGGAATGAGATGCTGGAAAGCAGTGCCATGGAAAGGGACCTGGAGGTCCTGGTCAACAGCAAGTTGAGTATGAGTCAGCAGTGCCCTGGCAGCCAGGAGGGCACCGTGTCCTGGGGGGTATCAGGCAAAGTATCACCAGCCAGAAGAGGGAGATGATTGTCCTGCTCTGCTCTGCACTGGTGCAGCCTCACTTTGAATATTGTGGCAGTTTTGAGTACTGCAGTATAAGATATAAAGTTGTTAGAGAGTGTCTAAAGAAGGGGAACGAAGATGGTGAAGGGCCTTAAGGGGAAGCCTTATGAAAAGCATCTGAGCATTGGTCTTTTCATCCTGGAGAAGATTGAAGGGAGACCTCATTGCAGCGTACAATTTCATCATGAGGGGAAGAGGAGGGGTAGACATTGATCTCTTCTCTGTGGTGACCAGTGACAGAACCCAAGGGAATGGCCTGAAGTTGTGTCAGGGGTGGTTTAGGTTGGATATTTGAAAAGATTCTTCCCCCAGAGGGTGGTTGAGTACAGGAACAGGCTCCCCAGGGAAGTGGTCACAGCACCAAGCCTGACAGAGTTCAAGAAGCATTTGAATTATGCTCTCAGGCACGTGGTATGACTCTTGGAGATCGTCCTGTGCAGGGCCAAGAGTTAACTCTATGATCCTTGTGGGTCCCTTCCAACTCAGCATATTCTTTGATTCTAGTAGACCACTAGTGAAATGAGCTGTTCTTCTGAATTGCTCACCTGTTATTTCCCTCCCATCCTACCTTCATTAGCCTTCCAATCATTCAATTAGGTTGTCATATTCCATAGAGAACATGTGTTTCTTAATTACCTCTCTTAAAAGAAAAAAAATTAAACAAATAAACCCAAACCAAACAAAAATCCACCGCCAAAACTCTATAGAATTTTCCTGCTTTTAAAAATAGAAATCTGTAAAGTTGTCTGCTTTTCTTCACAAAAATTGCTAACATGGACTTTCAATTTAAAAGTAGGCAGTTATTAGATTATGGAAAAGAAAAAAGGAAAAAGAATAAAAACTTCAGGTTTTTTGTTTGTTTGTTTGTCTATGTATATGAAAATTTTATTACAGTGTCTGCTGTATCTACAGACAAGTAAGTTTCCTGGAAGCTCAGAGGTATAATGCACTCACACCCCCCCCCCCCACCACCAAAAAAAAAAAAAAAGCAATAAAAACACTAAACTGCGCACATAATTCAGGTTTGTTATCCCAGAAATTGTGATTCTTGATATTGACTCCAGGACAAGGAATTTGACCATGCCATATTTCACAGCCTTTCACACCCTATGTGAATATTCTCCCTCCTAAACAGGTATTACCAAAATGCATTCTAATGTGACAAAAAAATCCGAATAGTATTCATTTCAGAAATTATAAAAATAACATCCTGCCCTGGCTTCCAGTTTAATTACAAACAGGGCCATAGGAATGAATAACTATGAAAAGCAAGATGAAGAGTTTTAGTATATTTATTTAACTACAACTATTAATAAAAGTATAATTGCACGCATGTAATGGGGGTCTTGGTATAAACTGTGTATTTCTGTGAAACTCAACCTTTTACTTCCTATTTTATTCTGTTTATTTTATTCTGTTCAATATGAACTTCAAAACAACATTGAGGTCATTTTGGTGAGTAATATTTAGCCATTTGGGTAGAGACCTTTGCATCTGAAAGGTGCATTGGGGCCCCACTCCATCCCATGGCCGTTTTATGGAATGTAGATATAAATTATTGATCTGTATGTGCCACTTTCTTGCTGCCGGATGTCTTGGAAGACTGGAAAGACAGTGTTGCTTCAAAATGTCAAAAAAGGCAGCTTTGCAGCAGATGTAGTTTACCAGGATATGCAGTACTGGATATACTTGCCAGCAGACACATTCTACATGGATGCTTTTGGCACGCTCTCTAACACAGATGGTGTTTGCGCAGCAGTACAGGCAGAGCACTCTACCTGAATCTACATGGAGGGCTCAGAAACAACCAGGTGGTTAAAATAAGTCTAGAAATACCTCTCTCTTCTGTCAAGTTTTTTCCAAGTCTGTAGCTTTTTCTTCTGATTTTAAATAAACGGACTGACAGGACAAGGTTTTCAAACAAATGAAACCTGGACAGAGAAAGAAGTAGACTAGAAAGAGCGAACAGTTCTCAGAAATTATTATAAAAATCCATTCCTGTTTCACTGAAAACTTTTGTCAATTTTTTCAAAATTGAATTTGAGAGACAGAAATGAAGATAGAAGGAGGTTTTATTATGCCTGTACAGTACAGATGTTTCAATCATGAAAACAGAAAATAAATTTTACAGATTAAAACAATTTATGTCTCATAGACATTCAAAAATTGATGCATTTTTTGCTATGTAGTATTTCTATTTATTCAAAATAATTTCACTGGGTGTTCTGGTCTGAATTGCTTTGAGTTTTCCCCTCCCAAAAGCACCCATCTGACTTTGAAGCATTTTTAGATGTAATTATTCTTTTAGGAGCTCAGACACTTGTGTCCATTCGTAAATTGACTAGAACAGTTCTCGTGTGGATACTTTATTTGTAAAGAGAAATATCTTTTTTTTATTATTTATTTTAAAGAATAATTCTTCTACTCATGACAAGGCCTTTATAATGAAATTGCTATGCCAACTTTTTCCCTTTCAGGCAAGTTTTAGGTATCATGGGGAGCCTAGTCACATGTTTATAAGGAAAAGATTCAACCACATTCTGGAACCTAAGGGAAAACATAGGTGGAATTTAAGTCATAGTTACAGATGTGCTGGTGAAGTAAGAGTATTGCCATGTCCTCATTATTCTAAACACCTAATTATATTTATATATATTTATGCACAACACACACAAAGACATATACATCATTTGCTAAATTCTGCTACCTTGGCCTCTTCCAAAATTCATCCTCGTTTTTCTTAACTTCTCAACAAGAATAAAAACAATGAAGAATTTTGTCTTCTCTATATGTTCTCATTTGTACCCCATCTTTGCAATTAGCTTTTCCTACTTTAAATTCTAAATTCAGTTCAGGAATTTTCAACAATACAGGAATTGTAGTTAAGTATCTCATTATTTTTCAAGTTAATTCATGAGAACAGAAAGATTAAAAGGTCTTTATCAGAATGTTTCAGTAAACCTGTTTCATATCCATTTTTCAAATCTATTTTTTACACTTGCTTTTAAATTTAATACAATGATTAGGATAGAAATTAACTGAGTTAAAATGATTCTAAATTTTAAAAAAAACCTATCCCTTGAAGAAATAACAAAATCCCATTGTCCCTAAATAAATCTTAACCAAGACAGACTCAGCAGCAGTTAACAGGAAAATAAATTTATATCTCAATAAATAGTTTTCTTATCATCTTGATTTTTTACCAGTGTTGCCACCAGAACAGGATCTCAACAATTCAAAGAATTCATTCAACATTCAAAGAGTTGATTGTGATAAAAACAGTACCCTCTCATCCCTTGATTGACTCAGAGAGTTTGGTATATTTGTCAGATTTTTTTCAACTAGAAAAGGGAAAAGAAAAAAAAATTGTAAACAATTTATTCTGCGATAACCAAATGGTCTGTCTGCAAGGAGCTTGGATGACAAAAACATCTATATTAAAGGCCAAATATTTCTGCTAGAACACACAGGCAGGTCCGCAGATTTGACTGCGTTTGTGGTTGTGTATTTTCAGCGTGTCTAAGGCTGAGTCAAAGCAAGCTTGTTAGCTTCAGAGACAATAACTGGAATCTAATTTTTAACACAGCCATTTAGCGTGTGGGAAAGACATGCAGATGGGGATGAATGCAGGAGAAGGGAAGGAAGTGGTACTTCAATTGAAATGGAGGATTGTGGCTTTGACTTTGGAAGACAGAGAAGGGTATGTACAAATGGGAACACGAGCCATGACAAAGGAAATAGTTGCCTTTATTCAGTGGCTTTCATTAAATCAAACACTAAGTGGCAATTACTGAGATTCAATAGGTGCATTCAGACTTTGACAACCTTCCTCCCCCTCCAAAGATGCCTTTTATATTTCCTTTGTCTTGAAACACCTGATGGCTTTGTGATGTGAAACAACTATTACACCATACTATATAACACAGTGTGGGACAATCAAGTGATCCATGAAAGGCTCTTTTATTTCTCAGTAATTTGAGACATTTTTATTTATGGTTTGTCTGTGATTGTGTGCGAATGTATATGTGACTGTGTGTGGAATTATATTCAAAGGTCAACCTCTTACATTTTCAGCTCTAGCTACTGTCATGTGATATATGTGGGTTTTTTTCACAGGAAATCAGTTCTCAATTTTGTTTTATTTTTTATCCCAGTCATCTATATCTGAAACACTAGGTTTTGAATATTTGCTACATTGAGTAACATTTCATGGAAACAAAACAGGAAAGATAATGTTATATCCTACCATAGATACAACCAGAATATTAGGCAGATAAAATATAAATTACCAAATCAAACCAGGTCACTCATGTTAAGATATATGTCTATATGTGACTTAATACAATGCTTAGTGGCTAAAAAAGAATAGTAATTTAGGAACACGGCAATAAAGAAACAAGTGGAATCCATGTATTTATTAAAAGTCATCATGCCATGAATCCTGTTTGAATAAGTTACATCGCAAATAAAATTTTCTTTTTTTAAACACTATTCTCCTGATTGCAAGCTTTTTTCCAAAACCTCACAAAAAAGTCTCTTATAAGTCCATTTCACTTTTGTTTTTAGCTTGGTTCTCTGTACTGTTACCGAAGTTTCAGTATCAACTCAGCAATGTTGTGTTTAATATACCATGTGTTAGATAACGAAATGCCATGTGTCCAAAGTGATATCAGCTCTCAATGAAGAGAGCTATTCATCAGTATGTGACAACATTCAAGGTATGTTGAAATACATGTCTTTTGCAAACACACTCTAGATGTGAGTGTTAATGGGACATATTTATAGTATATCTTTCCCTGAAGAGTATTGATTTTCTTAGGTTGACAAATCTTTGCAGATTCTACTAACCCCTTCTGATATATTATTTTTACTTTCTGCAAAAACTTGGATTTTATCTATGCAGCATCCATCAAAATAAACATCTAACCTTTCTTAGTTTTTGATAGTTATTTGGATAAAACTGCACAGCTTATAGAGATATGTGCCTTTCAAAACTCACAAACATCTTTGCTTTCTCCTCTTTCTCTCAATCTATGAGATGCAAATAGAAGATAAAAACTAATTTTAAAAAGTTTACTGCTAAAATTAAGACATATTTAAAGTCATACTCAGGCTACTCAGGGAATTAGTAAGTAAGATCATCTGGGAAAATGTTTTTAGAGGTGCTGGGGTCCATCAGTGCAGGTTACTTTTCAAACATCACCTCCTAAGGGCACAGGAGCAGGCAATTCTCGAATACCAGAAGCCAAGCATGTGAGGCAGAAGTCCAGCTTGGCTGAACAGGAATCTTGGAAAAAAAGAAGGTGTATTCCCAGTGAAAGCAGGGTCAAGTGACATGGGTAGAATTCAGAGATGTTGCTTGCTACTGTAGGGAGAAAATTCATGCAGCCAAAGCTGAACTGGAGTTGAAGCTTCCAGAAACGTGGGGGACAATAAAGAGTTTTTTCAAATACATTAATGGCAGTTGGCAGTATAGAAATATTGCTGGCCCATAACGGGATGAGGATGGTCACCTCAAAAACAAGGGCAGAGATAAAGTAGAGGTGATTAACTCTTTCTTTGCCTCTGTCTTCAACACAGATGATGGACCAAGGGCGTCTCAGTGCCCTGAGCTGGAGGACCATGGCTGCAAGAATAATCAGCTCCCAGTCAAACCTGAAACTGTGTGGGATCTGCTGCTCCATCTGGATCCCTATAAATCTATGGGGCCTGATGGAATTCATCCCAGAATCCTCAAAGGGTTGGCTAATATAATCACAAAACCTCTTGATTTTTGAGTTGTCTTGGGAGTCTGTGAAGGTCAGCTGACTGGAAGCTGGAGAACATTGCTCCGATTTTCAAGAAGGGTAAGAAGCAAGACCCTGGAAACTACAGGCCTGTCAGTCTCATTTCAGTGCCTGGTAAAGTTATGGAGAATATTATTCTGAGAGGTATTGAAAAAACACCTGAAAGACAACGCAGTCACTGGTCACAGCCAGCTCAGCTTAATGAGAAGAAAGTCCTGCTTATCCAACTTGGTTTCCTATTATGACAAGATAATCCATCTAGTTGATCTAAGGAAGACAGTGTAATCTTTTTGGATTTCAGTAAACCTTTCCATACTCTCACAGTATCCTTTTGGACAAACTATCCAGCACGCAGCTGGATAAACTGGTGGGTGAGCAATTGGTTCACAGGTTGAGCACAGAGGGTAATAGTGAATGGGGGAACATCACTGGTGACCTGTCACTAGTGGAGTTCCACAGGGCTCCATCTTAGGCCTTGTGCTCTTCAGCATCTTCATAAAGGACTTGGATGCAAGACTGGAAGGGATACTAAGCAAGTTTGCAGATGACACAAAACTGGAAGGAGCTGTTGGGAGCTCAAAGGCAGGGATGCCCTGCAGGCAGACCTTGACAAATTAGAGAAATGGGTAATCACCAACCATGTGAAGTTCAACATGGGGAAGTGCCAGATTCTGTACCTGGGATGGGGTAACCTCAGATATACATACTGACTGGGGAATGAGATGCTGGAAAGCAGTGCCACAGAAAGGGACCTGGAGGTCCTGATCAACAGCAAGTTGAATATGAGTCAGCAGTGCCCTGGCAGCCAGGAGGGTCAACTGTGTCCAGGGTGGGGGGTATCAGGCAAAGCACTAGAGCTGGTCGAGGGAGATGATTGTCCTGCTCTACTCTGCACTGGGGTGGCCTCACCTTGAATATTGTGGCAGTTTTGAGCACTGCAGTATAAGATATTCAGCTGTTAGAGAGTGTTCAAAGGAGGCCAATGAAGATGGTGAAGGGCCTTGACGGGAAGTTGTATGAGGAGTGGCTGGTCACTTGGTCTGTTCAGCCTGCAGAAGAGGAGACTGAGGAGAGAGCTCATCACAGTCTACAACTTCCTTGTGAGGGAAAGAGGCGGGGCTGACACTGATCTCTTCTCTGTGGTGACCAGTGACAGAACCCAAGGGAGTTGGCCTGAAGTTGTGTCAAGGGTGATTTAGATTGGATATTGGAAAAAGGTTCTTCTCCCACTGTGTGGTTAGCTCCCCAGGGAAGTGGTCACAGCACCAAGCCTGACAGAGTTCAAGAAGTGTTTGATTTATATTCCCGGGCCCATGGTGTGACTGTTGGGGATGGTCTTGTGCAGGGTCAGAAGTTGGACTCGATGATCCTTGCGGGTCCCTTCCAACTCAACATATTTTGTGATTTTGTGATATCTTAAAAATATAATAATCTGAGATTCTGTTTTTCCTCCAGATACAAAAAACCAGCATTTAAAAATAGATTTATCATAAGCTAATAATTCTACTTTAGAATTGGCTTCAACATTAGGACTTTCAGCTACAATAGACCTAAACATGTGAAGGAAGAATGCACATTAACACTCACATTCATGTATTTTCACGTAGCCTGAGCTTTATCTAGGGTCCATAAGGATCATAAGTATCATTTTCTTATGAAAAATAAAAAGATATTCAGAAAGTTCTCCAACACAGAACATATGAAAGGTGTAGCATTTATGCTTTTTTTTTGACTTTGAATCTGACAAGGTCTCAATGAACAGTTTTTAGTCATTAAATATCAAGCAAAATATCTTCTGATTTTTTAATAAAAGCTCTAACTGGAAGAGTGTGTGTTTCTGTTTATGTGAAACTTAAGCCCAACAGCAAAACAACATTCCTGACATTTCTACTACATTTCAGGTTTTTGTTTTTGATTTTTTTGGGCAACAGCCAAAGTCCAACTATTCCTCACCATGAGACCTGGCATCTGTAACATGCTGCCAGCTCTCTCACTCTCAGGTATGACAATACCCACCTATGAACTTTCAGTGGCTCACTGGACAGAGTCACTGTGATACTTTGCTGTGTGTGTACCAGGCATGGCTGGAAATAGAGGTGCTACCAAAGAGATGAAAAGCACAGTTTAAAAGAGGAAAAGTTGTTTAGAATGCTAAACATGTTAGCTTACATCTGTTACCATTTACATTTTCATCACTGCAAGACATATTTTAATTCTTGAAGTTGTTTTACTTTAATAAATGAATCTTTAACTAACAATATGTTTGAATTGGAAAAATAAAAGGTATTAAATCTAAACAGGATACTTGCTTTAATACAACAGTCTGACTAACCTGTAAGTGTGGGAACTGACCATTCTTACCTTAAATAAAACTTTCTTTGTGTTCCTCTAACAAGAGTAACTCTTGCTACTGACTGTGAAAGCAATACTCTGTTTAGTTGCTACTATAGCTGCTTGTGAAATGAGATTTGGTGGTGTTTACCCTTAACAATTATGCTAAAAACCTGAAACTGTAACATTATGCAATGGTCAAAACCACTGCTGTTATTAGTATACTTTTGCTGTAACATTACTGACTGCTAGTGCTACTACTGTGAGTACCACTATCATTTTAACCCCTTATTATTGTCACTATTCCCAAATCTTCGTTCCC
>NW_020884878.1:14456261-14537687 GCF_003945725.1 Corapipo altera | reverse complement strand
TTGCTTCCATTTTAGAGTCAGTCAATAACATTGCCAGCAGCGGATTTTTTTCTTTCATAAGTTCATGGTCTGGTGAAACACTTTCTGATTTTCCTTGACCGGAGAGAGAGAGACTGGATGATTAGTTTAGATTAGTTGAGACTAGATTCCTTTATTTAACTCAAATCGATTGAATGAATCTTCTTTTAATGAAGAGATCTCCATGGAAAGAAGACAATAATGAATTTAGTGATCACAAGAAGACGATAACGAATTTACTGATCACTCACTTCTTTGCACAAGAATACTCTAGTCACAGCAGGTTTTGGTTTATTTATTTTACTTTCAAAGTTATAAGTGTCCTAAACTCATAAAAAACTAAAGTGGAACTCCGAAAGAACAGAACGGTCACTTGCACTTAATTCACAATAGCACTTGTTACTTATCACATTCCTCTATTTCCTGAGTGCTGAATCAGAGTAATACTAATACTCAAAGCACAAATTTACTATTGACAGAAATCACAGCCAAGAGTAAATGCCATATAAATTCACTACTCCTTATTCTTAATATTGGGGAAAATCACTTCCTTCTTACTCTTGGCTTAGAAAATAGAACAAATCATTTGCAGCAGTTTCATGCCACTAATCATTTATATTAGTTACATGTACTTTCGCACTTGCCAGCTAGTTTATATCTTCTCTTTCCTTCATCCCTCCCCAAATTCTTCTTTGTTATGTAGACAACTACACAAAAGAGAATTGTTTGTTTCTTCCTGAGTATCTGTTGCACCATCCAAATCACACCCTATTCAGCTACAGTTATAATTTGGTTGTGTTTTTAGAGGGATTAAATTTTGAATATGTTGAATAGGGAGAAGAAGAATCTAACTATTGAATGCAACTTTAGGAATTCATAATTATGTAAAAACAAAACAAACTCAAGCATAGTAAAATGAAAAAATCCACCACAACCTTTTCCTTTTGTAGTTTTATGTTACCTTATGTGGACAAAATGATACTTAAAAAGGGTGATAAACAACTTCTTTCTTTTTTTATGATATGAAATCAAACTTCTTACTGATTTATGACTTTTTTATTTAGTTTAGCCCTTAAATCCAGATCAAACAAGTCATGTGTGCTTCAGGGAAATTTTTCAAATTTATGAAAAGCACATTAACGGAAGTTCTGATTTTTACCTGCTGCATATGGTAAAAATATTATGAACCAAAAAAAAAAAAAAAAAGGAAAATTGTTTTGGGAATTTGAGAAATATAAAATAATTTTACACAATGATTTCTGGCTTCTGAAACAGAGTATATAGTAAATAGTTCAGCAGGAAGCTCTTGTTATAGAGAATAACTAATAGAAATTGATGGAGAAGAGCAGATAGTTTGTTATCCTTCTCTTACCCTAGCAGTATGTTGAAAACATTGTAAAATGCCGTGGCTGGTTAATACAGTTATATAATTTAAACCTCTACTTCTTATGTGGCCTTCACTAGTTTATAGGAGGTTCATTTAAAATGCATGTATAACCCTGTTCTAGCACAAAGAATAAATGTGAAATGTAAAATTCTTAAATCAACAAGAATATGTCAAGATGTCTGGCACAAGGACAATCACACAGGATACTATGAAAAATAAATGAATAATTTGGTTTCTAAATAAGCTCTTCCCCTCCACTGTTTTGAAGCAAGAGAGAAAATCAAGATAATTAAATCATCAATCCTGTATTTCAAATCCTTTAACAAAGCAGTTAATTTTGGCCTTCAGAAGTCCTTTGATGTTGGTTTCATCAGCCTATTGGGAATGCTCTACCTTTTTCTTTGTATATTATAAAGTTAAGTGGAACAGGCACCTAACTCAGAGCAGAAAGCTTCTCTTGTCATGAGTGAAAATCAAAAATAAATTGTAATAATCAACAGATGAGCTTGAACAAATAACACTGATTTGCTAGGATGCTAGAAAAATTGTAATTGTTACAACTATTATAAGAAAACAGCCATCGTGCCAGCTTTTATCTGTGTTAGGGAAGAAAAATATTAATGCTTACCAAATAGATACTCACATCAGAAAAGAACAGTATTTTCAAAGTTGAAACTGGTTCTTAGAGAAAAAAAATGGTTAAACACAAATAAAAATAGTTGGCATTGTTGTTTTAACCCAAAACAGTAGATCTAGGCAAAGTATACTTGAAAAGAATCATATTTACTACTGAAATATGAAAGCTTGTGATTCTGTGATATGTTTTGAATAAGGTATGTTTTAAATTGTACAAGAGCAGACATTTCTTCTGAACAATCCATCAGTGCTTCTTGACATCAGCACTTTAGAGATATACTTCAAAGGGACTGTAAAACTGAAAGTTAGAAAAAGGCATTCCATCACACATGCATTGCTGAGACTTTAACATTTATATGTTTATTGTTTCCCCTTTGTGCAACAAGTATACATTTTGATTATTTTACTTTTAAATTTTGTTACACTGCACCAAATTATATTGTCTCCTGTCCATAGTGATATATTCATAAACGAGGAAATGTTACAAACAGGTCTTAAGTGAGAAAAATTAAAAGCTGAAATATCTACAGCAATCACTCAATTCTGAATATAATGAAATCATTAGTTTCCTTGCTATTCTGGCATCCTCAGAGAATCTGCTAAAGCAAGTACTGCTGAGAAGAACCTATCTGATAAGCTCAAGTAGAGGTAAACATGACGAATACTACAAAAATATTCCCAGGTCAAAATTGAAGTATTTCATATTTGATTCAAGATAGTAAAGGGGTACAAAGAGTGGAAGGTCCTTATAATATATACTTATGAAAATTATATATATAGTATATATACTTATGAAAAAATCAAATATCATTCCACTGAAATTTAAGGTCAAATTTCAAAACTAAGAAACACACATACACAGGTACAAAACCACGTTTTCCCTCTCCTCACTTGTGTTCAGAATCCAAAGAGCATGCCTGCAACCATAATTCAAATTTTTCTTGACATATTTTTCCATTTGTGTTTTCTTCTACAGCAGTTAAAATTAAATATTATCTTGAATTATAGTCAGGAATATCTAGTGAAATATTCTGGAAGCTATATATTTTCCAGAAAAGTGTAAAAATTACTCCTATGGATATTATGGAATAAGAAAACAAAACAGATGTCATGATCTCCATGAATGGATAGCAAATTCCATAGAATCCACATACCCTGTCTCTTTGGAACCAGGTATATGTCCCTGGTGAATGACTACTCAGCATCCTTTTCAAACACACTTTTTGACACAGAGATCAGAAGATTTTTACCGTCTAAATCCATCCAAACCAGATTTTTCTTTTTTAAATAACACCAATTAATACTGTTTTTTAAATTGGATATACAGTGATACTCAAGAAAGGTGTGAGATATGAACCCAGCTTTTATCAAATTTCATGGAGTCTTCAGATGCCCAGATTCAGTTTTCCTCTGGACACCTCCATCTCCAGTGGCAGACCTAGATGCATTACATTTTTTCACTTTCTTTAGTATTCCCTTCATTCTTCCTCTGTATTTTCCTGGTAATGAAAATCAGGGACTGGATGCTTGGCTACTGCGGAGTGTCCTGACAGATCCCTAGTCTCCATGAATGGAGGAACCAGTGCCTCAGGGCATGCCACAAAATGCACTTGAATGTCCTTTGGATTATCTTGGCTCTATTTCTGGCATTCCCAACTTGGGTCAACTTCCTTAGTAGCACTTAGTGTCAGAACAGCTTTCTCATCATTCTGCAGGAGAGTATAAGTTTTGATACAGTTGTTCCATATACATGCCAAGTTTTTTACAATACTAGAGCAGCTAAGGAGATCTTGAAGCTGATAAACCCACATCAATTCATTATTCTTCTATTTAAATTTTGAAAAGTTTTAATATCTGCACCACACAAATGGTAAGTAAGATAAACAATTTCCAAGGACAAATGAGAAATGCTGTAAGATATTTGAGGTATTCAATTTCTAGAATTTGTAGCCCTTCTGTTACAAATTCAGGAACCACCACAATTCGACCTTTATTACTGAATATTCTGCCCAGAGCCCAGATTCATCAAGAGGATTACTGAGGGTTTTCTAATCTTTGAATGAAAGCCAGGTCCAGACTGGAATGAATCTGGGTATGATTTGTGGTTCCAACATCAAAATCATTTCAGACTTGACTGATCTGTCTAGATCTTTCTCTGCATTTTAATTTTTGAATTTGACTGGTCTTGAAACTTAAAAGGGGGACCTAGGCAGAGAGACAAACATATCCTTGTGAAATGTTTCAAAGAAAACTACCACAATCTCACAGACTTCTATTTTCACCTCAAAATCAAAAAAAGGTGCAATCTTCTTTTAAAAAAAATCCAAATTTATCAGTAACAACTGGGTATCTCTGATGCTTTTAGTTTATTGCACTACTTATTAGTGAAATTTGTTTATATCCTCTCATTCCAACTTTGCTTAATTGTGCCAAAAAAATATTTAACCCTATAGGCTAAGATACACTTTGTTGACTACCCTGAAGTGATAAATTTGGATTGTATAAGTATCAAACACTCATGCCATGCTCACAGGGAGAAAACAGCTCAAAGACTTATTGCGAACTAAATTTTACATGAGCTTGCAGTTAGGGAGCTAGGTTCAGTACTGTGAATTAGTCACTAACTTTCTTCTAGTTATGTTTCTGTGTTCTACCAACAGAAAATAAACCCTGCACCATGATTCAAGGCTCTTTCCTTCTTCACATGCATTGAATTCAAAGCACCTAGCCTTCTTTAGCTTCCCATGTTCACACAGACTCCCTGATCTCATCCTTCTTGGATAGAATATTTGCAGCCAAATGCAGCAGCTGCTTAATCCAAGCTTTAAATGAAGCTCACTGCAAACATTTGCAGCAGTGAACTAGTCAGGTTTGATCAATGAGAGTCTTTTTCTGCATAATTTTAAGTATTTTAGACAAGTGCTATGAATACTTCTGGCTCTGGGTATGGTTTCACTTAGGAATGTGGAAGGGGTGGGGTAGGTTCACATGGGTAAAGTGAGGTGTGATGAAAGTTTTCCATGGAGGAAAGAATTAAAGGTTCACTAACATAAAGATAGGGAGTTGAAAAATTTATGTCAGAATTATTTCTTAAGGAGATCTCTTTGGGGAATGTACTTACTTTATCATTTCAGAAAATTCTCCCTCTTCTGAGAGGAATACAAACATACCCAAAGACAGTTCCGAGGTCTGATGCCTAAGAAACTTCCTGCTTGCCTCCAAGGCATTCAGTCATCTTGTTTACTTTGCAATGTCTGGAATACAGCAACAAACACTTTTCTTGATTAGGTCTCAGTGAAGGTTTCAGGGGGCTGTAATTGGTTCACAGCTGTCAAGGCTTTTCTTAGCATTGTGGGGAGCAGCTGATTATTATCTTCAGTCTGAATAGTACATCACTTTACACATGTATATAAGGCTGTGGAGTTTTGTTCTGTTTTGTTGGGGTTTTTTTCTTCAATTTATTTATCTCTTTAACTAGGTACAGTATTATGTATAATCTAGAATTCTTTACTGGCTAATTCAGACTGGAATTTTTAAGGATATTATCAGAAAATATTACTCAACAGTAGTTACTAGTTCTAATTAATGTATAAATACAAAATAACCTTCAGGAAATGTAATTCTTTCACATGCAATTCCTGAGAGAATTAAAATCATAGCACAAGCAGGAAAAACCTCAACTCTCAGCCACCAAAGAAACCCCACAAAACAAACCAAAGTCAAAAAACAGAACAACACCCTCCCCTGCCTCTGATTAATAGGAAGTAGTAATTTTCTGAAGTCTAGATTTTCTACTACATGGCATATATGTATATATATATGTGCATACCTGACAGAACACTATTTCTAAGTTCCTGTCCACATATAATTTCATCCTACAAATGTCTGTTTTCATTGATGTAATTTCTTTCCCTATAGGTAGATATCACTGTTGTCTGTCACTTATTGTCTATATAGAGACCATTGAACCAAAAGAGGAACACAGATTACAAAACAGATGACAGGTTCTGCAGGGCTCTCCTGAAGTGACTACTAAGAACAGCTAAAAAAGCAGAGAAGTGAAGTATGTGACTGTTTAAAAGGGTCTTACACATTTCACTAAAAGCATTTTGGTTCAGCCTACTTTTAATTTAGCTTGAAATCATATGTCAGTTTTAACTGAGAAGTCTCAGACATTATTTCGTTTTAAATGTCCTCTAAATATCCAAAGTATGAACAGACTATTTTACTGCTAATTGACATTTAAGTTTTCAAAACTGATTCTGGAAACCAGTTTGTTCATGTTATATTGCTTTTCTTCTGTCCTCTCAGGTCCAACAACATGGGTGGTTATGCTCACAATGTGATGGATATTGAAGGTCTACCAATATAAATATAAAAGACACACTGTGATGTCTGAGTTGACAATAGTGCCTTGTTTTCATTTTGTCTGTTTCTGGTTAAACCCTGGGAAAGGCTCAAAGAGCATACAAGCAACATCTAAAGTTATTTAAATGTGAAGCATGCAGATTTTCTGACATTCTTGTTTCTGTATTTCTAAGCTCAAGCATGACTTTGTCTTTAAGAACAGTCTAAGTCTGTGGTATACAACTTTAACTTACCTCTTTTATATGTTTTTGTGGGGTCAGTATCTATATATTCACAAAGTTGTGTATCCATTTCACTTGAGTACTAAAAATTCATATTCTGAATAGGCATATGTAAAATATTTGAGTAAAAAGCTGTTTTGGAAAATTAACTTATAAATTTCAAATTGAAAGACTCTATTTGTTTGGAACATTTTTTTTCCTCATTCTTAAGGAATATTCAGGGTGTTAAATGGGCTTTGTAGCTGGTCTAAATGTATTTTTTTTTAAAGTAAAGGAATGTTTCTTAAACCACATAAAACTAATAAAACTCATGTGGATTGTGTAATTCTTTAAAATGACTGATACTACACTATGGGACTCAATGTGTCATTGGATATACTGTAGAAAAGAAACTTCAGATTGGATAAAGAATATCTATACTGTAGGAAGTATGCTTCTTATATATTGTCTTTATCTGCTAAGATAATGATGGAGAGGTATTCTTTTAAAGGCATCTTTCTCCTTGACTACAGTGACTTCTTTTTCATGCAAGGACAGATGCCTCTCTTATGGAGATTTACAATGCTGAATCCTTTCTTATCTGTTTTCATTACCTGTATCAATTACTGTACACTCTTGGTGATTTCTCATTTTTTAGACTTCATAACAAGAAGATTCCTATCAACATCACAGATTTTTAATGTTTTCCACTACAGTCACAAGAAGGACTATACTAAAACAGGAAGGACTTCATTCAGACAGGTAAAGTTTTGTACAGGGAGTTAAGATTAGGTACCTCCAGGCCTGTCTTTACAAGCAAGTGAGGTGACTGACCTGCCACTACAGTTAACACAGAGCAAGCCAGTATCGTCAGTGAAGCCTAAAAGACTTTTTCCACTGACCATACTGTAGGTGTAGTTTTAGGATAAGCTGAAAGACTGCCTAAGCTATTTGACTTTATTCATTAGGTCTTGGTTAACTAACATGTCGCCAGAGATACCTATGTGACTTAACCTGGAGCTAAATTGCATACTAGTGAGAAATGAATTCACTGACTTATTTAATTTCCAGACAAAATAAGTTCTTCATACATAGTGGAATAGATTCTAAGAGCACTTCAATTAGGAAAGGAAAACTGATTTCATATCAATGGAAATAACTCTTATGTTTGCTTTTTTAGGTGACATATGAAATTTTCCTATTTATATAACAATATTGAAGGAGCACAGCAAAAATTGCCTGGATTCATAGCCCAAGCTTTTTTCAATGATTTAGTGAATTTCTATATGCATAACTTAGTTGAATAGTTGAAAATTCCCTGTGCTATTCATAGTAGTGATTAATAATGATTAATTATTAAATACTTTGTGTTTACAATACCCAGAAGCATGTTTGTGGCTTTTACCAATAAAAAGTCACCATAAATATTTAAATTATAGATTAAAGCATCTACAAAATTACAAGTTACCTTTTTCCTGAAGTCACAATGAATATATTTGGCCCAAGTGATGTAGCAGGTCAGATTAGAGCTCTGTAGTAGCTTTTGCCTCCTTCACAGTTTTACAGAATTTAAATAGATCCTAACAAGTGTTGTATCAGTCTTTGGGAAAAGAGGGAAGATATATGAATGAAATGTGATTACTACTCAGAACAGAGAGACATCTCTGCAAAAATTGTTCAACTACCTACAAATATCAGTTTAATAGGATGCATAACTAGGATGTGTCAGATGTTATGAGACACAAAAAGAGTCCTGAATAATAGAAGAAAGGTCAACTTGGTTACTCAAAGTTGAGAGAGTTGCTGGTAGGAAGCCAACACTATCTGAAAGGAGTTGAAGAAATTGTGGGAGAACTTTAACTAAGGATTTTTTAATCTATATTTTAAGAAAAATAGGTTCTCTGAAGCTGCTGAGATAACCTGTCCATAGTTATAGACCATAGTTATTTTTTTATACATGTTTATGATTTTTTGAGAATATTGAATGTGAATGTCAAGAAGGTACTTAAAGCTGAAAACCTTTAAATTAAAAGTCTGTAGGTTTTGGGGTTTTTTTTTGATAATGACAGAATAATCAGTATGCACTTCCTCTATACTGTCTCTCAAAGTATCTCATTTTCAACACAAAACAAGATTCAAAAGAAAGTTTAAATGACACCACTAACTATCCTAATGCATCAGTAAGTCAGTAGGATGGACATTTTGATGGTAAGACAATGGGTGGACTCTTTTTTTCCTTGGACCTATTTGGATAAACTTTTAAAGGCAAAACATTGTATCAGTGCTTTCTGATCCATTATACGAATTAGTAGAGTAAGAGGAAGACCACTGCTATCTGTTAAAAATCTATTCCAAAAAAGGGAGCCTGTATCCTGAAGTCTCCACAAGGGAGAGACATGAAATATGTTGGATTTGTGTTTTAAATTAAGAGTTTGGGAAGACCTCTTAGAAACTTAATTTTGCAGAAAGAACAAAACCCTTATCTCCAAGCTCATCTCACTGGTTTAATGCCTATCCAACAGTGAATGGTTTAAGAGAGCTCTGTTATCTTTCATATCACTCAAGTACTATTAGGATTATCAATACTGTATGAAGTGTTGGGTAGCTAAATTTTTCATATGTGGCCTCCAAAGTCTTACCAATAGAGAGATTAAATGGTCTGTATAGAGTCTGTTAGTCATTGAAAAATTAATTTGGTGTTTGATTGTGTGAGAATCAAAGGGTTTGGTGTTGTTCTATTGCCTTTTTTTATTCTATCTTGTGTAGTTATTTGCTGGTCATACAACGACAATTACTTTACAACTGCTGGGAGGAAACAATCAGACCTTTTTAGAGAAAAGACAGAATTAGACAGTTGAATGCAAAAAAGTGCTCTGGGTGGGAATAGCCTCGATCAATTGGTACTGCTAGGCTTTCTTGGAGTATCAAGGATTCCTTTAGCCTTTTATTAAAAACATTACTTGTCCAAAAGGTACAGGTTTGTTATTGTCTAAAAGGTACAGATTTTCTATAGGTAATACAATAAAGAGTGTTTAAAATTTTATTATAAAGAGGAGTGAATGCTATAATAAAAATTATTTATACTCAATAGCCTATTCAGAACATAGAAGGGTCAAGATGTGAGTTTGTCAAACACCATAAAAGGCAGCTTTTCTTCTGCTGAAGAATGTGCCTGTTGTTGAAACAATTTTTTCTTCTACTGTATAAATATAATCAGTATCAACTGAAATTACTTACAGCTCAATTATATTTTGCATGTAATCAGTTCCAAACTCTTTGCAGATGCACAGAGATGTGGAAATCAGGAACAGAGGAAAGTAACAGGTAAACAAAGGAAAACAGAGTACTATTACTTAAAAGACACCTAAATAAAAGGTGGGAATAATACAATTTTGTGAACAATGTCAGTGCCAGGTGACAATATTTAAATAGAAAGTAAAGAGAGATGGCCATAAAACTAAGGTCTTCAAAGATCTCAATGAACCATCAAGCCTACAGCTGCATTCATTCATTTTTTTTAATTGAAATTAGTGCTTAGCAGCACTAGCAGAAATAGTGGTAGACAAGACATGTAGGGGAAAAGGAGATAAAAACATGGACATAAGAAATTTCTAGTGTTCTATCTTTGGGTCTATGATTTTCCTGTACTAGAAGAACAACCTTTGCTTAGTCTCTTTAAGACATATTTAAAGATACATTCTTTAATATTACAATTGATTCTATCACTTTTACCCACCATGAAAGTTTAAAAAATGAAGACTCACTGAAAATTAAGAGAAAGTGTTTACTTGTTCTGATATTTCTGTCTGCTAAATGGGCGGATTTAGGCATTAAACTTATATGCATTTAGTCATATTAAATGGAAAAGGAGTCATCCTGTAAGAATTGTGGGTATATCTAGCATGTCTAGGAGTCATAACTGGTGGAATTAAAAAAAGGTATTGAGATGAAAAGCAAAATAAAATATGATTTAGATAAAATGTTACAGAAATGGTGCACATGAAAACTCAATTAGCTACTGTTTTAGAAAAGAGGACTGCGCTGAGTTTTCCTCACACAATAGGAACTCCCTGGATAATTCTCTTGTTTGAACAGTAATTGCAAACTATGCAAGATGCATTCATAAGCAACAAGATGTAATTGCCAGCATTAGCAACTACAGAGAATACATCTGTTTTGATCCAGATTTTGAAAATTTCATGATAAACAAAATTTCAGCATAGTTGAGGCATTTTTAGATCAATGTGGTCATGTGTGAGGCCTTTTTTTGCTTATGAATGCTTTGATGCTTGGCTGATCTTTTCCCACTATGCTGACTCTCCTGCAGAGAAGTACAATATTTAATTAAATTGACTGAACTTTTTCCTGATTAATATCTAAAAAATGTTTATCACCTGGCTCAATACACACCTTTATTTCAGAACACTCACTATTCAAATTTTTCTTCTTCAACTATGAGATTATTAAAACAAATATCTGAATTTTTGTTTCTGCTGAAGCCGAATCTTCCTTGGATAGAGGTTACATCAGTCAACTAAAAGACAGATCTTCTGCTTTCATTATCTACTCTGCAGTTACAATCTGTCAATGGTACTTGTCTTTTGAGATGTAAAATGCTTCAAGGTCCAGGTGCTAGACTTACCCATGCCAGTTTCAACTTCTTGACAGCCTTTGAAGTTTTTACATAAACTTAAATATTTGTTTATCTTCTTTGTACCTCAGCTCTATTAATTTGCTAAAGACTGCAGATATGAGATCACATAGCTTCTGAGATTGCTATGCCTGTAAAAAGGTGTACTTGCTTTTTGCCTGTCTTTCATGTTTTGCTTGCCTTAATTCTGAATGCAGGTTAAGCAACTATCATTTGTTTTAATGTGTGAATAACCTACTTTTCGAACTTAACAAAGTTTCATGACCATAAAATGAAAAAAAAACCAAAACAACAGAAGGACAAGTATTCTAAAACCACACAATGCAAAGTCTTAAATATTAATAAATATTTATTTAAATAGCATACATAAACTTTATCTTTTAATATGTTTTCTACCTTTAACTGTAAAGTTAATTTGTTTGATTTGTTTACAGTATTCACTTCCCTGGATCATCTGGAAAAGATGGTTAAGGTCATGTGTGACCATCCTATGCTGCTATGAAAACACAACAAGACCATGGTATCTTCAGAACTGTATGAAAGGACTTCTTGGATTAACTTTCATTTTATTTCTCAATCAATTTATTTATAAGTAGCAGCTCTAAAATAAGTTTGAGAATGATAATTAAAACCAAAACAAAACACACAAGCAAACTAGCAGATTCATCTTTCTCTTTAGTTTTTTATTACTTACAGTACTTTCATTTGATGTCAGCATCTGATCTGGTTTTTTACTTTGCTATCTTTGTAGCTAAGTTCAGGATACACAATTTAATAAAGTTTAACCACAGAGAGCTCCAGTATTGCAAACTTATTCATTATTGTTTACAAACACTTCAACACCAGTCTGAAAAAAAAAAAGGAAAAGGCAATGGCATGAAAATCTGGTAAAAGTTTCTGTCAAGACAAAAACTTCACTATCAATAGACTTATTGGCAAGAATCACAGGGAGACTTATTTCGAGGAATTATAGGGAACTCTAGCCCTCACTAGTTGCTGATGGGCATATTTTGGACAAAAAAAACCCAACAAAACATCTATCTAGAGAAACAATGTGTAGAAAAACATGATAGTTGCAGATATTTCATATGACATTGCAAAGTTATAAAAGATAATTCATAAGCTAAAAAGCAGTTCCCCTTTTTATAGACCCTAACTGATCTAAGAATTTTACACCCTCAATCCCATCAAAATTTCTGTGGCTAATTATTCTAGGGTAAAAAATCCCATTTTAGTAACCATGAGCAGAAAGAGCGTAAGAAGTACATAGATATCCACCCCTAGAAATGACTGAAACATCTCACGAAGTCAGTGTATGAAGAATTTATACTGTTGCACCTCTACCATACCATCTCTGAAATGAGTGTAATATTTTATGCTCCATCATAGAAAATTGAATCCTTTCTGTGAACGCTGATTTCATGCATGCATATGTTTATGTACAAACATTCACACCTAATGAATAATAAAAGGAAAGATTACAGAATGTGTAACATTTCACAAGTCTTGTCTGAATAGTTGCTAACACCTTTTTGGTGAAATGGTCTGTTGGCTTACCTCTATGGTATAGCTCTTCACTTTGCTGTGTGAGAGTTTCACATTAACTTTTGCCAACTTGTATGCAAACAACACCATGCTAACAGTCTGTATTTGGGCACTCATACCAATCTTTTCAATAAAGGGCTCTAAAGAAAATTCTTGGCAGGCCTTGATATACACTGCTGTCTTCAGAAATTATTCTACTCTGCTATGTTATGGTTTATTTATCCCCAAATACATGACTTTCTGTTATAAGACCTACTAAATCTTTGCTATAGGAAGCATGTTAAAAGGTCTTTTCTTTTTTTTTTTTTGCTTTTTATTCGCGAGCTGAATAGGCAGGAGATCAGATGAGACCTGGATTGTGTCGTATATGTCAGTGTAGGTCTGGAATAGATGCAAAATTGCTGCCCTGAGAGGACGAAATTAATTAGAAGTATGAAATCAGATCTTCTTGAAGCAGTAATTAATTCTTACAGTGTACTTGCATGTGAAATGACATCTTTCTGTTCTATGTTCCATATTGTTTCATGTTTTTTGGTTCACTTTTCTTTTTCTTTTATACCTAACCTCCTTATTTCCTGTGCATATTTTTCCTGTTTTGAAGTCCCATTCCGATCAACATGAACTTTTTAAATGTTTTATCTTCCAAAAAAAGTGTTTACTCTTTTTGGCAGATCATCCTTCAATGGATAAGCATAAAGAAGGAACAAAAATGAAGCCTGTCATAAAGAACTGTGGATCTGATCTGCGATCCCTTTGTGATACTGTGCACCAGCCTAGACAGAGTAAAGGGGTCCTGCAAAAGGTTTAGGCTCTTGCTACATGGCTACTGCTCCTATACAGAAAATGCCAATTTTTTTTTTTTAATCTGTACTCTGGTTTCACAGAAGCCCTATGTGCCAAAGCAATTCAAGGAAACACTGGAATAAATTGGAAATATATTGTTAAAGGATGAGACAAGGACATACAATAGCATGGGACAGTTTCATGATTTAATTGATTTGAAGTGAACAAATATCCTACCCTATTAGTATGTCGTCTGCTTCAGTTCTGAGAGCAGAATGCTTACTGAGAGCTGTCATCCTTAACAATTTTAAAACACGCTACACAGAAAACAAAGGAAATGACATATCTCTGTGGACAGCCCTGGCAAGAGAGGCTTACAACTTAGAAATGAACACTCTATCAGAGGATGTGCTCTGACATCAGAGTCAAGTTTTCACCATAAGATTTAATGACTTTCCTCTTAATATCCTGAGCTGAACAAAAAAGTCTATATAATGTATGCACATTTAGAAAGCTGCACACCCTCTTCACTGTGCAGCACAAAAGCAAGGAAAGCACTGAGAAATCCACCCCCGTAAGGCAGAGCTGTCAGAAGAAGTGGTGCTTAGCTGCACACCACATCTTAACAAAGCACTCTGCAGGAACCTGCTGCTGGTGCGCTGTGATTTCAGGAAATGTGCCAAGGCAAGGAGATGGAAAGGCACGAACCTGTTACACTGTGCGCTCTGGGGATTCTTCACAGCCCAGCACACACGTACTGAAAAAGCTTTGGAGAATTAGCACTCATTGAACTCTCACTCTGTCAGGGAAAGTAACTTACAGGAAGGCATGCTGAATTATAAAGTGAAAGTACAAGACAACATAGGGATGGGTATAAAGCAATCAGGCTTTCATGATTCTTGAGCATGAAAAGTGATTATTTAACATTCAGATCTGGGAACAGATCCTTTCTCTTCCCAGCAGCACACTGTTATGATGAGAGCTCTCTGCCTTCCTCTACTGTATCATAGAAAGTAACTCTGAAGGTAACACACCTAAGAGACGTGAATTCTGGGTCCTTGGTACAGAACAATTAGAAACCCTTCATTGAAGAAGGAGAGTACTGAAATTATCAGCATGTTGTAGCTACTACTTTCAGAATTAATGGAACAAAATTTTTCCTCTAAAACCTCTGTGGTACAGTGGGTGCAAACTGGATATGAGAGGAGATCTGAGAACAGATCCAGGGACTAAAGTTTAACTTTTTGACACTAATTTCATATACTTATGAAATTATGCATTTACGTATTTATAAATACTATTTTATATTTGGCATTGTATATGAATATATACAGACTAATACCACCCTATATATTTACTTAAAGCAGATATATTGTTAAAGATAACTTGCTCTAAAGGAATAACATTTAAAAAACTTGACCTATGTCTCTAGGAAGCAGGATGTTAATCATGCAGTACAGGCAGGAGGGAATGACTTGAAATTGGCCCTAAATCTAGGGATCTAGCTTCCATTGACCCAGAAAATTTAAAGAAAATGGCAGAAATCGCATAAATTCCTTTTGCATGCCGAATTTCTTGTGCAATTCCTTAATTGGTTTAAAGTGATCTGTGGCTGTACTAGTAGATTTAGTGTGCCATTCTTTAGCTTTGAAACCAGCCAGGACCAGTGTTCCACATCTGTGCTATCAAACTTTCACAGTCATCAAGACAGTTTGCCTGAACATGTTTTGCATACTGGTAATGCTCACTCCCTTGTAGTAAATCCTGATTTGTACCTGGACATTGTTTGGGACTGCTATATGCAAAACATTCTTAAAGCTATTCTGATAATACACAGTAAATGAGTGTCTGGAAGCATTCACTCCTGCTGGTTAATTTAATAGCATAAATCTATGCTGACACTCTCAAGGGCTTTCCTACAATTTTGTTGTCTTTGACTTCTATACAGGAGGGGTTCTACTGCCCTCAGTGCTGGTATAGGAGTTTATGCACTTTCCTTTCTGAGTCACTTTAGACCCTATGGTTATTATCTGAGAACCCTTGTAAGTACCAAATACTTTGCTACGGAAGCAATACAGCTGCAGCAGCACTTCACATGGTCTAGCTGGTCTTTTTTATAGAACTAGAACTTGTACTGTAGTAGAGAAACACAACCTAACTCTGAGGTTGTTTGGGCAGTTTCTCAGGTATGGAGCTTCTCAGTATGGACTATGGCTTTCAAATTCCAATTGGAGTGGAACTAGTTTTGTAAACTGAGCTGTTGTCTCAAAATACTGCTTTGGATAATTTTTTCTGAAGTGAAACCCAAGTATGAGTACCAGATTTGTGATATTAAAGCAATGTTTTGAATCATTTATCAAGCCTCATTTAAGCCTTAAATTCACCACTGTCCTGTTTATTTTTTTGTTTTATACTCCATTATAAGTAGATGAGAATAATTACTGTTGTGATTTTACAGTATTTATGCTCCGTTTTGAGGGGCTCATTAAAAATAAACAGTACAGGGAAAGGCAATTATCATTAACAAAAATAACCCAAAACAAATATAAGACCATTAAAAAGAATAAACAAAAAAAAAATCCCAGTTGTCTTTCTGTCTTTTCATCAAGTAAATATGTTAATACTACTTGATTTGATTTTGGTTACCATTCTTTTTTAGAATCTCTTCTCTCATCAAGTGTTTAATTTCTTTATCTGCAACACTGTAGAGGAGTTTGAGGTTTCAAACACATTTTTATAGGTTCTGCCAAAATTTCAAGACCTTTTAACTGAAACAGTAGTTTCATTTCTCTTTCTTCAAGGTTTTTATACTATCTAAATGTGTCTACAGAGCTCAAAGACAATATAAGTGGGTCTCTTTCTGGGAGGAAAATGAATGTTAATCCCCTGTTGCAGACATGTTTGTCTTTATAAACAACAATGCTATATTTCCCACTACTACGTCTTCCTTGTCCTAGAAAACGTAAGAAGAAAGATAAGAAAAATTAACTCTCCGTTTCAGTAAATGTTTGTCAAGGCCTTTTCAAACTGGCAATTAAATTGTGTTTGCTCTTATTTTTGTGTCAATATGTAAGACCCAACTGCTGCTTTCAGCTACATTGGGATAAATCTGGAGTAACAAAGGAAGGTCATAGAAAATTAAGTTTAAAGAACACTAAAGTAAGTGAGAACAGTTTTCCCTGCAACTGATATTTATCTGCGACTGAAAGAAAAAATAAATCTCGGCTATGATCACGTGTATGAATCCAAAAATTCATGAATGCTTAGATAAGCATTCTCCTTCTTTCCCATTCATCAAAGAACTTAAATACATGCTTAAGTCTAGATCCTGAAATGAAATAAAAACAAAATATAAACTTTTTGGCAGGCTCTGCTGATTAGGGGCAGACAGAAGAAAGTGTTCAAAATTCAAACCTTACTTAAAAAGCATTAGTATCTGTCTCAGTAGAAGTAATGAGGCAATGCTTTCACTGATGAGGTTGATCAGTAGGAGGAAGAACAGTATCTTGTAGTTTTCTTGCCAGGTTTAACAAGCCTGTCTCAAAAATTATCCTGATGAAAAAGTTGAAACCAGAAAAGCTTACTTTATTTTAGAAAATAACAGAATTTTACTGATTTTATTGCTTTTGAATAAGTACTTCAATGTTCCGGATGCTCGTTGAAATGGATGATCCACCCTACCACGTGAAATGTCCTGTATTTGCAGCCTGATGCCTGCAATCAGTTAGAAGCTCCAAAGAGATTTTATCTACTTGCCAGGTTTCTTGTATAGTTACTGAATCAGGTAAGCATAGCATTTTCTTGTTCTGCTGACAGTGCCTGCATATCTTTCTGCTGTTCAAGATGTGGAATTAACATGGAATTTACAATTAAAAAGTAATGGGGGAAAAAAAATAAGAAGGAGAGTGTAAGGAAGGAAGTGACAATTTGGAGCTGAACTCTTATTTTCTCATTAGTGACAGTAAAAATTAAACCTTACCTACTTAAATAAATAGATTTACTACATTTAATGGGATGTGAAGATCTTTGATGAAAATGCATTTTGTTTGAAATTGTTAGCTGATATTCTCCAGGATATTTCTGTATTTGGTTTATGTGCCCAGATGTTAGAACAGGGGTCTGCAGGGGTGGCCTCTGTAAGAAGGGTCAGAGACTGCTCTTTGCCAGATACATGCAGCTCCAGCTGACTTCAGAGGACCCACTGCAGGGCACGGCTGTGACTATCAGCTGACCTGGTAGTACCTCTGTGAAAAAGTGGTTAAAAAAAGATAGAAAACACTGTGCAAGAGTTGTTAGAGACAGAAATGACAGAAAAATGTGAGAAAAACAACATTGTATACACCCAGATCAGAGAACAAGGAAGGTAAGGAGGTGCTCAGTGCTGGAGCAGAAATTCCCCTGTAATCCATAGAAGACCGTAGTGATGTAGGTTGTTCCCTTGCAACCTCTGGAGCGTCCACACAGGAGCAGGAATTCTGGTTGGAACTGTGATCAATGGAGAGAAGCCCATGAAGGAAAAGTTTTCTTAAAGGACTGTACCTCATGGAAAGAACCCATTTTGGAGTAGGAAAAATGTGTGAGGAAAAAGAAGAATCAGAGACTGTGTTTATGAACTGACTCCAAGCCACTGTTCCCATCCTCCTGGGACAATCTAGGGGGAAAGAATAAAAGACTCAGGAATGAGGAAGTGAAGTAAAGCCTGGGAAGAAGAGGGCATGGGGGAGGGGGGGAGGGAGGGGAGGTGTTTTTTGTTTTCTATTTCTTTCTCACCATCCTACTCCAATTTAATGATTTTAATTTTAAAGACTCTTAATTTTAAAAATTTTTCCCCAGTTGAGTCTGTTTTCCCCATGCCAGCCACTGTTAAATGATATCCCTGCCTTTATCTCAGCCACAAGCTTTTCCATCTTGTTTTTCTCCCCCTGTCCTGCTGAGAAGGGAGAGCAATAGAGCAGCTGAGTGAGGGTCTGGCAAAAGCTCAAGGTTAATCCACCCTAGGTTCCACCAAAACCACTGAAGGAATGGAGTTGTGCTGATTTATATTAGCTCCAGTATTGATATCTTCTCTTTTATTACAATCAATGAAAATAGTTGTATGTAAAAAATAAGAAAGTATCGTTCAATTCCGAATGTTGCCATAGACAAGAATGTTTACTTGGCAAGAAAAAGGGACAGGGGAAAGAAATCCACACTATCAACACTAGTCCTTAGCCAGACATTTAGGAAACTGTTGCTATATTTGGAGGCTAAGATCCCAATATGTTTTATGTCAGGGGAGTTCTACATTCTTGTCTAATTACTCTCCCTGTAACATAGCTTATACTGGACTTCTTGATGTTGATAACTGATCCTCTTGGGTCTGCAAAGCTAAATTATTTGAATACAGTTAACAGCTTTTCTATTACATGAATTTTAGTACTGTATTTTATCCTTGGACAAACCATATAGCAATTTCATTTAGAATCAAGAAACACATGTTTTCCAGGTGAACAAGTAGATATTTTTCTAGAAAAAGTATTTGAAATCCCATCACATGTCAGGTGAAACTTGAACACAAATTTAAGATTTCTGTCCTAAATGACTGGCAAGTATTTACCTGTTAAAAAAAGTACCTTTTCTGTCTACCACATTAAAAAAAGATGATTCTAAAAAAGATGATACTACTGATTGTAGTATCAGGGGAATCACTTTGAAATCACTACTTTTTAAATACAACATTTTCAGAGAATAAACTTCTAGCTAAGAGAAATCTCTATTTTTGAAACAGGAAGTCCGAGCTGATAAATCAATAAGTTAGAGTTTTAATGAAAACAGTGTGCAGACAATAAACAATGCTCTAGAGTTATTGCAAGGAAGGATAAAATACGTCCTACCCTGACAGAGAGGAGACCCAGGCATTCCTACTAGGAAGGGCCCTGGAAATGTAAACAAGGAAGAGAGAATACAAACCAAGCCAAAAACAAGCAGCTAGGCTCTTCCTCAACAGCTGGAAGCTAGGGAGAACCTTAAGTCCTCGTAATACTCATGCACATACTTTCCATGAAAATGAGTCAGTTTTATAGGAGCGTCAAAGAAAAATGGAGAGAAAAAGACCTTAAGAGGTCACATAGGTTTTCTCCCTTCTCTAGCCCTTATTTTTTCCAAACTCCAGGCTGGTCCTATGAATAATTTATGTTTTATCTATCCCCAGCCTTCTCCCTCTTTCTCCTTCTCCAAAAGGCTAGCATGTTGTTATAGGCTATAAATCCCATGAGGCAATTTTTCCTTCTCCTGCTCCACTGTAAGAAAAATGGAGTTCGGATGAGAAGGGAGAAGGGGGTCAATTAGCTTTACAAAAGGTCTGGCCTGCAAGGCTGAATTCCTAGCTAATGGACCATCGAAGGCTGGAGTGGGGGGGAGAAGTTTGGGATTTCTTTTTGGGTAGCTGGCCCGGCTCACACGGGGGAGAAGTCAGTTTGCTGAGTTCTCTCTCTGGGACAGAGATGGGGTAGCTGTCTTTGTCTCCAGCTCAGACCCGCTGCGTTTTCGTCAGAGAGTTTTTGTGCTCACTGGGAGAAAAAAGGAGGAGCCTTGAGACACCATCATCTGAGGACAACAGTGAGTTCCGTGGGGGTGGACTGCTTTCCTTTCCCCCTTCTTCCATTGGGGGAGGGGTCCCCATTTTCTTTTCGGCTCCTCCCATGACCCGAGACCAACCCCCCAGACCCCTCCCTGTGTGGTGACTGCCAGAGCCCAACAGCGCCCCCTGCCGGCCAACCCAGAGAACTGCAGGCTCTGCACCTCCAGTGACCCAACAGCGCCCCCTGCCGGCTGTGATTAGAACTGCGTGAAAAAGACAGAGAAGTATTCAGACTTTTTCTTTTGTTTGAAGGGGACTTTTGGGTACAGGTCTATTGTCTCGGGGGTTTTTTTGTGTTCTGTTACTGTTCTTGCCAACATACATATATCTTTTAATAAAGGGTTGTTATTTTTTCTGTTTTTCCACACTTCCTCGATTAAAGCCCCTTAATTTTGAATTTACAATTGCTGAGAGAGAGGAGTTTGGTTTGTCTCATAACTTATCCTCTTTAGCAAACATTCCAGTCTCTTCAAACTGAGACACGTGTGTTCCACAAGAGAAAGTTTGTTGGTACCAATACAGGGGGCAACTGAGGTCTCTCCTTCTCAAAGCACCTAATAGCATGACATTGTCATAGGAAGTATTCTTAAACCTTTGTGACTCTAGGATCATGTGCATTGGGGAGAACATAAATAATAGTAGGGACATAGTTTCATAGATGAAAACAATGAACTGAGAAACTTCCCCAATATTTACATTTTACATAGAAATATTTACAGAGCTTCAATCCAACTATCAGGCACTCAAACTTGGTATATCCTTTTTTGTTCTGATGATTAGGCTCAAGTGTTTAATACAGATTTGGCCATAGCAGGACCTTGAAGTTCCTCATGTGTTTTATGTGAGTAACAATAGAACTTACTTTGGAATTTTCAAGGCAGATTCAGTTGAATACCACTGTATACATTGTGATATGGTTTAGAGTTAACAAAATTTTTGATAAGGATTTATTTTAACATCCTGGAGACAAAATGATTGTGTTGTCTCCCATTCCCGTCTCTAATTTTACCTTCTGCCTGAGCAGTTAGGACATTCACCTGGAAGAAAGTGGAAGCCTGTTGGTAAAAACCTACACTGATGGAAGTGAGACATTTTATACAAAGTGAAAAATTTCAATGGTGGGAAGCAAGGAAGCACTATGCACAATTAGTCTGAAGTTATAGTTAGTTCCTATTGTTGAAGTTTCTCAGTTTAATATGTCTTAATATGAGCAGGGTACGTACTGAAATAAAATTCTTCCTGTTTTCTTTTTAATATGATGCTAACTATTGATGTGTGCATAGCACTGGGGAGTTTCAAACTCCACCTTCTCTGGTTGTTTTTTGAAAGGAGTGAGAATTGTATGATTTTTGAATAATTGCTTAGGTGGCTTTCTTGAAAGAGGAAATCAGTGTTAGATATCTTCTGAGCAGAGTCCCAAGGGCATGCCTACCCTGTACAGTCCAGCATCATACTCAACCTGGAGCAGTGCAGCTGTGTAAACTGAGACCAGAGCTAATTAACTGGCATATTTGTACTTCCTCCCTGATCCAAATGATTATCTTTTAATGGGACATCACTTTCCTGTATAAAAAAAGCCCAGCTTCCTCACAGCTCGTTCAGTGATCTCCAGAAGAACCCTGTATTACACTGCCTGTCCAGAAACAGAAGTAATACAGCATGCCCCAGCACACCAATTGCCTTCTACACAGCCTCATTCGCTCAGCTGGCTTTTGTGGCTCACTCTTCCTGTACGTAGTGTGGAAGAGCTAAGATCCCTAAGTTGCTACCACCAGTTCATATTTCTAGTCTTCTAAGAGCCGGTACTTGCAAAATGAGCACTGTTGTGTTCTACTGTCCTTGTCATTTGAATCCAGGAATGACCCAGAAGACTGCTAGGATTGCTGTTTTCAGAAGACAAAGTGAATGCTAAAATATTTACATATTTTGCAATTATTGTTGCATCTCTTGAAGGTGGGAAATGATGCATTAGCATGTTCAAACTTTAATGTTAAATCATGATCTCTCTCCATTTTATAATATGATTAAGCATGATTTAGCCAAATTCACCCAGTGACAGTAATGGTAATATGCAAAATCTAGACCTTCCAGATTCGAAGATATTTCTTTTTTAATAAGTAATTGCAGCTCTTCAATTCATTGAAAAGTATTATACAAATTTTCTAGTTTTAAGGGGGTTGTGTTCTTTTCTCTGTCTCTTTTTTTTTTGGACAATATTTCAGTAATTACGTGGATATGGTTTATCTCATCTATGAAAATGTATGTATGTCTCCTAAACTCTCAATACATCTGCTCACATCCATTCAAGATGACACAATCATTCCAAAAGCAAATATATACATAAACATATAAATACCTCCAAAAAATGAGAATATAAACAGCAACTCAGAGCCTTGTCAATCATAGTGAACAAACTTTAAATTCTGTGAAGTTATTACCAAGTTCAGATATTATATTAGTGATAGACAAATTACATGAAAAGATCTTTCTCTTTTTGATGTGCATTGTGAAACACTTGCAGAATAAAAGTTAGAAAGTCTGTCTGTAGGGGAGAAAGTAGTTTCCTAAGGTACTACGTGCCAAATGATCCAAAGGAACAACTTCAGATTTATGGAAAACAGACATCTAAATACTCTGTCTACACAAGGAAAGGTGTGATAATATGATCTACTTAATAACTCAGTCCTTTACATTTTATACTCATATTTTGCACCAGCAAAAATATCATTAACATTTACCTAACACAATGCTTTAAACCCTTATTATAGAATTTCATAAGTAATGTTGTTGAAATTGAAATTGTTACATAAGTATGAAGTGTTTTTTCCTGACATATTCAATTATGACCTCTCATGGAAAGCATTTGTTTTAATGAATTTATTGAATTAATTTATTTAGTTAATACCTTTGACAAGTATTGGATCTGCACTGAATGATATTCCTCACTTACAATCCTAATTGAAGAGACTGTATAAAAAGTAAATGCAAACAAAAAGCAAATTATCACATCTAATTAACAGATTATATTCAAATGTTGAGATATAAAAAATGTGTGAATAGAAACATGGAATTTATAATACATTGCTTCCATAAAGAAAGTAATATTGGAAACAATAAGTGAGGCTAATGAAATTAAATAGTTGGATACACAATAAAAACATGAGTGGCAAAAAAAGAAAGAGCACATTTGCTTTAAAGAGACAAGGCTACGTATGTAAGGAGGATGGAGAGCTTTCCCATAGACAGTAATGTCAAATAAAACAATTCAATTTTTTAGCCAAAAACAATTTTCAAAGATTTATATGGAAATACGAAAGACCATTTTAATTACTATACAAATGATATTTCATAAAAGGAACTCAAAGCATGATTCCGAGTAATGGAAGGGTTTATCCGAAATGAGGTGTACTTTTTGTCAGCCTTGACAAGAATCATTCATACAGAACAAGGAGATAAAATTGCATTTCCTATTTTAGCACTGAACCAACACAGGTCTAGGGGGTCCATAAGAGCAGTTGCAGCCTTGAAGTCTTCTCTTTATCCTTCATTGGGAGTGAATCTAATTCTCTTCACATATAGCTGCAGAAATTTCAACATTGGTTCGTACATAACTTTTTCAACAGAAGATAACAATGTCTTAAAAGTATTTCTTGTTGATACCATTGGTTTTAGAAATAGTAAGATATCTTTGTGCCTGTGCCGTCGATTTTCCAGAGGACATAATTTCATCTTTCCAGTAAGCTGTAATGATTAGACAGAGTATGTAACAAATCAGCTTAATAATGGACTCTCAGATGGAATAAGTTACCAATGTGCAATTAAAAGAAAGTTCTTAATGGATTGAACCACTATGGAAAGCAAAATCTAGAAGGGGTAATTACCCTTTACTTCCACTAAAACTTTTTAAAGTCAGTGAACATCATATCATTTACTTTGAAGGCTTGGCCTTAAAAAATAAAAAATGAGCTAAATGGGGTATTATCACGTGTTTTACATAGGAGGCACTTCTGTTCAGGTTTGTTTTGTTTGGGGTTTTTTTTGAGTTTTTTAATCTAATTTTTTTCCCACACTTGAATATTTACCTAAACTAACTAAAAAAAATTATTTGCAACCAAGCTACAATCAAAATTATGTTACTTGTGATTTTTTGTTTGAAAATGTAAGAAAATCTCAGCATTAGAAGAGGTAATATATCCCTCAAAGACCTCTATTTATCTACTAGCTTTATCATGGGTGTGGAAACTCTCACTGACTGAGATACATTTTTAATTCCCCAGGTGAATATTATGCCTTTAAAATATAGTCGATGAACATATTTTCCTGGCTAAGCACGCTCACGTTGATCTGCCAAATGGCCTGATGCCTGCTAACATATTGGTCAGACACATGTCTTTGGGTGTAAGTGCCAAGAAAATTTCTAACACTTGCACGCCATATCTTCTAAAGAAAGTAGCACCGAGAAGTTATCACTACATACGCCACACATATTTAGGTGAGCTCCCCCACCAGCAAAAAAAAAACCCAACAGAAAGGAAAGCGAGGAGTTCGCTGATGTTCATGAATTTTCATAATGTAAATAACAGTAGTTTTGGGACCTTTTACAACTATATGTGCAATTACACTGCTGGGGCAATGGCAATGCTGCTGCTCTCGGTACAAGGAGTTTAAGCTCGTTACTCTGAGAACATCGAGTCTGGAGGTGGACTGGTGAGAGGTACTTCAGTAGGTGGCAGTGTGTCCTTCTCACTGTCTTACGCTTCTCAAACAGCCCTCCAGCCTTTCCTCCACAGAAGGACAATAATCTGATGAGATGGCAGAATGTTAATGAGCCGGGAGGAGTGCATGTTGCTGTTTTATACTGGGTGAAAACCAAACAAACAAACAAGCACACCTGTGAAATTTAAGATGCTGCAAATGATTGAAGTCTTGGCCAATGGTGAAAGATGTTAATTAAACAGGCTATGCAAGCCTTTTAACCACATTCTGATTGGAGATGAAAACTCTTTATGCATCCAAAAGGATAGGATCTCTGAGTTTTTCAGAGCAAAAACACTCACTGGAAACATACTGTATGAAATTAAATGAGGCTGGCTTTTTTCTTTATATATGGTTAGTCAATCTAAATATTTTGGTTTGCTCTACTTATACTTTAATATGTTTGAATGAAGAAAAATAAAATTCCAAATTTTAAGACTTATGTTTTGTATTAATCTAATTCCAACCTTTTATTCACTATAAATAGTTTCATGTTGCTTAAAAAAATAAAGATAATTACTTTTAATAAAAACCAGGTATCTCTGTATTCAGGATGTGTTCAGTAGCTTAAACTGATTGTAAAGACAACAGGATAGAAAATAAATAAAGCAGAATTGGAAACAAAATTATTCCTGGAAAAAATTCACCAGAGGAAAAAATAAAACCAAAACAACCCACAACCAAAACCACCAAAATTAGAACAGCTACTTTCATTTTGAAGAGAGCTTTCATGTTTGTAAACAATTTTGTGTCTACATCCTTTTTAGAATTTCTAAAATGTTGGTGTGTAATATACTAGGGACTGGAAGTAAAAGTTAAGTAAAAGTGAGAATTTGCAGCATGACAGCATTTTTGGTTGAGAATAAAGTTAGAAATACCAAAAAAAATCTCATTAAAAAAATTTTTACTTCTGAAATTGCCAGACTGGTTTTATTTTTGAATAGCTGATATTCGTGCAAGCATAAAAAAAGTATGATTGATCTGATTTGAAATTTTTGAGATTTGTTCTTCACTAGCATTAACTGATCTTAATCGAAGTAGTTCCCAAGGTGCAAAAAGAAGTAATGCATCAATATATATTTTACTGAAACTGGGGAGGAAGAGTTGTTTCAGCATTAAAAATATAGATCTGGAAACAAAATAAATGTGGGTAGAACACTTAAATGACAAAAACAATTATGTATTTTCTATACAGGTTGAGTATAAATGCATTATATGAAATACAGAATTTTACATTGGTTGGAATGTGTCAAAATGTCCCATTAAAAGAATCACCAAAATGTTAAGCATTCTGTAGTTGAAACTAACCAATGTGCCAGTCTGCAGTATAAAACTTGGACTACAACAAATCAAAATGAAAACAAATCAAAATTCACCAATTTTTTCATAGCAGCATTTCAGGTAGATCCTGGAGAACTGTCTAAACTCCATCCTGAGAAATGAAAATAGAGAGAAAATAGTGGCTGAAGCCCCTTCCACACCACCCTGATCTATGCTGTGCTGGGGATTTAAGAATTTCTGTTTTGGTTTCTAAAAAAGTTTTTTGATCACCTGTGTCAACCATATTAATTGAAATGTCTCAGGATAATGAGGTACTTGTCAGACATAATATAGCAAAAAATACAAAGTAAAGAGGCTTTTGTACTTGTATGAAGCCCAAAGCAGAATTTGTACAGATCGTTTGATTGTCAAAGTTAGTTTCATTTGGTATCATTTGTGGAATAGGATAAGATAGAAACATAGCAGTAATTAGCTAATTAGAGCACATGTTGTGTGGGCCTGTTGAGAAGGCAGCAACATTTTCTAGCAGAGGAACTAATGAAGTCGCATGACTAACTATTGTAAGCTAATTGCTGATGGGGTCAGCAAAGGATTCACCCCCTCATACCCCCTCCCTCCCCTGCCTTCCCCAATGCCCCCCCTAAATTCACCCCACACACTTCCCCACCCCCATAGAGCTGCTTAGACTTCTCATGTTTTGCCTTTCCTTTCCTTTGTTTTCTCCCCCGCCCTAAATGTAAAGCACCAGAGAGATCTAAAACTTTGCCAAAAGACAAAAATCTCAGACTCTTATTTACCTGATTTCTTATGATAAAATTCACAGCAGCCTTGAAATCAAAGGATGGATACAGCTCCAAATACATTTTGAGGTTTGAGGGACATATGCTCTGCAGCTCTTTAATGGGATCTAGAGGGCAAGATGGAAAACCCTAGAAGCCTCTCTGGTAAATCCAGCTCTGTAAGTAAAGTGATCATGGTGGTTTTCAGGTAATTGCTAAATTTGGAGTAAGATGAAATGAAAGGAATAAAGGAAGGGAGTTAGATAGGTGTGACCTAATGTCACTGATTTAACTGAGGGCAAAAAGTCAAGAAAGATCTGGCAATGCATCAAGTTTTTCTATTTCAGGTTCTGACAACCATTTCCATAGAAATTGCTCATCTTTAAAAACTATAGGCCTCTTAAATTAACAAATATTGTTATTTTGAATTACAATTCAATGCTTGGGTGATTGCTTAAGTTTACTAAGACAAACTGGCAATTACTAGTCTTTTTTATTCCATCTTCTGGAAAAAGTAAGGTGTATCAGTCATGACAACTCCTTCCCCTTGCTGAGCCTGTACCTCTGGAAGCAGTGAGCTAGCTCAAAATGTGAAGATCACAACAACAATTGTAATCAATGAACATTAGTAAGATAGATCTTACTTCAATCAAGCAACCAGATATTTCCGTAAGAGAAAATGGATTTGTTCCAGCATCTTGCCTGTCTTCCCAGTTTTTAAAATATCTTCAATAAAGTATGCCAACATTAAAGCATACCTTCACTAAGGCCTTTAATCAAGCTTTAGTTTGATTTGAAATTACTCTGTAACACCCTGTCCATCATTCATTGGTAGGCTGAATGCTCTAAAATCCACAAGAACTCATATTAGCAGGTTGGTAATCTGATTTAGAAAAAAACCCCACACTGAAAAATGGAAAACCAACAAAAACCAAAGCAAAGCCTACAGATCTTATTACTTTTTTACTTCTTATACACCTACAAAAGTTCAAACTGTTACTCTGACTTTCCTGAAGATATATATATATTACACTCTGATATATCTATATTTACATATAGTCTCAGATGTGGCTAAAAATCACCCTTGAAACTGTTGATGTAGTAATGTTGGTCAGGCATCGAGGAAAGTTGTTGAATGGAAAAATCTTATTTCAATACAATTCTTCTAGGGGAATTAAGTGGTTGCCTAGGCACTGCTTGAAAGGCATATGTGTAAGTTGACTGTCCTCTGAAAAATCTTTTTTGTTTAGTCTGTGAAGTTCTCAATGTGTGCATTTAATAAGAGCAATGTATCAACTATTTCAAAAACTGTTACTGAAAAGAGTTTGCTACCACTGACAGACAGACAGGCTCAGGCAGAGCCACTGTCTATAAAGAAACATTTCAACAACAATAACGATGATAATAATAGTAACAACAACAACAGTAATAATAAACAACTTACACATACCTGTTGAAAGTGTGGAAAGGGGAAAAATATAAGAAGGTGTGCTGGTTTGAAAATAGGATCATGTTGGCAAAATACTATTTAATCAAACTGAGATCTCCTAGGTTTCTTGTAGACAGTTGCTTTATAATCAGATACTCCTTGAAAAGATTTTTGACATGGGTATATTCTCCCTTTTAAACTACTCTGGATATCTTATTCAGCAGCTTCTCTGGGTGAGAGGCATCATAACATTTGCAATGTACACCTCTGCAGTCTCATTTACTGGTTTACATTTTCTTTGGTCTTGCTTCGGCATTTGAGGTGATTTTGTTTGCATGCATCTATCCAAATGTTTTGGAATTCTACAGGCCTAAATATATTCTTATGCCCAATTTAGATTTGCGATATTGCCCTTTCAGAGACTAGCCTAAACATGCATCTAAATGTAAGTACAGAAGAAATTCTAAATCCCTCTACGGGTTCAGCATTTTGGGAGCTATTTGCTTGTTTTCTAATTCAACCAAAACAACTCAAGCCACTGTGTTTTCTGGCCACCATCCCATTATGAAGCTTTTTAATCTGTAAACAACAAGCAGCAGGAAACAAATCATTCTGTTTTCATGTTGCTCTCTTCCTTATCTCTCATTTTGGCTTCTCAGCAGACTTTTTTTCATTTTAGTTCTTAAGGAATCTGCTTTTGGAGGTCTGGGCATAACCACACTCAGCTGTTGAACTTCCCAAAAATAGCTGTATTAGCTTATAGACAGTACAATTCAGTGGCTTTCAAGGGGAACTCCCATCTCCTTGAAGTTGATGAGCTCACCTAAGCCCGGCTGTATGTAATTAACTCCTGTATAGTACTTACTGTCTGATCCACCTCTAAGTCACCAGTGCTAATTAATCTCTTGAACTCTGGACATTTGCTTGGCTCAGGGACTCATTCGCTGAGAAATCTCACTGAAAATGGCTATTTTAAATCTTTTATACCCTTTCAGAATGGCCCAAAGGCCTGAAAAACTCATAATAACAACAATATGCCATATAGGATGTGTAAAACTGTTTTCAGCCTTTAATACCTGTACATTTAAAATGATGTATTTGATACTGACCTCACTAAGTTATAGCATAGATAAATAATGGACTACCAGATAACAATAAACATAGGAGTGAAAATAACTATGTATAAAGTTATCTGTGCCAGAGGCGAAGCAAAGAGAAAAGAACAAAATTTAAAGAGTGCTGCATGTCTGGCTGTCTTTGTTCCTTTCCCTTTGAAGTCAGCATGTGACATGTGCATGAAAGAAGTGATCTCAAACCACACTTTTTGAGAAACCAAATGAAGCAAATTCCCCACTGTTAATGAAAATATTATGAATCTGAACAACCTTAATGGTTCAAGGCTTTCTTTATTTAGTCATGTGGAAAATAATCATGCTCCTTTCTAGCTTTTTATGACTTGTAAGCGATAAAAACCTCTTTGTCCTCTAACCTCTTTGGCTTTGAATATTTCATGATACATGAGTTCACTTATGTAGTCCATGAACAGATAATTAATTTTCTATTTTTAGTGTTAGTAGATACTATTAAATGACATAATTTTTTTGTTATTTTTATATTTTACAGATTCAGACTTCCAAGTTCTTTATGTTCTTGTTAAGAGACTACTGTGTTGATGTATCTTCTCATTACACTAGCCCATGCAATATAGCCCAGTAACTTAATGAATTCCTCGGAGATGTTAAATTCAACATGAGACTTCAACCCCAAACACTGACACCTCTGGTAATCACAATATAAGCACTGCTCCATTAAGCAGATTCACTCTATAATGAACTGCCATAACCTTCTTTTTGAGACCTGACCTGACAGAGCACAGGATTTAAAAAGTCTTTAAAATCAAGTCAAATCCTTCATAGATAAGCCAGGAAAAAACAAATACACAAACAAATAAACCAAGTAAAAAACCAAAGCAAAACACAAACTAAGAGGTTTGTGCTTCAAAAGAGAAATAGCTATTTGAAAAATAAAGAATTTTTGACATGGTTCTCATGCATAAGAGTCAGAGATGTTTCTTTTAAAAAGTGATCACTGTTTCACAACTGTATTAATTTTGTATTGCTTGTTTCCATCTTTTGTTTCACATTTCTTTGCTTAATTTTGATCAATGCTTCTTTAGTATTTATGACTAACTTTTTAATCTTCTCTTCTTCATTTTTATCAAGTGTTAAATATTTTTCAAATTTTAAATCCAAAAATTTTTAAGATCATGTTTGAAATTAGAAAATAATTTTAAAATAGTTACTTGTTGGAATCTGAAATGCATGACCAGTGCAGACAGGGAAGCACTGATCGATATGATGTAAGATCCCATTGATAGGAAATACAGCAGAGTTGTGGGATGAAACTAAGGAAAGTAGAATTAAAGCAAAACTTGTGGAATAGTCTGCAAAAGGGTGGAGGTGTCTTCTGCGAGTTCCTTCAAACTGGAAAAAACACCCTCTCTTTAAACTGCCGTCACTGTTGTGTATAGCATCTGTTAGCTGGTCCTTTCAAGCTGTAATTAATGATGATGACAATGATGATCTCGATGATTATGATTGATGATGATGATGGCACAGAGCTGGGAAACTTCTTAATCATTCTTGACTGCCAGTGCTGGCACTATGACCATTTCTTCCTAACTTTGGTGTTACTGAACTCCATTTCAGTTCTAGGAAATTGAAATTCAACATATATCTAACCACTGTAAAAGTCAGTCCTATATAATTTATTATATATAATTATTATTGTTGATTTAAAACTTTTATTTTTTAAAGTCCATATTCTAAGTGGTTTTAACTGCCTGTAGATAGACTGACATTGGCTTTAATCATTGTTTTACTCTTGGAAGAAAGTTGTTTTAGCTTAATTCCATACTTCATCAATATTAAAAAATTAAATACATAATTGTGAGTCCTTCTAGTCATCTCATGGAGACATAGAAAAGAGAAAATAAGTAAAAACTGCCAAGCTTTCATTTATCAGCTTTTTTCCTATCAGCTAAATGATCATGACTGATAAAGAAAAAAGATTTAAAGAACATATGTTTAGCACCCTATGTATGAACTAGAATCATTATGGCATTTTAATAGCCTAGCTTTTTTCTGCATGAAAAAAACACATTCAGCTTCAAATTTGTGTTAATGTCTTAGAAGAGCCAAGTCATGTAACTTTCTGAAAGAAACCTTAAAACTTGATTAGCTTCAGAAGTTGTAAGTAACAAACACTACTAAATTGTGCTCTATGATGTTGTAAATAATATTTTAAAACATTATGAGCATCTCTAATTACCTAACAGAATTCAAAGTATCTTTGTTGATCTGTTTGCCACCTGGCCTCATTTTCTTGGGATTTGAAAATTCAAGTGAAAACTGGATTAAGAAAGACTGGGGGGAAGTAAGGTCTTTAGAGATTTGAACAGTGGTGCAGTGAAGCAATAGCAAATTTTTCAATCATCATTTTGGAAATTTCATGACAGGTGGTTACATCCTCTTAAAGCAGATACAAGATTGTATGTGAATGGTGTAATAACAGTTTGCAGGTCTAAAAAGTCTTGAGTTCTAAGTAGTCCAACACTCTTTATAAATTCTTATGAACAAAAGCACATCAGTGTCTTAGAAATCAGGTAAGTGCCCACATACCCAGAGTGAGCTGCTTGTCTCATGTATACAAGGAAGCATTAATAAAAATAAAAAATCAATTTATAATCCAGAACAATTTCTGAGGTACAGGGCTCAAATATCTCTAGAACAGAAAGCCATCAATTCAAAAACATTGGTAAGAAAAGCTGCTTTTCTCTCTGTCTGTACTGTACCTGGAGCACACAAGTCTTAGTAGTCAGCCTTTCCATAAATACTACAAAAAGTAAATGAGAACAACCATAGTGAAAAGGTCATCAATGTAGATAATGTCAACAATGGATATCTGTTGTTAAAATAAAGCTACCTGTGAAGTTGAAAGAAACAAAAAATGGAAATCTGATCAGTGAAGCCTTTGTTTTTTCCAATTGATCAACATTTTTTTGTTGTGTTTGGTTTTCCACATAAAGCCCCATACGTACCCAGAAAATTCTCAACTAGAAATGATAGAGTGTTTAAAAGAGTAATGTGGAGAAGAGAACTCAGTGTAATGACGTTAACTGTCTCCATAATGGAAAGCTGAAGGAGTGCTTCTCATGTTCTATTGACATTTAAATTGAAAAGGATATTTCATTAGATGTAATTTGAATATAACTATGAATGGAAAAATTCCCATGTAAAAGAAAAAGTCCTAATATTGGAGTAAAACCCTTGGAGGAAGAGAGTAAAATCCCAACAGAAACAGGTTTGGTGAGAAAATCCTAGTTAATTTTTAAAAGGCTAGAAGAGAGTATGCACTTTTACTGAAGTAGCTGGAGAATGTGTTTTAGTGACATACATGTAGTAAAAAAAAAACAAACAAAAGAAACCACAGTACAAATTTAGAGCACAATGATCATAAAGGATATAGGATAGTCTGTGGTACAAAAGTGATGTAACACAAGTAAATGTAATGGTTTAACCCCAGCTGGCAACTAAGCCCCAGAGCTGCTGGCTCACTCATCACCTCAATGGGATAGAGGACAGAATTGGAAAAGTAAAAGCTGGAACACTCATGGGTTGAAATAAAGTCTGTTTAATATGTAAAGCAAAAGCCATGTGTGCAAGCAAAGCAAAACAAGGAATTCCTTCACCACTTCGCATGGTCAGGTGTGTGTTCAGCTATTCACAGCAAAGCAGGGCTCCATCACATGTAATGGTGACTTGGGAAGACAAACATCATCATTCCCCTGCTCCTTTTTCTTTCCCCAGCTTTACATGCTGAAATGACATATGGCATGGGATTTCCCTTGGGGTCAGTTGTCAGTTGTCTGGTTGTGTCCTTTTCCAGACTTCCCCACTGCTGTGAGAAGCAGAAAAAGCCTTGACACTGAAAACACTGCTCAGCAGTAACTAAAATATTGCTGTGTTATCAACACTGTTTTCAACACAAATCCAAACTACAGCCTGTACTAGTTACTATGAAGAAAATTAACTCTATGCCAGACAAACTAACACAATTACCATTAAAATGTCGTGGTCAGAGGAAGAGGGAGAAAGAGTCTAAAAGATGAGAACTCATGTTTCCAGTATTCAAAAAAAGAACTTCTTCAAAGACAACAGTATTCACCTCCAACAGCAATAGATAACAGGTATATATAAGGAAGTACATTTATCTGAAAAAAGACTATTGCATAAATGACAGAGATATTGATGTGGTAGTAAAACAGAATATATCACATTCTTATAAATACTGGAACATGTCAGGAAGAATACCCCTAATTCCATGGAAAATTTAAGGTTGAAGGGCAATGTTTTCTTACAAGAGAACATTCCTCCTCCAGGTGGAAAAAGACTTTTGAGGAACTTGAACACTCTTTCACTGCTGGCACTAATGATACTGCAACAGAACTTCACTAACAACTTTGCCAACAGAAGATCAACCGTGGGTTTTTGTGTTATTCAGCTTTATAATTCTAAAACAGGACCAAGAAAAAATATATTAATTCCCATGATTCTATATAGTATGAATTAGGTAGATTAGTCACTTCTAGTGTAGCACAGTTTTAGCAGTGAACAGCTACATTCATTTCTTGGCCAAAAAAAAAAAAAAGGAAAGAAAAAGAAGATAAGAGACAGCTATAAAATAGTTATTGATAAGAGCAGTTTCACAATTATTTAATAATATAGTGTGTGACCTTAAATATGCTGTTGAGGAAGACTGCAGGGGAAGGGGGAAGCAAGGTGCAAGTGGGACTTGCTATGAAAGGAAGTAGTTTACTAACAAATGTTAGATGCAGCTTCTGTGAGAAACATTTTCTGTACGTGATTATAACATCACAAAGGGACCTTTGACTAATAGACCAACAGAAACCAGGAAGGAGTAGTTCGTTGTGAAGTGTCTGAGTCAGAGAGCATTAATAGGAGGAGGTGAAGAATTGCCATTATGTATAGCCAGAGTGGATTGACTCTATAAGTAAGTAAAAGTAACTGAAAACTGCCAGTCAAGTTAGTGAGTTGGTATCTTAAATTTATTTTACACGGACAATATTTTTGGTAATGCAAATTTGGGGTTTATTTTGCTTTCTATTTTCATTTCTGCATAGTGTTTATTTTTGGTTTCATTACTACCTTGTTAACCTCTCTAAGAAAAGTGGTTTAGTAGTTTATGTGGGAAAATAAAATTAGAGCAAAGACCAATAAGTTCATTTTACCATGATATAAACATAAAAGTTAAAATAAAATAAAAGCTCTTTCAAACAGATCTTCCAAGTCCTCTAATTTATTGTGTGTAACCTGTGCTGCCACACAAAGTGCCACTTTCATGCAAAGTAAATGGTGGGAAATATTAAAATAAGTACTGCTAATAAAAAACCAACCCAATTTTGTGACGCATGATTCTTGCAAAACTATGAATCAAACCATTACTGAAAAACTGAGAATCCCTTCTGTTTTACTGTTAATAAGAGAGAATATACAATCCTTCTTCCATCTGTATTGGTTTCTCTTAGAAATAGAGGAGAGAGAAAAATAAGGCAAAATGGTGACATCGTGGGGACTCCTCAACTAGTGCGAGATTTATGAAGGTTTCCCCATATTTCAACCTGCCATGTTTCCCTTCACTTGGTTTGTCTAGCTGAAAAACATTATGACTTGAGGGAAATTTGCATATATAGTTTGAATAATCTGAATAATTTATGGATCTAGGCAACAAGGTGCCTGAACACAAAGTGCCTGAACCATAAAATCTAGCTGTATCTAAATGAAATGTAGTTATGTGATAGAAACTGGAGGATCTACATTTGCATTATAATGTCACAAATATATCTATAGAGTATATTGTGAATGGCTGTCTTAATCCAAGGTTAAATGAAGTACATCAATCTATTTTTTTAAGGAAAAATATTATTTTCAACAAATGCTTTTTGTTTCCTTTCCTACAAGTATCTGAATCTTATGCAAAATTTTGTTTTAGGTTTAAGTATCCAACATTCAAATAACATTTTTTGACAAAATCTGAAACGTTTCTCTTGAAAGTATCAAAATTATTTTTCTTAATACCTCTAGATTAAATGGTATATTTTGCTTTGCTACGTATTAAATCATGTAGACTAAAAAATGTCCGAGTTTCAGAAAATTTAACCATCTGGCATTGTTCAGACTAAAGTGGACAGTATTATCCTGCAAGGAATTAAAAGATATCTCTTGATTATCTGTCCTTATGAATGTCATCATCCTTATGGATGATTTTAACTTCCAAAATATCAGCTGGAAATATTATACGGCAGACACAAACAGGTCGAGGAAATTTCTGAAGCATGTTGAAGAAAACTTGTTGGTGCAGGTACCTGTCTTCTCGAGTAATCATTATGCCTGGTAGAACCCTGCTTTTCTGGGGATGGCTGAACACTGTGTGCCAATGGAAAGTAGTTAACAAATTCCTTATTTTACTCTGCTTGTGTGTGCAGCTTTTGGTTACCTATAAAACTGTCTTTATCTTAACCTATGAGTTTTCTCACTTTTACCCTTCTGATACTCTCTTCCGTTTGACTGGGGCGATTAAACAAGATGCTATTTTGGGGCTAGCTGCCTACCAAGATTCATTCACAGCACCTGTTAGGAATCCTTTCCTAGTAGTTCAACTGGATTTAAGTTATTAAACATAGAACTAGAGACAATTTGTTAATACCTAATCTAAAAAATATTTAGTCCACTGCAACTGTTGTCTATATCATCTAGAATGAATCTGCACCTGAGAATGCCCATTTTAGTCTATTAGTTTAGATAAAGCACTTCACTTCTAAATAGTTGAAGGTGAATAACATAGATCTCATATGAGAAAGTCATGTGTCACAATTAAAAATAATACAAGACAGATGAACATAACATTTTTCATAAATCCTCAGACATCAAGAAGACACACAGTAAGTGTGGAAACTATGTATTGGCAGTGGCTGTATTTCTCTCGTCAAAAGGGAATAATCTTCAATTTAGAAGTATCCAGTATGATCAAACATGTGGAGTGTACACTGAGACTTTAATGGATTTCTGAGAATATCTTTCTTTCAATTAAAAAAAGTTCAATTAGAAAAAACAAATGTGAAAGAAATCTACACAAGTCTGCATTTACTGCAAGGACAAAAAGAATAAGGGGTTCTAATCTGTGTATTAATTAAATGTGATGGCAAGCTTTTGTGTCATAGTGAAGTGACTATAAGAGCACTAGTGAATTATTATTATTCCTCCTACTCCACTTATGAAATTTTTTCTAAATTATGAACAAGATATATTTAAATTTTCAGAAAAAATAAGATAAGGAACTTTATGCATTTACCTGGAGCTGTCCTCACTAGAGCAGGGAAGAAATTAATACTGGTCCATGGCACACTCACTTATAAGGGCCAGGTATGTGAAACATAACATACGATCAATTTGGGTTTTTAAACTTTTCAGTATTTATTTCAACCTGTCAAATCATATTCATGTCAAATACTAGCTGTTCTGAATCCATTTGAGATGGCACTTGCAAAACAGAAATAAACAAATTGTGAAGGATGTAGGATTTCATCTTGCTTAAATCAGACAGTCTGATAAAATGTGTAAAATGAAGGACTAATAAAAAAAATCTGATTCTCTTCCTGAAACTGTTTTAAACTACATAGAAGCCTTTTCTTTAGAGCTCAAGACACAAACAAAAGAGTTGTTTCTCCAAGCAAAGCAAATACCTTCAGTTGTTCAAATGAGCCTCCCTCTTTTACTGAACCTCTAATCTTGGGGATTTGGGTAGATGGACATTAAGAGAACTTTAATGCAAATACTAGGGCATGCAGATCTGCACAGATTAGCTGACTTCGATGTACCTCTGGTGTTCACATGTCCACATGCAACTGGGTGACTAATTAGCCAATTGTATGCACAAGAGCTCCACCAAAATTGTGGCCATTAACACGGTTAGTCTGCCATATGTTATTAGTTTTAGAAAACATGTTATGACCAAAATCCAAAGTCACTGAAGAAAAGAAGTGGATTCACTGACTTCTAAAAGTCCACTGTTCTCAGTGCAGCTGTGACAGCTTATCCCAATGACCAAATTAGTTCATATGCAAGAGTAAAATTCAGCTCAAATACTGAATATATTAATGTCATCATAACAAATGAAGTGTTATGTTATTGTTTACTTATTGCACAACATCTGAAAACTTTTCAACTTTCCTTATCCTGAATCATTTGGAAATGTCATTGTAGAATAGGTAACTTTCTTTATGTTGCTGGTGTAAAGTCAGTCCAGATGGTGTCAACTAGTTTGTTTGTTAGTTTTTAGGAAATAAATGGATGCCTCAACTGCTGATCCCAACTGCTAGCTAGCCGGTGCTCACATCACATGAACAGTGCACAAGAAAACCAAAAAGCATAAGTAGCACCTCGTTGGAAGTCCTGGCACAGAAAACAAAGGCTGCAAGTGAAAGGGACATATTTGGAGTAATAAGACACAGTCAGCTTACCCCTTCCTGTGCTTCCTGAAATGAAATTTGTTCCTAACTATTGCAACAACATTCCAGGACTGTGAGAGCACAGTAACCACAGCCCATACACCCAATCTGGATTTGGTGAGCAGTGGCACATTTCAGCAGAGTGTTCCTGTTCCAACTCCTGTCATAAGTAATTTCCTTCCATAAAGCCATCAAAATGAGAGCAGAGACTATTTGTCTCTCCCCCTTTCAGTCTCAGATAAGCAAACATCTTTAATGTTTGAAAACGGTTTATTAAATGCTGTTACCTACACAGCTTAATAAACACATTGAGAGCTTTTCCCTGAGGAGGCTGGGAATTAAAGCACACCTGGTCTTTCCTCAGCCTCCTCAGCATTCTTATAGCAAGAGAGATTAACAAGTCAACATTTCTTAAGAAGCAGAATCCTGTTTGCCCTGTGTTTAATCAATGGATCCAATTCTAAATCCTCTGTTGCATCTTTTCCCCTCTGTGGTTCAGCAAACCTCCTACAATGATTTGAATTTTCAGCATTCCAGTTTTGAATGTTTTTTATTTTTGCCTTTTCATTGTAGAAATGAACACTCTTACTACTACATGTTATTGCAAATGAGAAGCACATGTTATTTTTTAAGCTCTTAAGATAAACAGAGAGAACTTATCAAATCTGCTGATCAAAACTTAGAGAGGGAAAAGATCTTGTGACTCAGACTTACTTTGTTTTTTTTGTTTTGTAGAAACACCCTGCATGGCACGTTCAGTAAAAAGGGATCATCATACAGAAGGATTTTTAGAAAATTTTTAAAAATGACAAAAGCATTTATCAAATAATCACTGAAAAACTTAAAATGCAAAGAGGAAAAAATTCAGATGAGAAGATTTTTCATAAAATAAAATGTGTGCTGAAATAGGCACCTTTAATCAGTACAGAGGTGATGCCTGAAAGCTAAGTATTGACTAACAGTTTAAGTTAAATATCATGAAGAAGATACCACAAAGACAATTTGCAAATATTGAGAAGACCAAGAAAATAGCTCGTAGTGCTTATTTCTACTACTGTTAACATTTCATAGAACAAATTTCTGTAATGCCCATCTACTCTAAAAGGAAGGAAGAAATAAAGAGGCAATACATGTATGCATGGTCATACACACGTGTAATGCTACATAGATAACTGTGAATAAAGATATAGATTAGTTTATACTGCAAGTGAAATACATATATGAAGCTTTTTCTACTATTTCAAATATAATTTTGAGTGCAGATTTGTTGAGTGAGTGCTTTTATATTTTTTCCTGTGAATTTAAGAAATATTTTTCTCTGCTTAAAATCTTGTCTTTCTGGAGCCAAATTAAGTTTTCTGTTTTCTTTTTTTTTTTTTTTCATCCTCTCTTACTCAGTACACTGCACAGCCTTGTGGAAGAAATTTCAGGATACCATGGACGACTACTGTGTTAGCAAGACACTGGTAATTCTACACACCATCTTGTCACATGTCTAAATAATGCTGTCACTCAACTGTCTTGATGCATAGAAAAGATAAATGACTGAGTAAAAGTCTTCTGGTAAAGTCTTACCTTGACAACATGGGAAAGACATTGATGTGAAAAGAGAATATTATCACTGAATTGGTTGGTGTTCTGGTGTCACCAGCCTCGCTGCTCTTTCTATTCGTCCTTAGACAAAGTTATGGTACAGCCAAAAATTCTTTCTGAGTTCAGCATTTCCTTATCACAGAGCATTATGAAGTCTTTGGTTCTCATTTTGGTTGAAGTGAATGGAAAACACAAAGAAAATGGATGGCAGTTTATCTCCTTTGTGTATTTTTATGCAAAGAAGAATCAAATGTGACTTAGAAGTGTAATGAGTCCGCAATTCTTCTTGTGCAAAGATTTCTAAAATCCTAAAGAAAAGAGCATAGCATCCAGTTTGTCACTTTCTTTGGAAAAAAAGAAAAAACACTGAAAAGTAAAAAAAAATAAATTCAAATTAGAATGACAGTTTTGAAAAAATTATGTTCACTCCTACATTTTTCTTCTACAACACTGCAGAAGATCAATGGCTTCTTTTGAACTATTCCTCATGGAAGTAAGTCCTTGGCTTAGCTTTTACCTCTCTTCCAAATATAAATTTACCATGTACACCTTCTGTAAATTACTCGGGTTACTTTTACTACTGTTGTTTTGAATGTTAGCTTCTGATGTGTCTCTGTGAGTTTTAATTTCCAAGAAAAGCTGAGGAATACAAAAGGAAAGTTTAGCTTGTATTTTATTTGGTAAAGTAGATTCAAGCTGATTTTAGTGGATATTTGATAGGTTTTCCACAACTGAAATAGTCTTATTAGCAATTTCCAAATGATCACACAGACATTGTGGAATTCCTCCAGCATACAGATGTCCAGCTGAAAGTTGATGGTAGGAGGACTAACCTTAAATAGACCTATACTGATTTTGTTCCTATATGATTCTAAACAATATGAGCCCTTTTTATACTGTTCCTCTTCCTTAGATGACTTCTTCAGTGTCCAGACCTCAAGCCCTTACCTTGGAATTTTTCAATACCCAAATAAAACATTTAGAAAGCAATCAGTTAAGGAGATATACAGTACCTACCTACCTTCTCACCATCTAGCAGCATTGAAAAAGCTATAGAAGCATTGTCTATTTACTTTGCTGTAAATCATGGTGCAGAATAAAAATGAAAAAGCAAAAATAGCTTTCTTGTAAACATTTGACAACAGTCAAGATAAAACATATACCTAATGTATACATGGTTATGACCAAAATGTACATCTGCTTAGAACTGAGGCTCTTTCCAAGAGTATATCCAGTCTCACTTGATTCTTTCCTATAGCTTTTGTTTCCTAGGTCCTGTACAAAGGAAGTAATTGGCCCCAGAAATCCTCTCTAATTAGAGACCAAAAGCAAAAGTTTGCTGTGGAAACAAAGTACAAATAATGAGGGGATTTGTCTAAGATGCCAGAGTCTATTAATATCAGACTGAGATATAGAACACCAATATTTTATTTTAAATTTAGCAGGTGCTGGATGACAGTTTCTCTGACAGGTGTATAATATGCACATATTAATTACTAGAAGTTGAATGTCCAGATCAAAAATTATTTATGGCACATTTTTAAAGGTCAGTAGAGATCTTTATTTATATAAGTACAAAAAAAAAAAAAAAAGAGGGTAGATTCTCTGAAATTAAAAATCCTTAGGTCAAGAATTTTTCCCATGTAGATTCTTGCTACTAAACTGTAAGTTATGGTTTTAATGTAGTTCTGACCCTAAGACCCATTTTAAATTATCTAATCTTTCAAAATTTTACTGGTTCAAATAGTATGAATTTGACCATAAATAGAAAATCAGTCATAAATCTAAGACTACAGAAAAAAATCCCAGGAACACAAGTTTTGCAGATTTTTTCAATGTGTTATTTTCCCTTTGCAGAGTAGAAGTTCTGAAATATATAAAATTAACAGAAGCAGAAGATAATAACAAAATCTTCCTTTCCTCTTCTCCTACAAGCTGATTTCTCCCACAAAGAAATGCACCAGTCATACAAATGATTATTTGTTATTTAAAACGCAAGATATTTTTCTGCCATCCAGATAAAAACCAAGTATGTATATCAGCAGAAAATATGAGTCAGATAAGGACAGGATGAGTAATTCAAACTGGCTAGGTAATTGATACTGTAACTGAGAACAAGGGAAATTGTGCTTTCAACCTCACTGATTTCAGCTGACACTACAAAAATTTCTCTAACATTAGAGAAAATTTGCTGTGGACCTAAACAACAACCTATTTGTGCTTGTATAGTTTTTTTCCTACAATATTTTACTACCCATTTCAAAAAAAATTAACGTGAGCAAAAGTTTCTGAAAGGAAGGTCTTCTCTCGTAATAATTGTTTTATGTTCTATCATAAGTGTACTTGAAAACAAAAGGAGAAAGCATCTCACTCCACCTATCTACTTCCCCTTAAAACCGCAAAACCCCCAGAACAGAATAGTGCTAATTGGTATGTGAGAAATGGAAAAAAACCCACAAAAATCTGAAATGTTCTTTCTTATTTTTTCAGAAAATAAGTGTAGTTGTCTATGGCTTTGCAGAAGATGTAGCATTCCCAGATACAACTAACAATCCTAAACCATATTGTTAGTACAACCTCATTAGTCCCTGGTTTCTGCGCCAAATAGATCAGTCTAGGTTAAGTTATGAAAGAATTTGAGAGATCCAAAACCCAGTGGTGTTGAACGACCCCATTACAGAATTTATACTTAGCAAAGGTCTTCCTGTGTTCTCTTATCAATATTGGCCCTTCCAAACCTTCTTTTGTTCTCATAGCTCTATGGATTATGTTTTATAAATTATGACAGGCTACCAATAGAAAATCAGTCAACCAGGAAGGGCATCACCTCTTCTGACTACAGCATTCAGATTACTTTGGCAGCTCCATTATCGTCTCAATCTAATCCCACCTAAGAAAGAAAACTTTGGTTTTGCATTTTCCCTGTCTCTGCCTTGGCAATATTTCAAATTTATGCTTGACATGTTAATTGAAATAAGTTAGTAGGGTCTCGATGATCACATGGAGGACACTATACATCAAAAACTAACATCATGTGCCTCACTCTATGATTTTATGTCATTATTATTACTATTATTACTGTTATTATTAAGGCAACGAGAAATAAAAAGTGCCGATCTCTACGTATTTGTGCTTGAGGAGCTGGAGAGATGCTGAGGGATATCAGTCAAACCATGACTATATTCTTCAGTATAAGCAGTCTGAACCTTGGGGAAATAAAACAAGGGAAGGAAGAAAAACAACAAAAGCCAGATGAATCAAGTGAAAGTTGGCAATGGCTCATAGTATCAAGTTTTAACTTTTTATTATTATTATTTATTTCTTTTTTCTTGACAGGATGAACTGATAGAGTTGGAAGGAATTTAAACATCCAAACTACCATGTGTTTGTCTCCCCATTGAAGAGCTCATAACAAAATTCTTCAAAACAGCTGCAAATGACAGGAAATGGGGGTTGCTGGGGGAATGGTAGAGGCTGAGAGAAAATCTAAACCTGAGAAAAGCTCAGTTTTGAACTTTATCGGCATGTTCCAGGTCTCAAGACTGAGACGTTAGGGAGAGTGATGCTGTTACTACGTGCAAGAAATTATCTCAGGCAACTTGAGTAACTGTTGCTTTTATCTTTTATGGCTAAGCTTCTTGAGCCATGTTTAATATCCTTTAACTGCTCATTTGTTATTATTATGACTCTCTTTTTTTTAATCCCCAGAGAGAGTTTAAAGTTCATTAGTAAACTTTTTGCCCTTCTATTCTCTTCACTCAGTTGCAGAGTTGTCTTTCTTAAAAATAGTAAGGCTTTAGTAATTTTTGTCGCTATTTTTTCTCTTATTTTTAAATTTTTGCATTATCTCTCCGCACTTTCTGTTCATAAGTGGTTTCAGGAAATGTGATTATGACAGCAAGGGATATGACCAAAAAGAAAAGTGTATAGGAGATTCAAAAGGAAAAGATATTAACAACATGAACCATGAGTGAAATTCTACATGCTTGAAAATTACTAGTTATTTAATTGGGTATTTCTATGGTACTTCTTATTCTTAGATAGATAGATAGACAGATATATACGCACATATGGATAGTCCTATTGAGTCTAGTATATGGTCATATTAGAGGATTGGTCAATTAATTGAAATATATATCAAGGAAGTAATATATTATTCAAACAGCCACTGAAATGCAGTCACCTTCAAAACAGAATGGCAGAAAAACACACAGCTTAAATAACTTCAGAAAACTGGGAAGAGAAAAGGGAATTTGGAAAATTATTTCCCAATTAATTTAATCAGTTCAGATTTGTCAATTCTTATAGTCCTTCTGCTTCCTTAATAAATATTTTTGTGTTTTCCTGATTTCTTTCTTTGCTTTTATTCATTATCTCTTTATCGTACGATGAAAATTTCTTTTAAGTTATTAATGGGAGAACCTGAGCCTCAATAGCCTGCTGATTAGATGACAAGTACTATAGCACGTGATAACTGAAACAATGATGTAAGTCAAAAAAGAAAAAAATAATGGCCAAAATATTGATGGAGGCTTAAACAAAGCCAAATAGAAGTCCTGCAGTGGAAAAACTTCAATCTTTGTTTTATTTTTTTTTTTTTAACAGAATAATATATTTACCATTTTTCCCCTCCCATCTCTGTATTATCTGGACTTGAATAAAAAAATCGGAAATCTTCAGTGGCAACTAACAAAACCTACTTAAGCAAATATTCATAATGGTAAGATGTCAAACTAATATATGACTGGTTTCACTAGAACTTTATTTTCTGTTTGAATAACAGTATGTAATTTTCCTGCCATCCATTTAGGCAGCTATTTCATCAGATTAAAAATTCTCAGCTATGATCTGCCATTTACTTTCCCTGACATCTAATGCCATTGCATTTCTTTTTTTCTGTAGTAGAACTAATGGCTGAGAGTATAGTTCTGATTGCAGGAGATTATTTATATGATGTCCACTGAAAATCTGTCAATACAATATGCCGCTCTAAGTGCTTTCTGAAAAGATGCTTGAACTTTCTCATTATTTTTTTCAGAATCAGTTTTGACCCTGCTCACTGGAGAACAACAAGATGGCAACTACGAAGGAAATATCTAAATCCAGTCTTTCTGGTGTTCTTAATCTGGGCTGACATAGTTCTACAGGAAGCAGAATAAACCCCTTGCTAGACCTTTGGAAAGTACACAATAGAAACAGAGTTATAAAGAAAAACAACACAAGCTTCTATTAAAAATTAATCATAACCAATGACATCTTTGGCAAAGATTAAAGATGATTTCACCTATTTCATAAACACTAAAAAAGCATCATCTTGCTAGACAAGACTGTTTCCAGACAAAAAAATACATCATATAATAGTAAATAATATGCAAAGTATCACTTATCTAAGGATATTTGCATATTTTCTCATTAAAGAATGAGAGAAACAAATTTTATAGACATTTTTACAGTTGTCATTATTGATCTACTTTCAGTTCACTTACATTATGCTTAATGATTGAAAATGTCTGCAATCCAACCTTTGCTAGTTAATCTGCATGAGCTGTATGATTCACGTGGTGGTTGGGGTTTTTTTGCATGTCTGACCAAATAATTGCTTATCCCTTCTAAAGGGACATTTGTATGTTTTAATTAAATGTTATTTTCATCAATATTCATACAAGAAATGCTAAAACTCATTTTCTTCATAATTAAAATAGCTAAAATATGTTCTCAGCAAAGTCTGTGCAAAGTAAATGGAAAAAGTTAGGAAACATAACAGCAATAAATTCTATTTTGAATCATATACATAAGAAAATTTTGAAAATATCAGTCTTCTAATGTGTTTATTAGAACATGTATACAGCAATGACTTGAAACATCACTGAAATGATAGAAAAACACAAAATATTACTTTCTTGAAAGAATAATTCATTCAAAATAACAAAATAAGAGTATCAATTAATCCATAAACCTAAAAACACCCACCTCAGTTGATTTCAAAATATTTTTCAAGTGCATACTGCATTTGAAGATGTCATAATAACATTTGAGAATATTCTCCTAGTGGGAAAAAGTTGTTAAATTCCTTCACTATACAACTACTGAAATTAGGGATAGTTACATTGAGGAACTGTTGTGAAACTGTCTTATTGATGTCAATGTAGCAGTGAGAAAAGATTAGGTGGACAAAGTGGTCCTAATCACCTTTTGAGCAACTAAATCCAAATTTAGATAGAAGCAATGTTTTCAATCTCCCACTTAATGTAAAATACCCTTATAAGGTTCCTTACTAGGAGTCTACATTTCTAATTATTACTATACTTAAATTACCTAAGTCTTGATAAGCCTAAGCAATTTAGCACCAGACTTACAAGGCATTTTGGAAAAGACTTTTTCAATAAAGATATATTTAGGTTTACTGAGTACTTCCAGGAACCTTAGCTTTGAAGACATTTATGGCAGGCAGTCTCTGATTGATTCAAAAATCCCAGAGAGAAAGAATTTTTTTGCAGCCAGTAGTCAAGCACACAGAATATTGAACCAGATATAAGAAAGACTGATACTCAAGACTCGCATGTTCTATTGAATGTATCTCTCATCTCTCAGAGCTGTGAGCAGATTCCCTGATTATTATCTATCCTGAAGCATAATTCTCTCTGTTCCCCTTCTAAAAGATTTCTTTCTTCTCCCTCCTCCCCTTTTTTTTGTTCAGTACTCAATGAATAACAGAAAGGCTGAGGGAGAAAGAGAGACTTGGTAGTCTGGGAGCTGAATCAGTCAGTGGAGCCCTCGTTTCCAACTCCTGCTTCACCTCCAAAGAATCTGACTTTAACTGTTAAGAAGCAACCTCAGTTAATGTTGGTAATTGATCCAGGGTGCAACGAGTTATAGTTCTGACAAGCAAAGTTGATCTAATTTCCTCTCAGCTTTGCAATTTCCTCCCTTTTCTTATCCCATTTTCTCTTGGTTATCACAATGACAAGGCAATTCCATGGGATGTTAAAGTCTGGAAATGCAATTGACTCAAATGGCTTCAATGTGAAAGTAATGTAGCCTTTCAGTGCCATGGGACCTGGAAGGAAGTAGTCATCCTCTATGCAATCCTCTTCCCTAGCTGTTTAAGACCAGTTATCTCATTTTCAAAACTTTGCTTTTTCTTTCAATGAGAGGGTAGGAATTAACTCAATTTTATCACACTTTTTGTATCATTACTATAATATTCTCATACAAAAACATTGTGAAACTGAAGGACCTTGACTACAGAAGCATTTAACAATATATATTCACATGTGGTAGAAACTGCTGTATATTCAGGTGACAATTTCAAGCAATTCATTGGATGATGATTTGAATCTGCCCTCAATGTACACTGAATTCTTTGTTCTCAGGAAGAAATTATACCCTAAGAAAGTTCATTTTAGTGGGAATTGCATGTGGCATACAGCAATGCTGCAAATCCTTTGAGAATGTCCCTATTGCTTCAGTATACATATATTTGCTTTATATGAGGTCACTGTGGGATACATCCTTATTCTTCCCCACAGCAAAGTTCATGCAGTACAGTGATGCTTTTGCTTATGAACACACAGCAGAGGTATTTTGATGACCAGTGAGATACATTCATTAGAATCAGTTGTTCAAATTGTCGTTGGCTCCTGAAAAAACTATTAAAGCCTACCTCCTCCAAATTTCACTTCAGTGACTGCTTTCCTTTTCATTCAAAGATCACTTGGCCCAATGAACAACTTCTCTTCTAATTTATTCAAGTCAGAGTCTAAAATTCATACCACAGTTACCAATGCTATGATTCATAGTCTAACTCCATAAGATTTTTTATCAATGTTGTCTTTCAAATATCCTCAGGTGATTTTATAGGGATCAGAAAATCCTTGACTGAGAATGCTTCACCCTCTGGAGGAATGCAGAAATACACATAGCAAGACATGACTTATTTACACCTTGGAAAAGAGAGAATTCCCATCTGACTGAGAATGCTTCACCCTCTGGAGGAATGCAGAAATACACATAGCAAGACATGACTTATTTGCACCTTGGAAAAGAGAGAATTCCCATCTTAAATCAACTTTCTACCCAAGACTGGCCTCTTGCTTTACCTTATCTATGCTATCTTTGATTTGAACTCTGGTAAGAATGCAGAGGAACTGCCATTCTTAAATAAGTCATTAAAGATAAAAATTTAAAAAAAAACCAAAACAAACATAAAACACAAAAAACCCAATCAAACAAACAAAACCCTCAAACAAACGAACAAAAGAAAAAACCTCAAACTCAAAAACCCCCAAAATTTCCAAACAAAAAACCCCAACCTGTATATAAATATAAGTGATCACTAATAAAAAACATAGCTGCATATTACAATTGTGAAACTGATTTATGTCTTGGTGAAACAGATAGTAAAATGAAATCCATATGAATTTCACTTAATCTCATTTCTGTGCTAACTTTTTTGAAAATGCGTTATATATCACAGCTATATAATCCTCTTCAAACAGCAAATATCAACCTAACATTTAATTTACTCTTCAGATATGTTAAATAAAAACTTCACTTAAAATTAAAATTATAGTCTTGATAGTTTAAGGGAGCCAGTCAACTCCATATAGCCAAAGTACCATGGGACTCAGTGTGACTATTTAGTAAATTAACAAACCTCGATAAAATGAGAACTGCACAGAAAATTGTGTTAATTTGTACACAAATAACTGTTACACTGAATAACTCTCAATGAAAGCAGAAAACTAGCAACGCGTTCACCCTATGCTAATTTACATATGTAAATTTCCCTAGGTAACAGTCTCTTCAGCTGTCGAATGATGACAGCATGTCGAGCAGGTCTTATACTATAGAGGCAGATTTTAAGCTCATTAACTTGTGAACATAAAATAATGAACGGAACCCTACTGCCATCCTTCCCGTTTTCTCCTTCCCCCTTTCCAAATTTGACATTCAAAATCTGTAAATTAATTTGCTTCAAAATCTTAGCTTTTTATTTTACTATTTCCCCTAAAATATTTTTAGCAGAAAAGGTAGCAACACCAAACCTGTATGATTCCTCTTCACAATCCTATCACCTGCTTCTGAGCTGGCAGTGTGTCTAGGTGGCCAAGAATACCAAACCATCCTGGTTTGTATCAGAAATAGTGTGATATCAGACTAGGAGAGTGTGCCCTGTGCTTGGTACTGGTGAGGCTACAGCTCTAATAATGTGTTCAGTTTTGGTTTCTTGTTACGAGAAGGACACTGAAGCGCTGCAGCATGTCCAAGAAGGGCAACAATGCTGGCAAAGGGTCCAGAGAACAAGCCTTGCAAAGAGAAGCTGAGGGAGCTGAAATTATTCAGCCTGTAGAAAAGGAGTCTCAGGGGAGACCTTATTGCTCTCTACAACTACCTGAAAGGAGGTTTCAGTGATGTGAAGATTGGACCCTTTTCATGAGAAACAAGTAATAGAATGAGAGCAAATGGCCTCAAGTCGCACCAGAAGAGGTTTATATTGTATATTAGGAAAAAGGGTGGTCAAGTGCTGGAAAGGGCTGCCCAAGAAAGTGGTAGGGTCACCATCCCTGAAGATATTTAAAGGACATACAGATGTGGCACTTAGGGACATGGTTTAGTGGTAGAATTTGCGGTGTTAGGTTAATGGTTGTGCTCAATGATCTTAAAGGTCTTTTCTGACCTAAATGATACTGTGATTCTGATTCAAGATTTCAGGGAAAGAGAAAGAAAGACATCTGTAGACAGAGAGGAGGATCTATCATTCAATTTAGCAATCAATCTATCACTTTCTATGTTGGGCATAAATGTTGGTCACCATGTTTCATTTCAGTGAATGCTTTCCTCTTGAAGAAATTAACTGAAATTAATCACTGTTTTGAGATTAAAAAGATATAATCTCAAAAATTACCGGAACCAATTCAATTAATTCTCTTCATCTTGCCATTGAGACCTCACAAGAGAAAGAGGAAGAAGTAGAAAGACCTACTTTATTTTGCCCCCTCCTTCCATAGTTCTACATAATTTTTCCCTGCAGGTGACCCTTTGTCAGCTAGAGGTAGGCAGAGTAGTAGTATTTCTGCCTTTGCAGCCTTTTCTCCAAGGATGACAAAAACATTAATGAACAGGTCTCAAGATTGTCCTCTGACGGCTGTACACTCCTCTCTATAGAAGGAGTACTTCCAAAACCAATGTCTTTCTTTGCTACATGACAAAGTAGGCAGCACAGGTCTGATACTCTTGCTTCTAGGGGAGCATTCTAGAATTACAACTTTAATGTTTCTGAGATCAGAGACTATGTTTCATATTTCACCAAAAGAAAGAAACTTGATCCTTCAGACCCATGCTCTGAAAGAACTTTCTTCTTTTTGACAAGTACAGATGAAGACTGAGCAGGAAAGACAAAGATTTCAAGCATGGTGTTGTAGCGGAATGCTAGAGTATAGTTGGAAGCTTGAGTACAAACCAGAGTTACATGATGTGGGCTGTACTGAGCATAACATCTGCCTTTTCAGCTCTGTTGATCTATGACTTTAAGCAAATCACCTTCAAATTTGCACCTCTCTAGAGAAATGAAGTAAGTTATATCCTTCAGTTGAAGGAGCTTAGGTTAAACATAAGTAGTACTATTATTATAACATTGCAGGCTGATCTGTAAAGGTGAAGGGAGAAAGTACACAGAATATCTTGAATTGTTTTTTCTCTCTGGAATCCAGATGGCAGTCTAAAAACACTTGACTTCTGAACTCCTAACTTCAAGTATTATTAGCAGCCCTTTGGCCTCCCATTAAACTGTAGTCTGAAGATTTTACATTGTTAAAAGCAAGTAAAAAATAAGTGCTCAGCTCCAAGCTGGAGCAGCCATGATATACATATGAAGAAAGAGAAGAGGGGAGGAAGAAAGAAAGTGAAAACTGCTGTTACAGAGGAGCAAGAGGGGGGCTGTTCCACAAGGCAAGATAAGGCAAGAGCCAAGGATGACTGCAGCATAGGTGAAACTACAGACAATGCACCTAGTATGTAGGTCCAGAGTCCATCCAGGAAAATCTGTCAATAATCTATAGCAGCAGAAGTAGGACTAGACATGGGTTGACCTATGACATTGCCCAACCTACCATAGGTGTCCATGCCTGAGCTGACATGAAGGTGCGTGGGTAAGGATCCAGGAGGGCTAGCCAGGGCAGTCTGGCTGTATGGGTGTCTTCAGGCTCTGGAAAAGTGCAAACAGAATTTCTATATGTGACTTGAAAGAAGGCGTATGCTGTGCAGAAGTATTGGCTGAAAAGTACAGAACTGCCCACACCAGGCAATGTGCTATGCAAGAGCCTTGCTGTATCACAGCACCAGTAGCTCCATCCAGTGACATTACTCTCACTGCCTAGCTGGAAGGAAAAAGCTGCATTAGTTGGGAGATTCTAACATTGATTAGGCCTATCTATAAGAGAGCGACTGGATAACTAAGGATTCCTATTATCTGAGTTTGGCTTCCTCTGACTGAGGAATATTACGTGCCTCAATTTTCCTACACGTGAATAAAGATTATTACAGTTTTTCATATGGGCTTGTATTTTATTGTCTCTTTAAACTTCATACAAGGTTTTGAAAAATTTCTGTAGCTTCTACTGTGAACCAGAAAATTATTACTCTTTTGGAACTTCCTACAAAGATGTGTCCAGTCACCTGAATTCAGATAACTCATGAACTTTTTAGAAGTCAGCATAACTGTGGTTAATAATTTTAAATTATGAATAATTATCTACATTAATGACAAATTATCTGAGCTTCTTTATTCTGCATCCTTAAATTGGTATTTTTCTAACAGGAAGAGGCTTTCTTTCGAGCTTCAGGTCTCATTTGTGACAGACAATAGAGGAAAGAGAAACTTCTCACTATTTTGGTGATTCTTTCTTTAAATTGAAATTGTTTTACCTTTTGCTCCTTACTCCAGCCATTTATCCTTTCTTAAGTCAGAAGTGCATTAGTTTGAAGACCCAATTTTTGTTAACACCTGAGACATCTTCAGCCATGAATGAAGAACTAGCCTTAATAATCCAGACTGTTTATAAGCCTGTTGGCAAAAGGATTTATATATTCCCAGGCTTCCTCATTAAAACATGGATTGCAGGATTTAATCAGGAAAATATATATATCATGTAATTGCAATTCCCTGAAGAGCTCCAGTAATGCCTTTGTATTTGCACAGTCTCGCTACTAACATTACAATGGATAAAGGTCTGCCTGTCACTGTTTCCATCGTAAAAACCTACACTATTTCCAGCAGAGGCAATAATTTAGTCATAAAAATTCACATGTTGCTGAAACATGAATCATTACTAGAAGCAGATCTTGATTCAGTTAATAAGTTTAACTGAACTCACTTTAAAGAAAGATTGGGCAAACAGTTTGGAGAAAGAAAGAAAAAGGGTTAATGCAAAACATAGTGTGTTATCTGCAGCTATTGAATGTCACACACACCTAGTCTCTTCTCAGTATTTTCAATGCCCTCTTCTTTCCTTTGACTTCAAATTTGATCCTAGTCTTGCTGTAGAAAGGGAGCTGGGATACTGAAATCTGTGGAGATTGGGAAAGAATCTATGGATTTTCATTTGTAGAACATATCAAGATCTTAAATGTTGGTGAATGAAAGTGCTGGAAAATGAGAAAAAAAAAAGGTGGACTATTAAAAGAAATTTCCAGTGGAAAAGTATATTTGAAAGGACACAAAAGTGATGTTGGCACAATGCAAGTGAATATATTTCAGTTTATTATTCAAATGATAAAGTAGTTGGGCAAAGCTACTGTTAGGAAGAAACATAAATAATATACAGTTTCATGTTCCTTGTACATTTATTATTTAAATTATCAGGATTGAGATTTTAACTGATAGTTAAAGCAAAGAAATAGTCTCAAAAGATTGTTCGCTAGTCAGACTAAAAATAATGAGAGAATCAAAGACTTTGTTTGCCCGCATCATTGAAAGCTGATCAACCGATCATTCCTTAAAACTTTGACTAATCTCAGTATTACTCAACAGACGAAATTTCTGCTGATTTTCTAGGAAGACTACTTGAAATTCCTTAAACTTCAACCTTATGAAATGGTGCCTAACACTGAGCCTGTGATTTATTTGGCTGTTATGTTTTCAACTATTCCTGTTTGTGTTTTCCCTTGTCACTGCCCAGGTCAGAACATACCATTACCACATCTCACTACTGTCCATTTTTCTAACATATGTTAGTGGTTCCTATAGCCCTACTTAGGACTTCGAGATCTTGGAAATATATGTCTTTGTTGAATAACCCACAAATGGACTGTATAGCAGCAGTATATAGAATTATATGGAGTTTACTGTGCCTATGACAAAGAATCAGGAAGGATTTAGTTGAAACAAGGAGTTCCATGGAGAACATTCTACAACTGTAACCATGTGTCTCACTAATTACCTTTAGTGAATCAAAGTGCTATAGCTGTGTTTGTTTAAATTGTTCTTATAGCTGTTCTTATAGTCAGTGATAATTCTTACCTTGCCACCCCCAAGCACATGCAGTCCCAACAATTAAGGACTTGATTCCTTTTACTGATTTTGTCAGAGTATAAAAGCTTTGAAAAAAACTAACACGAAGAAATTAAGTAACCCCCTTTCTCTAGACAATCACACTGTCTGGGTTACTGGAAACTATCAACAATATAGAACAGAAGGGAAATTATGCTAGGTGTTCCCTGCTCCTGGTAGTCCAAGTCCTTTAGCTCATTTGGTTTATCTGTAAAGGTAAGCACAGTTTAGAGAGAAAGAAATGCTTTTAATTCAACTGCATTCCTTCTAGTTAGCAATCAGTTTCTAATACATATGCTTTCTTTGTCTGTATTTGTTTACAGTGTAGTCTCAGCCTTCAAATATTCAGTGTCACAAATTGATTTCACACTCTTATGTCACTCAGACAATGCAAAAAGATGTACAGCTCAAATGAAATCACTTACATTAAGTGCCCTGACTTTTCTTGGGTATAAGTCTCAGTTTCATAATGTTACTTCAGTATAGCTTGAGGTGTATTAATATGATATATTCCAGCTATTAAGTTTTAACATGCATAGCAGAGTTTTTATGAGTGAGGGTTGCTGCACAAAATATGAGGCATTTTAAGACACCTGCTTTGGCATTTCAAGAAATATTCCCTGAAAAGCTATGAAGTACACTCATGATAAGCTACTAAAAAAGAAACCTAACTCCCTCTCCTGATTCCCCCTGCTAAATAAGAGATTTCACAGAGTACTGAACTTGCCTGAGAAATAGTAGAGATTGTTCTTTCACTGGGATATTTCGAGAAAAAAGAAAACGCTTAGCAGACTTATATGTGTGGATAAGAAAAATTATACACACCAGTCTAAACATACCCTCCTTAGTTTCTGCTCCAAAGACATTAAACAACCATTTTACAAATTATAGTCTAAGCACTGAATTCTTTAGCTGCTTTAGACAGTGATTTAAAGTTTGACATTCCAGCTGTTCATACACTCTGTATGGAATTTTAATTAGAAAAATAGATTGTTACTAAGAATCAGTGAAGGTAGGTAAACCAGAGGAAACTCCCCTCTTGATTCCTATTCCAGCTCTCCATACCTTATATTTCTGGGACCATCTGACTTCAATAATCCTCATCCAGCTGAAAGAATATAAATTTTGTTTCTGTGTATTACAAGCAGTGACATATGAATTTCATAGCTTCAGTTTTTTATATTGAAAAATCTGGATGTTTATCCTCTGAATCCGTGGCAACTCAGAGATTTTTAAATCAAGTGTAGGAAATACAATAGTGAAGTCTGTAAACTATGAACATTATTGATAGTTTCTACACTGTGTCAGTATTCAGATGGTACAGACTAAACTCCCAAGTTCTCCCTTGCAAGGAGTTGAGTCAATTAAAAAGAATCTCAGGTTGATGATTCGGAAGTTTGAGAGCCAGAAGGCAGTAGCATTTAAGGCCAATGTTTAGTCTGTCTTCCGGCATAAAGCATGCCCTGAGATTATCCTGTATTTCTTTCCTACTTGTTACAAACACTGCCTTGTGCAGAAATATCCCAACTTGATTTAAATCTTTTGCTAGGGTCTACTACAATTCTTTAAAAAATATTTGGAGATTATTAGCTCCAGTATTCTGTACCTTCATATAATATACATTTGATGTATAATATTCTTTCAAAATATAAAGAGATTCAATTATCAGCTTTTGTGGTCTGCAATACTCTTGTCACCTTAGCTGATGCATTGTTATCAAATTTCAGTTCCAGGTGTCTATATTTATACAGACATACAAGTTTGTTCTGAAGGACAGAACAAATCATCAACTAACATTTTACTACAGAATTATAGAATATGATTCTGATGATATTAGAGTTGGAGTTTAGGAGTTGTTGCATATGGTATCAAAGATTATCATTATGCGAATTGTCTTTTGTCAAACATTCATGCATCAAGGATCAAATTGGTTTTTTGAGTTGATTTTCAACTTTCATTTTAAAGAAATATTATTCTTGGTTTTTCCTAGTGTCCTGGTTACAAATCCAAAGAGGGTATCCCAGTATATTTTAAGGAAAAGTTTAGACATCCAGTCTAAATAAAGTATCTCTTGTTCTTTATCATCCATTTTTGGTATTAACTTGTTCTCTTCAATAACAGAAATTATTACATTTCATGTTATTCTGAAAGGCTTATCACAATTATATGAACATATATGTTAGCACAGGAAACAAAAGAATTGATATACGAGAGCATTCATGGAGGCGGAACCAGAACAAACATTCTGCCAATACATTGGCACTTAAGTCATATTGTAAATCTGTGTATGACATGGGTCCTGTCAAAGATCTTCATGAACTTGTCTATATCTTGTAAATCTTTAACTCTTTTGGGTCATATAGCAGAAGACATCATAGGGCAGAGGACACAGGAAACTGCACCATGTTCCAAATAAAGAATGTATTTTCAGTCCATATTTGACTTTCAGTAGTAGTAGAGGCATCTGGAGGATTCTTGGTATTTTTATTTCATATACTCTTAAGTTCCCTGCAACGTTCTGAATTTGTTCTTCAGCTTCACTTTCCCCTTACACCTTCCCAGCAGATATACCACTGTGACATGTTTACCTTGCTAAAGAGAAGTCATAGAGTCTGCAAATGGGAGATCCAGAAAAATGCCGACAGGCTCAGAGAAGTTACTGTTTCTGTCTTCTTTTCTCCTTTCTCCTCCCTTCTGCTGTTAACAATAAAGAGGTCAAGTAGTCACATCATTTCACAAGTGATATATTTGTTGAGGGCCATTGTCACTCCAAGAAATAGCTGCTTCATTGGCTCCACTCTTCTATTTCAGGCTCATTTTTCCTTCTTCCACAGAACTTTCAACATGCTGCTTTCCTTCATCATTTAATAATAGGCAAATGAGATGCAAATTATTTTATACACTCACTGCTTTTCCATCTGTGTTTCCAATTTAAGGGGGTAGGAATGGCAAGAAAAGACAATTAAAACTAACAGGCTATGTCTGTGTTACTAAATTAAAGAAGATCAACAACAGTTCTTGCCCCTGAGATAATCTGGCCCTGCTGGATTTTCATCTGGGCTTCTTGTGACTAGCCCTCTCTTGGGAAGATTTATCTTAGAGAAAACTAACCAAAGAGACAAGTAACAACCTGATGTGGTTCACTAGACTCTGGAGGGTCTCCCCACAACATAAACAAGACAGATATTATCATTACTTTTTTCTGGCCAAAAAGCGCACCCACCATCTCATATTGACTTGCACTGAGTAACCTGTGGCTTAAAGAATTAAATGAAGGTCTCTACAGGAAAAGCACAATGTAATTTGCCACAGGTTTCGGCAGGAGCCATGGGTAGCTAATCTGAAGAAGATGACCTCATTGCAATGTTAATGCAAGGAGTAATGCTTATTACACTCTGATTTGGTCTTTAACTCACACTCCTCGAAATACTTCAGGCAGAGCCAAAATCATAAAGATACAGGTTTATATTACATTCTTAAGTTTGCTGTTTCCTAAGTTCTGGGTAATTCTGAAGGTTATGCAAATAGAAAATGAAAGACGTTTAGATGCAGAAATATAGATAGAATATTGTCTGCTTAGCTGCTCTTTAAATGCCTATTTTTCTGAGCCCCTTAACACCAAAATAGTTTTATAAATTGGTCTTCCAATCACATTTGATAAACGGAAAACCATTAAACTTCTCCCTTTGTTGAAAGCATCATTATTTGATACAGTTTTATGAACCACTCTGTAATATGATGAAACACCTATCCTGTCCTAGGTATGTCTACAACAGGCACTGATCACAGCACTGGGAGGAGAAAATTTTGACTGGATGCATGCCAGAGTCTTATAATCACTGAGCCTTTCACAAGTATAACACATGGATGCTTCTGGCACTTTTCAGAGTACTGTGGTACTGCAGGGGATTTACCTCTAAATCACAAATATTTCAGGTTTTATGCTTTCCCTCAAGCAAGGTTTTAGATTGGTGTTATGAGTACGATCATCCTGGTTTTGTTCTATCCTTACTTTATGAAGTTCTGAAGCAAATCATAAAAGTGACATGATGCTGAGTTTTGAGGATTTGCTCATTTGTGTTCTTTAAACAGTACCTCACACAGAAAGATCTTTTTGAGAGTTGTTAGTTAGAGCTGAAATGAAATCCTGCATAATTTTATTAGAAGAGTTGATTCAGTTCACCTGTTGCATAATTGACGTCTTTAACAGCATGGTGTTTAAAACCAGAAACTGAAGTGCTACGGAAAAGGTGAGATTCCCTTTAGAGGCAATGGACTGCCATTTCTGAGTGGCCTGATTTCAGGCATCTTCTCTTGCTCCTGCAAACCACTTGAAGGAGGGAACGCACAGAAAAGTTAAAGCATGTCACAAATTTTTATGACTTCACTTCCAAGAAAGCTTTATGTTTCACAATGCAGAAGATATGTGCAAAATCTACCAAGGCTGTCAGTCTCAAAGTAAATATAAGTATATGCATATGGCATGGGGGAGGAATTTTAAGTATTATTTTATTTGTACAGTATAAGTAAAATGTCTAAATAGGTCCATGGTTAAAATTAAAATAAAATAAAAAAAAAAATGAAAACATGGCAAAAAGGGACAGTAGTCATATATATGTCCCTGTACACAGAATTTAAGCAAATTTTCATCCCATGCTGGAACTGATGAATGCTTCTCACATACATTTTTAATCTGGCACTAATTATACCGTTTTTATTCTTATCTGGAAAATATGGTTATGTAAAGCACTGCCTACCTTATCTGGCCCAGATATAAGTATATTTATGAAAATGAAGATATGATGCCCAGCATGTACAGACTGTCTAGAGAAGATGACCTGCAATCTGTATTTAACTCTATGTATTCCACTAGCAACTTCATGGTGCTTCGCTATTTTGTCTGACACAGTTGTAGTTTTCTCTCAGCAATTGAGAAAAGATGCATAAATACCAGTACAACCCTACTGAAGTTCCAGTAAAACTCTGTTTTTTCAATAAAAAAGTTGTGTAAATAATTTATAAACATTGTGTAAAAGCACCTAGGTGTTATACACTCAGTTGATTTCACACTGTAAAGATATGCTGGAACAAAGCTAAGTCTTCAGAGGTTACATTTATTTAAAGTAATTCTGCTACTCACTACAATTCTCACTGCTTCAGACACACCTGCTCACACAAAAAATATCCTGACTGACCTATTTTATTTTAATGCAACAATAACTCAAAATAAGGTAAATTTTCTCATTTATTTTTTAAATCCTCTGCTATATTAAACAGAATCACAGAATATTACAAGTTGAAAAGAACCCACAAGGATCACTGAGCCCAGCTCTTAAGTGAATGGCCCATACAGGGATCAAACCCACAACCTTGATGTTCTATAATTTACACTCCTTTTCTAAATTCTACCACTTCATCAGATATTTAAGATGTGAAATCATTAAAGATACTCCAATAAGTCACAGTTAAGAAATCCATGTGATTTGTATTAAAAAAAAAAACCAACAATTTTTAGGTTTGTGATAATACCCAGTGGAATTAAGAAAATTGTGGTTAATGTCACCAAATATTGAATGTCAATCATCATTTGATGTCACAGATGGAAGTTTTGTCTTTTTTTTTTCATTACACTTAAAGCTGCTGTCTCTAAAGCAAATAAAACAAAGTTAAAGATTGTTTTATGTATATATATATAAATGTGTAACATTCTTTGTGCATTTCTACTTCAGATGTACATTGATTTTTACACTAAGTTCAGATTGCTTGAAACAGCAGGAGAAAAAATAAGCAGCAGACCATAAGTTATTATCTCTACTGTAAATAATGACAGCCTATTTCATGCTCTTGTTTCTCTAATTGTTCTGTAATTAATATTCCTCTTTTAGCATTGAAGTTTTAAGAACACTGGGTGTGTAACAGGTGTGTAACATTTGTGTGTGTGTTGTCTGTCATAGTTTTTATCTATGTCAAATTATATCATCCAATTTGATCCTTTTTGCAGGACCAAAAAGTTATTTTTCTCTGTGCTTGGGAAAGAGTGAAGGAATATTATATTTCCCCTCCTTTAAATGAAGAATAGATGATTAATTTAAATAAAAATATTGCTTTTTCTGAATTATACTCCACTGCTACAGCCTCACATGCAAGTTGTGGCGTGTATCTGGTGTTCTCTTGGACTGTTAGCTTTTGTCTTTTCTGTCCAAATAACCAGTGTAGAAGAAGAGAAATGCCCTGGAAGGTATTAAAAGGGGTTGTCTAATGTGATGTCAAATAACACAGAAGTTAGAACTACTTCAGTGAGAACCCAAATAAATGTAAAATGTAATGCAGCACTTCTAGCCTGTGACAGAAACTGGTCATTATATATCAATATTATATATTGAAACTTTATCTTTATTCCCAAATATAGTAGCTGTGCATTATTTTTCAAAACAATTTTTTCTTATAATGACTTCAAATTGTACTTATTGCAACCAATATAAAAGAATTAATAGTCGTTGTCACCTGTTTTTCTAATAACTATAACTGTACTGTAATTTGTCAGCTATTTCGTTTTCTATTTTTACCTGAAAAATTAGAAAACTGCAGATTTGTACAAAAAGATGTAAATTTTAATTAAAGGTATCTATTTGAGGAAATAAAAAAAATATTTGGAGCTGTCAATATCTTGTCATTCTTAGAGGTATGATATCAATGGGTCCAAAGGAAACCTTTGACTTAAGGAAAGTATAGAATCGGAACAAAACATCACAAAAAATATGTAATATTTAAAGTAAGAAATATGACGTTTAAGTATCTCAGAAAGGATTTTTGTCAAAATTTTTGCAGTATGTATTGTGCAGACTCAGTGGCAAATTTTTAAAAATATGACTCTTTTCTTCATACTTTTGAATGAAAATATCAAAATAAATTTCCTGGGACAAAAAATATCAGCTTTTGAGTAGCTCTGTGAAATACTATGCTGAAATGTTTCCTAATGTTTCCATTTCTTGCACAGAGCATTTTTTGAGGGCATTCTACTCTGTTACTCATAGGTCACTCATGAACTCTTCAACTCTGCATACTCAGCTTCCACTCTGAAAGATGCTCATGGCTGTTGTAATATAGTCTATGTATAAACGATTGCTGTGCCGCTGTGTTCATAAACAGTCAGCTGCTTACAGCACTGTGTTATTGAAGAGTCCCTCATCACTCATGAGATACAGTTTGTGTGCCCACTGCCTTACTTTTGGGGATACTTACAGATGTGCTGCTTAGAAGTTCAGTTTGCTCCTTAGTTGATGCATCTCACAATAAATATATCATACAAGCTTCCATAATCATAAACAAAGAGTAAACTGCTGACTCTTTGCAGATGCTTGATTAAAATAGAAATACTGAAATCTATATATGACAATTTATATATAAAATTTGAAGATGTAAATCGATTTTGCAAACAGATAGGGAGAGAAAACTGAGAAACAAACACTCTGAAACATGTTTACTGAGATGCGTACATCTGTAATAATTAGTGATTCTTATCCAATTCCTACACAGTTAGAAGTAAAATTAAAACCATTTTGGACATATTTGGTACAGATATCAATTGACAAGATTTGTCACATTTCTAATTCTATCACTATCATGTACCTGAGTACATTTAATTTTACATTTCTGCATTAGAGGTGTTGAAATGATAAATAACATCCCTAAAAAGTGACCTTCACAGGCATTTCTTACTTCAGGAAAAACCTGGTATAGATCTAACTGCCTGCTATTGTTTCAACTCTTTGTTCACCTTATCTCTTAACTCTTAGAGTAACATTTACCAGCATTCAATGATGCATTAGTTATGCTTGGTAGCATTGTCTCAAAGGATGCCTGTATCAGGAGGTGAATTTGACTATGGACATTCTACATTAGAGGGAATAGGTAGACTACAGACTTGGTACATACTTCTTCATTCAAGTGCTGTAGTATTTTTATTTCAGTTCAAATAATAGTAGTCATGGAAATTAATTTTTTCCTAGTTGGTTAAACTACATGGAATCTTCACACTTTATGCTTCCACGTAACAATAAAATAATTTTATTCACTTTTACAGAATTAATAAGAACAGATCTTTTTATGGATGATCTTGGTGTATTTTGGTACCTTACTAGAAGCATTATTCTTTCATTGATGCTCAATAAATTTTACTCAATATTAACTGTGAACAGGTCAAAACAATTTTCAGCAGGAACATAACTGCTGTTAATGCATAAATTTAGACTAGCAAACAAACTTACCAAGAAAGAAACATATTTGGACAATTTTGTTGGCTAAAGCTCATAGAGAAGACAGATAGCTCAACGAAGAATGAGTTCTGAAAATGAGTTTGAGTTATCAGAAAATATATTAGAAATAATAAAGTAGGACATTTTCAGATGACTCAAAGTCATTTTCAGAATCTATTCTACAATGAATTGTCTTTTGTATATATACCTTATGTTACTAAATTGCTTTTCTTTTGTAAGATTCCAAACCTTCCAGAACCTTAATGTGGGATATGACACAACACGAGGAATGTGTATACCAGAAAAGAACAGGGAACTAAATTATTTTTTTTAAAAAAAAAGCTTTTTCAAATTTAAAATCAGTGGTCACACTATCATTGTATAGGGACTGAAGTTCTGCACATCTATCAGATAAACCTCAGTGATAGGACCTAATAAAATAAAGTTTGTTAGCACAAATTTTGGTACTCTAAGGAGATGTGTCTTGTCTTGCAAAACATAAATTTAATTCGTTAACATTTTTTAAAATTTCCAATAGTACTTGCACATATAAAAAGATATTTTGGTTATAGTTGGTCATAGTGATATAGTAAATATTTTTTTTTTAAAAATGCTTAATTTTGCTTTTAGATTTTTCAAGGCAAAGTAGAAAAATCGCACTAACATTTTGACCCAAACACCTAGTACAATTTCCCTCTTTGGCATACTTTCTTGAAAATTGTCTTCCTTGTTCTGCTCCATTAGATGAGAATTTAATGTTTAAATGATTAGCATAAGTTCTTGCCCTATTTTTTACCTTCTTTACACTTGTAGCTAACTAATGAAATTCCTTGAAAGTATTCTTCCTATATCCTGCTGTATGCTGGACACCCTCTTCTGTATTATCTGAAGTCTGAGCACTGAGGTAATTCTAGGTGTAAGAAAGTGGACTAATGGAATTATTTAAGCTTGGCAACTTGTTCTGAGTGTCCCAGAGATGGATCCTCACAAGGTATGCCACACATATTAGTTCTTTGTCTTGTTAGCATGGGAGTACTTTGGGATGACCTCTTTAAACACATGTGAAATATTTCATTCTAATTATGCCCAGTAATTCTTTCAAATATAGAAGCACACAAGAAAGACATAGACCTGTTGAAATGAGTCAAGAGGAGAGTTACTAAGATGATCAAAGGGCTGGAACACCTCTACTATGAAGACAGGCTGAGAGAGTTGAGTTGCTCAGCCTGGAGAAGAGAACCTTACAGCACCTTCCAGTACCTAAAGGGGCCTACAAGAAGGCTGGAGAGGGATATTTTACGGGAACATGGGGGTATGAATTTAAGCTAAAAGAAAATAGATTCAGGTTGGATATTAGGAAGAAGTTCTCTACTGTGAGGATGGTGAGGTAATGAAACAGGTTGCCCAGATGTTATGGATGTCCCATCTGTGGAAGGGTTCAAGGCCAGGTTGGGTGGGGCTCTGAATAACATGGCCTAATGAAAGGTGTTCCTGCCCATGGCAGGGGAGTTGGAACCAAATGATCTTTAAGTTCCCTTCCATCCCAAAACATTCCATGATTCTATGATTAACAGTCTATTTTACCAATTAAATGAAAATTCAGTGCTTGATTTCAGGTCTTGGAATTGGTTTTATGTACATGGGTGTATGTTTGTTTATTTATATAAAATTCATGGCAGAGAAATACATTGGGAGAGATACATAACATTGTTTATTTTCCTGTGTACTTTCTGTCCAGTTCTAAGATCAAAAATTTCTGTTCATTATTTGGTATGCTTTACCTTATTAACTTCAGGTCCAGGAATAAACACCTATTTGTTAATAAGAGATGTAAGATAAAGTTTTCTTTTCCTACTTTCTTTTAAGGCAAATTTTTCAAAACCAATCAGATCAGATTTAAAATCATAGGAAAATAATATATTCTTAGCAAATATAAAAGTTACAGGAAAAGCAACTAAAACCTGTAGGAAAAGAACAATGCATTAGATTTAGGGGTTTCGTTATGTAGTAAATTGTTGTTCTATGAACACTTCTCGAGTGGTTGATATTCAGCTGCCAAGGCCAAGAATATTCTTTTTTCCAAAGAGCATTAAATTTATCTCAGCAGACTGTCCAAGCAATTCAATTTTGTTAAGAACTGATGAAAATCTATCATTTGGCAATGATGGATGGATATGGCACTTCCTTCAGTCCAATTTAAGTGCTGAGTCTAGGCAGCAATGGTAATTCTTTTAAAAGTGACGCACAGCAGTAAGACGTCTCTTTCTATTAAATTTAATGTTGAACCACCAAATTGCAGAATGGCATATCCATCAAATAAGAACTCTTAGTGCATTAGCAGCTTGTCCATCACTGTTTTGAAATTAAGAAAGTTATCATCATAAGGTTTTGTATTTATTTAGTACCTTTTATCCCATACCTGAGTTTCTATTCGTGATCTATATATGCTGATGGGGTATAAAGAACAAGTTGCCTGGAGAAGTTGTGAGTGGTCCCTGTAAGTGTTCAAGGTCGGGTTGGGTGGGGCTCTGATCAGCAACCTGATCTAATAGAAGATGTCCCTGCTTGAGACAGGAGGGTTGTAAACAAAGGATCTTTAAGGTCCCTTTCAACAAAAACTGTTCTATTATTCCATGATTCTGTGAACACAGATTCTGTGTACACTTAATTTTCAGACTCCATTTGGTAGGACAACATAAGACCCTCTTTTTCTTTTTTTTTGTCCCCTAGATGTATGGAACTGCCTAAATGAAACACAGGAAAAAATATTAAGATAAGAAAAAATAATATGAAAAGCCTATAACTTTTCTTTTTTGTGTTGATTCTCTATCATGATTTAAAAATATGCCTTTCCACAGTGCTGTTATGTTTTTAGGGAGAAATGTTGAACTAATGTAAAGAGGTATCTAGGAACCCATCTCACACCAATTTTGTTTTAAAAGGCTTTATGGAAGAAAATCTGGAGAATATATGAACTATTTGGTCCTGTGAAGTCTACTTGCTGTACAAGGTGCCGATCACACACATTGCAGATTTTATCGCTATCATACATACTGCCTGCATTGCTAATATTCTCAGTATTGAGGATGCAATGACCTTCTGAAAATTAACTTCTTTTTATGCTCTTTCTTCCTTATAGTTGTCTCAAAGTTAAAGCAGATTTATAATATAGGGACAACTGAGGAATGGTACAGAGGAGGATAGAATACACTAAACACTGCTATCACCCTTTTACTTCAGTTTCTACGTGATCTAGCGGGGACGATTTATCATTTCAAACTGTCAGTCTTACATTCTTTATTAATCTTGATTTTTTTAATAACTTTTAGATATATGTAAGACACACATAACTTGTTATAATAATGCAATACCTATTAACATTGGATTATTTCAGTCTAGAAAGATTTTTTTTTTTAACCTGTCTACCACGTTATCTCATGAAAACATAAGATGTGTTTAGATTGCACAGAATAATACTCGAATAGTGTCAGAATAATTATACCACACTGACGCAGCCCGGAGGAAAAAGGGTTTGACCGCTTCGGAGATGGAGGATAAAATGGTCCTTTATTGAAGGGGTAGTCCAGTTTATATAGGGTAAGGATTGAAGGTGCTGGAAGAAGGGGTGGAACTAGGGAGGTGTTAGGGAGGAGTATCCTAATATAGGCCACTAAGAAAGAACAAGGGGAGGAGCTATTAAAACAAGGGATTACTAATGAGTCAGAGACTGCAATGTGACACTTCTAATTCAATCAGGAAGAAGGGCATGAACTGGGGTACGATGGGGTACAGAATACTGAGGGATTTATCAAAAAACCCAGCAAAGGACAAAGGACAAAGAACACAATGAACATGAAACATGAACATGCATGGAACATATTAACACTTCCTTTCTTTATATGAATGTGGAGAAGGTGCTTTCCTCAGGGGTTCTGCAGATCTCTTCACATATTTCAATGTCTTTTTTCCACTGCTCATAGTCAAACCTTTCCTGGACTCCCACACCACACTCATTTGACATTTTTTGGCATATGGAAAAGGCATATTTACATTCAAGTGCTAAGTTAACCAATTTCCTTAAAATGGTGAAAAAAAGACACTGCTGTTGTTTTATAATTTATTTCATCACTTTTTTTCTTAATCTCATTTAATTATATTTTTTTTTAATCTCCTTAAGGTTCTACAACCTACAGCTCTGTCTGGCTGATATGACATGGCTGCATAGGAGTTCTCTTTCAGCAAAGTATTAGGAGTGTGTCTATACACTGTAAAACTAATCATGTCCTCACTTGGAAGTAGTTAAGTCCCATTACATTTGTGTTTTGAAGGACAGGGTGGGTTTATCAACCAACCCTGATGGACAGGGTTGGACAGCTGAACAGAGTTGTAAAAGAAAGGCAATTTTTCATTTTCTTACTTTACTTAGATACAATGACACTTGATTATTTGTCACAGTTGAGTTAACTAATTGATGTGATGCCAAAAGTGATGATAAGCATTGGGATAGCCGAACTCAATCTGTTAATCACAATAGTTTGTCCCAATTCCACCAAGAAATTGTTAAATCAGCCTCAGATTTTCCATACATTCTGTTGTCTTACCCTGCTTTCCCTGTACAGGATATACAAGGGACACTGCATTACTCTTGATAGGCTGTAGCTATGTCTGGAGTTAAAAGATCTCTGTATCAGCAGAAACCTTTTCCATTTCCATATGACTTTCATCAGCCTATGAAATAAAAATATGGAGATGAAACTTGTCGGATTTCAGAAACTCTTCATTTGATGTTTGAACAGTAAATGTTCACTGGACTCTTTATTTCAAAACCAAGAAAAGGTATTCCAAGTATCCCAAAAATTTGTGCAATACAATATTTTCCTTTTGAATGATGTGACGCTACAGTCTTGCCCTCATTCCAATTCTGTATTTTTAAACTCTCTTAGAAAGCATGTTGTAGATGACTTTGAGATTTAGGGCACAATTCATAAAGCTTTAAAGAGCAAAAAAATAGGTCACCAGCCATTCATTATATGCTCCTCAGATGCTGAAGTTAAAGTTAAACCTTCTTACATCTTCAGCTGAGATTTTTTTCAAAGAGATTAGTATTGTACCTTCTGAATTCTGAGTAGTAGAACACTCTTTTTTGTAGGATGATGAGGAGGAGCAGGTTGAAAGTAGAAATACAGTCTTTAGATGAAAAAAAATTCTCCTACTGAATCCTAGATTTTTCTGACCAATGATGTATTGAATTATGTCACAGTTTATCCTCAGCCAGCAACGAAGTACCATGCGGCTGCTTCCTCACTCCCCCACCTGTAGGACTTGAGAGAGCATTGGAAGGGTAAAAACTAGAAAACTCACGCGTTGAGATAAAGACAGTTTAATAGGGAAAGTAAAGGCCACACACACAAGAAATGCAAAACAAAGAATTCATTCACTGCTTCCCATGGACAGGCAAGTGTTCAGCCACCTCCAGGAGAGCAAGGCCCATCATGCGTAACACTTACTTGAGAAGACAAATGGCATCACTCCAAAGGGGCCCCCTTCCTCCTTCTTCCCCCCACTTTATATACTGATATATATATATGACATATATACATCATGAACATGATATCAATGGTCTGGAATATCTCTTTGGTCAGTTGGGGTCACCTGTCCCAACTGTGTCCCCTCTCAACCTCCCATGCATCTCCAACCTGTTTGTCGGCGTGGCAGTACAAAAAGCAGAAAAGGTCTTGGCTCTGTGCAAGCACTGCTCAGCAGTAACAAAAACATCTCTGTATTATCAACCACGTGTTCAGCACAAGTCCAAAATACAGCCTCGTACAAGACATTGTGAAGAAAATTAACTCTACCCCAACCAAAACCAGCACAGATTGGAAGAAACAACTAATTCTATGTAAGTGACCATTTATATGCATAACTGGAACTAACAAGATATGCATCATATAGCTTTTCTTGGCATTACTTAAGGTATGATAGCAGTTTACAATAATATTGCTGTTAATTTCTGTCTCCTAGTCCTTTTTCTCAAAATACTATTAATTATAATTAACAGAGTGTAAAAAACTATTGACTGATCTTAAATTCTCGGGTTGTGACAGTTCTTACTACAATCGTATTTGCTTTGTAAATATAGTATTGCATACCTGTGGTTTTGAAATAGTGAAGCTGTCTTATGGTTGAACTAATAGTACAATAGAGGGCAATTCCCTGAACCTCACTGAGAATTAAATTTTGAACACAGTTCGTCTGGGATATTTAAAATTCTACCAGAGGAATATTGTTTTGACTGAGCCAGCAGGAGCCATGTTCAATTTGTCTCAGTTGCAAAGTGTGCATTTTAAGTCCAGTGAGAATTTTTCCTTATTAGAATCTATAGAAATTCATAAAGTTTAGTATCTCCTATAGAAAATAACAAATTACTGCAGTGGATCCAATCAGTTCTGCTCTACCACACTTAGGAAGGTTTACTTCATAAAAATCGGGTGATAGTCCAAAATGTGTTTAACTTGCATCTCACATAGTGCTTGTATCCATAAATGATAAAACTTCTATAATTGCAAGAAATAAAAATCAGGTCCATCTTAAAAATTTGGCACAGTACCTCTCTGTGCCATACTTTCTGGTAATATCTCAAAAATTGACAAGGGATTAAAAAAGTGCGCTATTCTTTTTTTGACTGTAATTCTACAAAAAATCATCCAGCTTCACAAAAGGATTTGAACATATGCAGTTTCAAATAGCCATGTAAGTGAAAGGCAAGTTCTTATACTGTACCCTGAACAGCAGTGATAAAAAAAAAGTATTGTTTATTTCTTTCAAAAATTCTACTAACAACATATCTGTATACATTGTAACCCAACTACCTTTGCAAATCCGGTGGTGTGTCCTCACCCCTTCTTTTTAGAGATATTAGCTGCTAGAATTTCACACCAGCAAATAAACAATGTAAAAGAATAATCAAGCATCAACACAGAGAGTACTTTATTCCCTGGACCATATCAAGACATAAAATACCTTGGTGGTATGGCATGAGCAACTTACAAAATGTTCATATTCAACTAATATGTTAATTCTATTTAGATTTTGCTTTAATTTATTTAGGAATCAAATCTATCCCTGCCTAGAGATTTTCAATGAGAGTTGCATTAATCTCTTAAGAAGGGATTAACAGTTGTAGACAGAAGTACTCATCAAAGTTAATTTTAAAATACTGACTATTATACTAGTCAACTTTAGCAAATAGAATTACTACCATTCATATCCACCAGAAATCTTTCTCAGAGGATTCCTTTTTAAAAGGGTTATTGAAAAAACAAAGTACAGAAGAAAAATATAGGGACGAAAGAAGAGATTGTAATCATCATTTTAATTACTCCATATAATTATGTACTGCTGTAATTGTTTATAAAGTCTGGATTTTATAGGAAACAGGGCCTTTTTCTAAAATCCAACTCTAGTCTTGTGATAACCATCATTATTTACAATGTGAAACATGTGGAACTTGCAGTCAGCTTGATCACTTTAGATATATACAAACCCCAACCTGTGACAGAGAGAGAATTAAATTTCCAGTTTATAGTGATGCATGGTCACAGTGCTTACTCTAGTGAATTGATGATGTGGGTACTAAGTGAAGCTTCTCTTGAAAATCTTATCAATTCCATCTTCATGTCCTCTCTCCTGATTTTCCCTATGAGTGTCTAACCTCGGACAAGCTACCAGAAAAGGTGATAACAGTCTAACTTGACAAGATCTAGACTTCTTAGTCTAGACAGACACTATGCACATTCTGCAGGACACAAGTGTTCTGTGACACATTGGCAGTGCAAATTCATGTAGTGTGAGTAGAAACTTAGACACACATCATTCTTTCACCTGCCCTTTTAGAAAGAAAAGTGACCTCAGGTAGACACAAGGAGCCATGGAGCACTCTAGAAGGTCCCAAGTATGGAAACTATGAGGTCTTCAATATAAAGTGTGTCTGACTATAAGAGAAACACAACAAGAAAAGTTATTTTCCGGTCCTTATGTAGTCCTTCCATTTGAAGTGGCTAGAGAGAATCTCAGGAGTCCTATTTTATAGGGATCTGGCTATGTGATCCTATTGTTTGCCCCAGCTGACCTGACCAAAAAGAGTAAAAGACTTGGCATAATAATAATTTTCCTGTCAATAATAAACTCTATGCAACTTATTTTACGTAGCGTGATACTTTGAGAGTCTACTCTACTCTCACGACACCCCCATATTGCATCCAACTCTGAGACCCCCAAAATAAGAACATAGACCTGTTGAAATGAGTCCAAAAGAGATCCACAAAGATGATCAGATACCTGGAGTATCTCTCTTGTGAAGACAGGATGACAGAGCTGGTGTTGCTCAACTGGAGAAGAGAAGGAACCAGGGAGACCTTGTAGCAGCCTTTCAGTACCTAAAGGGGCCTACAACAAGGATGGAGAGGGAGTTTTTACAAGGATGTGTAGTGACAGGACATGGGTAATAGGTTCAAACTGAAGGAGGGCAGGGTTACTTTAGACATTAGGAAGAAATTCTTTACTGTGGAGGTGGTAAAGGCACTGGAACAGGTTGCCCAGAGAAGTTGTACAAGGTGTCCCTGTCCACGACAAGTGGGTTGTAATGAAATGATCTTTAAGGTCCCTTCCCATCCAAATCCCTCTATGTTTCTGTAATTTCCAGTTCCTGTTATACATTTGCAGGTCTGTATAGACAAACTCTTCAAATTAGATGCTTTCGTACATCACTTCCTTGTTTATACCATGTCCTTGAGTGCTGTTTAGCTTTCTTGTTCTTTGCGATGGCCAGCAGAATAGCGTACAATGGTCAGCACCCACATATAAAATTCAGGCTCCTAGCCTCAAGATCAAAGTAATTTTAAAAGCCATTTGACAGCCTTGTAAACTTAACCACTTACTTTGGAGGATGTATATACAAAATTCCATTTTAACAGATGGTGTATCTATGAGTAGAATTTAGTTACCTACACTCAGAGTTGATTCAGTTTTCCTTATATTACCAAAATTGTTTACATGCGAAACTGGAACATACACATGGGAAAGATGTTACTTTAGAACTAAGAAAAAGTCACAGCATATCCTTAATCCTCTGTCTCTCCTGTTGATGCTTCTGAAACAGTTCTTTATAATCATTCATGCCACTACTCTGTTTTCAATATCTACCTGTAAAACTGCCACTTATTCTAGTTGTTTAATTACTTCAATGACTTCAATTCCAGTTAATTACCCAGTGTATTCAATATATTCCCTAGTCTATTGTCTCTTGAATGAGATTAAGACCTTGTAAAGAACTGGCAGAGGGATTGCAAAGTAGTCACCCGATTTCACTGCTACAGGATAAAAAGAGGAAAAGGCTCAATCATAATTGTTACATGCAAAAGTACTACTTCAGGACAATCTCTTGGAAACTGTGATGCAGTAAGGACAACAATTAAAATAATAGTGATTTTATTTTCATGTGACTGTTCTTAGTAGGGTGTGTATGTCATTTTGTTCTGCTAGTTAATATCTAAATTATTGCTCTTTATAATGGAATCTTCTCTTGTGATATAAACTCAGTTGCTACCACTTAATTTCCAGTGCTCCTCTTTGCTCTTGAGTATTTACAGCCATCCTACCCAGCCATAGCTATATGCAGGTTTTTTTATGGGAAATATATACTGCCACTCTACATGTTTCACCTAATCCCAGCCTGTGATCAAACATATAGAATGAAGAGAATTGTACATCTGAAATCAATTTGGCCTGATGATTCATGTGCTATTGGTTAACACTGAATAGAATCATTTGAAGGAAATTGATCTGATGGCACCAGTCCATTCAGACCATGGCTGTTGTATTTCATAGGTCTCACCCACTAAGGATTACTTATACCTTACAGAGAAAACAACAGCTATGTAACACATTTAGCCTCCATTGTATACACATATCATTGATGTTTTCCTCTTTACTGCCTACCCACAAACCCTTTGTTCCAACAGTCCCCAAACACTGTAACCCCAGGACAGTGAAAATGCATCTCAGGCTGCAGAGGGAAAGGGAGAACGATAAATTTAGACTGACATGGCTACATTCAGGCAGGACAGATTGTGAGAAATAATTTTAAGCCCTTCTTTCTCAGGTCTTCTGCTTTTCTATCTGGGTTTGGTTTACATTTCATGATGGAAGATCACTATATCTTAGCTATGCAGAAATATAAAAAGCAAGCTCTGGAGTAAGATTATCATTCACACAATCTGGGGACTGGATTTTTCTGCACCTTGTTCTTCACTTACTGCAGAGCAAAAAAACTCGGAATGAAATGTCAGATCAGTAGCAATTCGATATTACAAAACAAAATTATTTCAATGAAACTGGGTGGTCAGAGTTCCAAAAACTGTACCTACTCTAACACTCACCTGAGAAAAAGCAGAAATCACCTTAGAAATCTGCTGTTCTGAACTGCCTTGTTAATTCCTATCAAATAGTTGGAGAAAACATTATCTCTTCCCTATCGTAAGTAACTTAAAATGAACCAGAAGCATAATGTCTGAAGAGGTAGAAGAGGTGTGGGGACAAAGCAGTTACACAGAAACACTGAAGAAGAACAAATTTTATGATTTTTCATAGAGGAAAATTTTTAACTCAGAAGAATAAAAAAAAGTGAATGCTATCAGAACCATCCAGGAGATGCTCAGCTTGATCCACCATTTCTTGCCGTTGGTTACTGTGACAAGCTGCTGTATGCTGCTAAAAAGTTGTCAGGTTCCATGTAGGCATGGCTGTACTTCATGGATAAAAGAATGCATTTAAGGATCCTAGCATCCTGAATGCATGTTATTCACACAGTGTGACACAATATCTTGAATAGTAGATTTATTTTAGGGATAAGAACAATGAGGGAAAAGAGAGAAAAGACTTTGTAAAATTGAAACAAAATAATAACACTAAAAATGCAAGGTATTGTGGTTTGGGTTTGGCTTGGTTGGCTTTGGTGTTGTTTTGGTAGGGAGGTTTTTGTTTGTTTTTTTTTAATTAGCAGCTTTAATAAAAAGTTCACTTTTTCACAATTTTTAAATTTATTTTCTATCCTCTCCAGAAATGTCAATATTGGACCTTATTGGTTCAGGTGTCCTTAATTCTCACATCCATTTTTGTAATCAACAATTAGCCCTTTTAGCCAGCAAAAAACCCCTTTGCTATACTTCCACACTAGTTTTTTTAAATAACTTCCCCCTTTTCTTCCCTTGAGATCATGTTAAATTTACTCAGCAATCAGTCTCCCAGGTACGCACATATAAAGCCCCAAGTCACAGGAAAAAGACGGGGATGGGTATGTTCTGAGTGGCATCCAAACAGAAACTCATAAAAACTATCTGTATTGTAATACCACATGAAAAGGAGCCACCCGTCTGGCTAACCAACATGTTTCTGCATCTCTGCAGACAGTCAAGAAAGTAAAAGTTTAAACACCACATTTTCAACAATGAATCTATTCATTAGAATGAGGAGGGGAGGCATAACTTCACCGCAAAAGACTGTTGCACCAAGGCTATCAAAACAGAGGTATCAATTTACAAGGCACAGGCAGAGATTGGTTGAAAAGACAGGTACATTTTTGTGTATGTCACAGGGCTGGAAACTCTTCTCAAAGAAGAAAATTTGACAGTGACTGACATGCAGCACAGGTATAATTAATAAGAACAAGGAAACTTGAACTCTATTGTTTCTTTTTAAATATTGTAGAAAAAAAACCAGTTTTTATACTTCTAATCAAATCTGTGACTAAAAATTATTGTGGCCTTTCTTTATAAGCATTGACAGATGTATTTGAATTTATAGTTGAGAGGATACCAGTTTCATGCTTGTGTGAGTATGGCAACATTTTTTCCCTGGTGCAGAAGAGGATTCTAAAATAATGAAATAGAAAATAAAGTTAAAAATAAACAACACCCAAGCCAACAAAATATCTAGAATTCATAGACGGAGGCACAAGTTAAAATTTGAATTTGGATTCTTTATTAAAAGAAAATTATAAAAAAAAATAAATAAAACAAGATGGGGAAAAAAAACCCTGTTACCTGAAGTATATATCCATCTTTGTGTTGTGTGAGTACATTTCTGAGTTGGTGGTTCCATTTGGTTGGACAGGACCTTTTTTAGCTTCCCATAGATAGCCTTTCTATTGTGCTTTTGATGGGAGAATGTGAAGAAATTACTAGTCTGTTGTCTGTTAGAGATATAACCTAAGCAATTTCACAAATGAAAATTGCAGATGCTAACGGCAAAGTTCATAAGCAAATCCTGGAATGAATACCTCCTAGCACAGTTCCCATTTACTTGAAACAGTAACTGTGTTACTCTGCCATTGCTGCAACTTCTGTAAGCAGATCTTGTATATGAGTCCGAAACAAAGCTACCACAAAAAACCACATTGTTGTGGATGCTTCAACAAGTTAAACATATTGAATTCAGTACCCAGATTTTATGTTGGTTTTTTTTTCTTCACATGGAGATTTGAAAGTAAATTTTGATGGAAAGAGAAAATAATGTCTTTGTACTAGAGTGTTAATCCATTTGGGGAGTTGTTTCCTCCCTGATATATTTATTTTTTTCATAGAAATATGACATGACCTATTACCATATCTGTGGTGTTGCAAATAAAAGCAAGAACTGTGATATTCCCAAAAATATTTTTTTTAATTTTTGCATAGGTTATAGCATAGATTTATTATAGGTTTATATGTGCATATATGCGTATGCCTGTGTAAGCTGGTGAAATATTTTCACAACCACTATGTTGCCTTCTGAGAAGACCAAGGAATTAAAAAAAAAAAAAAAAAAAAAAAATTTTAAAAGTCCATACTTTTTAAACAGTGGTTTTAAAGAAAAACCAGTAGGCTTTGAACTGTGTATTATATATAATTTTTCTATTGATCATGCTGTGCAAATCATCCTGCTGGCAATCTTGCTTAAGTTACTGGTTGGATTGGAAAAGGCATCATCCTTATTGATGGGGTCTTTTTCTGCAGTGGTATCTTATGGAAGAGAAATGTCCATCCACAATTTTGAGAATTTCTGACAGTCTCTCTTGCACAGAATCCTAGCAGTCCATTTGACCACACATACCTATAACACTCTTCCAAAAACACTTGTGCACATTTAGTATCATGAAGATGTTTGCTGACAAACTTTTAATACTTCTAAAGAGATTCTTCCCCATACAAAAGACAAAACTACATTTTCACACATTTTTGATAATCTGTCTTTGTGCTCATCTCTACCTGTCAGTTCTGAGAATAAGAGCAACACTAGGAATATTGTATCCAATGTGAAGTCTCTGATTATAAGAAAGATGTCAATAAACTGACACAAGATCATCAGAGGCTGCCAAGATGACTGGAGGGGCTAGACCACTTGTCCTGTGAAAAGAGGCTGAGGGTCTAGGGTATGTTCAGTCTGGAGAAGGGGCAGCTTTCACAGAATCACAGAATCTTAAAAGATGTCGAGTTGAAAGGGACCCACAAGGATCATCGAGTCCAAATCCCTGCCCTGCACAGGACATCTCCAAGAGTCACACCATGTGCCTGAGAGTATCATCCTAATGCCTCTTAAACTCTGTCAGTCTTGGTGCTGTGACAAGATCAAACTAGATACAAGTGCTAATTTCATGTCCACTGCTTTGAGCAGGTACTTGGCCTAGGGATCTGCTGATCTCCCTACTAGCGTTAATTATCATAAGATCTTATGATCTCTACTGAATGTCACTTATATGTTAATATTTCAAGTTTATATTAATCAAAAGACAAAAGATTTCTAACCTCTTATTTTTAGGTAAAACTCTACTATTTTCAGTGCTTGAATAAACATGATATTATGTAAAACTAAGAAAAAACGTGAGCAGCTGAATAGTTGAGGTTTCTTGTCATAATCAGCGTTAACTGCCATGAAAATAAATACATCTAGTCAAATCCTAGCATGCTTCCTTTTGCCCTTCAGCCTTTTGGACCAGATGTACAGCCACACTTTTTATTCTATGAGAGGTTTCTTGGATGTATTCTGTAGAATGGTTGATTGACGTAAAGTTTATTTCAACTCAAAGGTTATTTAATTAAAATGAAGTATTAAATTAAGTATTAAACCTTTTATTTAATGACTACAGAGTCTATCATTCCCCACTGAACCTTTCACTTGTATAGCTCTTATTTTCTTTTTCCCACACTAGTGATAAATTTTAGATTTCAAGAGTAAAGGAACATTATAAATAAAGCATGGCTAACACCTGATCTTCAGTTTGAAAAGAAATGCTGAAATTTTAATGATGCATTTAATGTTCTGAAACAGAACAAAAAGAAGATAAAAATAATTAATAAAGTCCCATAAAATCATATTGTGAAGAAAAAATAAGATTAAATTTTTTTTTTTTGAATTGGCATTTGTGCCCCCTGTATTCTACATACACATGTCAAAAAAAATTGAAATACTATTTTTGGTTTTAATGATCATTGAAAAAATGCCTGATTATTTCTAGCATAATCACCTTGGCACAAATTAATCAATATTACTGATACATCTTTCATAAGTGAGATGCCAACATTTGGAACCCTAAAAAATTTAATAAGTCAAATAAACAATTTATTGTACCTTGTACCACTAAAACTGCACATATTTGGAAAAGAGGCTCTGAAATTCAGTTCCTGAACAAGTGAGGGCAAGGGAATCCACAATTCGCTGTCTCTTGGCAAGAAAAGACATGATGTTTACCTTAGTAAAGGAATCGTTGCCCTGTCATTTAAGTTTTTCTACTTGTTAACAGGTCTTAGTTAATTGCAATGCTCCCAAAAAGTGATGACACAGTGCTACACAAATTCAGAGTAGGATTATGCTACACATGTTTAATGGAGAACATAATAAACCTTTGGGGCATGTTACACAGAGATGCAGTAAATCTTTTATGCCATGAAATGACATAGTTTCAACACTGAAAATGAATGTTAGGTTACCTCTTTAAACATCACAAAATTAGAGTTGTCACTTAGTGGCATTCATTGTCCTGTAGTCCGTTAGCCATTAGGTTAAGATGTAAATGCCCTTTTTGGGCCTTAAAATCTACTGATCTGAAAAGCAATATCAGCAGTTTGAACAGTAGTGGTGTAGATCTGTTAAAAATAAGTCTAAACTAGTTTGTACAATAGGCTGGTATTAAGCTCTTTTATTCAAACTACATTTGCCAATGTATACCAATTATTTTTTTCTTACAAATAATTTGATGTTCATATTACTTCTCAAACCATTTCCAGTCCTCTATGCTGTTCTCCTCTTCTGAATAAGGAAAGCACTATTCCTAAAATATAGCCTAACAAACAGTTAATAATACCAATCTGAAAAGTGACTCTTTAATAGCTCCTATTAAGGAAGCAAAAACAAAGTGATATAATCCTGCTATTCATGACTTGTTCATGAATAGCCAATGAGAGTGATTGTAAGAGTAACTGTAAGCTGATGGCTCATGGCTGGGGCTCATCATAAGTAAATAAATATACAGTGTATATGGCTCTCACACACTTTCCCCTTCATGACTCTGGGCTGTAGAACATTTTTCTCTCTTTCTTAATCCTCAGTGACTTAAAAACAACAACCACGTATGCAATGAACAGCAACTCATTGTAATTGCAGGTGATGGGTGTGAACCAGGTTTGTATAATGTCATTGATTCTGCTATTAGGTTAGCAGTTATATAAAACTTAAGAGCTTCCACTCCACCATCCATCTGCAAGCAGACCTGCATGCTAATGTTTCTATTGAGTCAACAGGAATGGGAGAGCTTCTTAAAAATGAGTGGTGTAAAATATTTTCATGGAAAAATGAAATATTTTGGAAGAGATTTTACATTGTTACTTAAGAGTTTTACTTTTTCTTATTTCTGCTTTTAAGTATTTATAATTTCCTTTATGTGATCTTCATTTTAAACAAACACTTTTACTTGATAGTTTACTGGGTTTAATGCATAAAGAACAGTTAAATCTTTTAAATGACATTACAAGCTCTAGAATTCATTCTCCTTTCATTATTTCCCCATTCACTGGTTTTTCATTTAATGAAAGATATTAAAAAATACAGATTCTTTACTTACAGGGAATGGGTTCAGACAAATGTTTAATGCTCAAACAGCCACCAGGCATTGGAACGCATACCATCTGTTTTCTTCCATCCCCTGTGTTTGTATAGTCAGCTTTCCCCATGTAATCCACTTATTCACTAGGAAAATAAACTGTGATACCTATCTGCCAATTCTATTTGTCCATCTGTCTACCTGTCTGTCAGACTGTATCTGCAAGAAGGGATTAAAAGGGTAAGAGCTTTCTGAACATAGGATATAACAATTGCTTATTTAAGATTCTGACAGAGATTCCTGTTTGGTTTTGTTTCCTGTTTATTTAATATATCTCTACACTTCATAAGGGAATTGGACATGTGGGGGAATATAATTATCAAAGATGGGGAAAAGGCTGAGGTATTTAACACCTTCTTTACCTCAGTTTTCAACAATAAGACAGGTTGTCCTGAGGACAGCTGGCTTCTGGAGCTTGTAGAAAAAGATAAGAATGTAATGCAGGAGGAAACAGTAGAGACTTGCTGAGCCACTTGGATCCTCACAAGTCTATGGGACCAGATGGGATCCACCCAAGGGTGATGAGGGAGCTGGCAGAAGAGCTCGCCAAACCGCTCTCCATCATTTACCAACAGCCCTGGCTCACTGGGGAGGTCCCAGATGATTGGAAGTTGGCAAATGTCACACCAATCCACAAAAAGGGCTGGAAGAAGGACCCAGAAAACTACAGGCCTGTCAGCCTGACCTCAGTGCCTGCCAAGGTTATGGAGCAGATCACACAGCACCTACAGGATGGACAAGGGATCAGACCCAGCCAGCACGGGTTTAGGAAGGGTAGGTCCTGTCTGACCAACCTGATCTCCTTTTATGATCAGGTGACCCACCTGGTGGATGAGGGGAAGGCTGTGGATGTGTCTACCTGGACTGCAGCAAAGCCTTTGACACCATCTCCCACAGTATACTCCTGAAAAAGCTGCAGCCCATGGCTTGGATAGGGGCACTCTGTGCTGGGTTAGGAACTGGCTGGAGGGCCAGGCCCAGAGAGTGGTGGGGAATGGTGCTGCATCCAGTTGGTGGCCAGTCACTAGTGGTGTCCCCCAGGGATCAGTGTTGGGCCCAGTTCTACTTAATATCTTTATTGATGATTTAAATGAGGGGATTGAGTCCACCATCACCAAATTTGCAGATGACACTAAGCTGGGGCGGAGTGTCGATCAGCTGGAAGGCAGGAGGGCTCTGCAGAGGGACCTGGACAAGGTGGAGAGTTGGGCTGATTCCAACAGGATGAGGTTCAACAAGGCCAGTGCTGGGTCCTCCACTTTGGCCACAACAACCCCAGACATCACTACAGGCTGGGCACAGAGTGGCTGGAGAGCAGCCAGGCAGAAAGGGACCTGGGAGTTTGGATTGACCGGAAGCTGAACGTGAGCCAGCAGTGTGCCCAGGTGGCCAAGAAGGCCAATGGCATCCTGGCCTGTGGACAGCAGGACCAGGGAAGTGATTCTTCCCCTGGACTCAGCACTGGTGAGGCCACACCTGGAGTACTGTGTCCAGTTCTGGGCACCTCAGTTCAGGAAGGATATTGAGGTCCTGGAGCAGGTCCAGAGAAGAGCAATAAGGCCCGTGAAGAGATCTGAGCACAAGTCCTATGAGGAGAGGCTGAGGGAGCTGGGGTTGTTCAGCCTGGAGAAGAGAAGGCTCAAGGGAAACCTCATCACTCTCTACAACAACCTGCAAAGAGGTTGTAGCCAGGTGGGAGTTGGTCTCTTCCCCCAGGCAGAGACCAGAGATCAGTAAGACAAGAGGGCATGGTCTTAAGCTGTGCCAGGGGAGGTCTAGGTTAGATATTAGGAAGAAATTTTTTACAGAGAGGGTAATCAGACATTGGAATGGGCTGCCCAGGGAAGTGGTGGATTCTCCGTCCCTGGAGGTTTTTAAAATGAGACTGGATGTGGCACTTAGTGCCATGGTCTAGTAACCACAGTGGTAGTGGATCAAGGGTTGGACTTGATGATCTTGGAGGTCCCTTCCAACCCAGCTGATTCTATGACTCTATGACTGCACATGACCCAAAAAGTGTTGCAACAGATCCAGAGTCTGTTGCAGGAGACAGTGTAAACCACCAATCCACCCCCCTACACACCCCGCCTCCCGCCCTGCATCAGGGGAGGTGCCGGGGTGTTCCCACCCAAATGTAAAGGTATATTAACCTGCCAGACTTTGTGATTCACAGGCTTCTTCTCCTACCAGACTGTGACTGTCACTTCGACCAAGAGACAACTAAATTTCAACAATCAAGTCTTGTCTTAGATAAATGGGTGGTGATTATGAACTCTTTCTTTCTTTTCCTTTATTAATTTTCTTAAGTGATATTTTTATGCTTTCATATTGCTGTATTACTATATATAATAATAACCAAAATGGCTACATACCTGCTTTCCATTGCAACCAAATTGTTCTAAAATAAACCTTATACATATGTATTTACAAAAACTGATCTTTCAGTGTTGTTTCACTCTAATCTGCCCCAAGGGATCTATTAACAAGAACCTGGGTTACTCTTGCCCTTGTGGGGTGGGTCACAGTGTGTAAGCATGGAAATGCTACTCTAGTAGCCTTCAAAAACCAGCTTCTTTCAGTAGAGCCAGAAAATTCACATCTGTAATGGTAAATGTAATTTTCTATCTGAATATATTAATATATATTGTAAATTATATTCCTTGTTAATAATAGCTTCAAGTGAAGTTCTTTTTCCTTAATAAGATATTGCTGCTCTTGGATGAGATCAAATGGAACACGAATGTAACCCTCAAAAGAAAGCAAACAGGAAGGTAAGGTCAGATTGTGTGACATAAGGCATGATTACACGGCAGTCACTGTAGATATCAATATAACCTCAGTAGCAGAGATATCAACATTGACTAAACATCTTAATATTTAATCATTTTCCCACAAAGATTTCACAGCCTGGCCTTGTTCTTTGCTGTCACAACTAGTATCCAGCCTGCTAGTCCACATATGTCTAAAGTAGTTTTTGTGCCTTCGGGAAGGATGATAACATACCAACAATATAAAACTAGTTTTTCCTTTTGAGGATACAGAGTTTTTGATTGATTTGTCAGCATCTATGAAATTGGAACATTATTTGGAGTAGCCCAGTGTAGGAAAGCAGACTTAAAAATATTGGCTGTACAGATAAATAAAAGAAAAATAAAGGCAGAGAAGAGCTTCAGAAATTTATGACATTCATTATTTCATTTCTGACATTTATAAAAATGAGAAGATTCAAAGGTGTAATCATATATTTAGTCCACATGATGAACTACAGAAAGTCACTTTCTGAAATCAGTAGTGATTAAACAAATGATCCCTCAGATATTCAAAATTTCTTTAAGTATGTCCCACACAATTTTTTCCTTCTGATCATTTCAATGATATAGTAAATATCAAAAAACTTATATTATTAGATTAAAAATTCTTCTCAACAATCATGACTCATACGCTTAATGCAATGATAGTAATAAACCTACTGAGTAATCCTAAATAATAAACTGTCAGATAACACATTTGATTGTGTTGTAACTAATAAAAATTTGGGGCAAACTAGCTGTTTGGAATACCTGTGTCAGGCACGGGCTGAATCTAAAAGTCATCTGTCAGCAAAACTGACTAGTTGAAATGGAACTGTTGAATAATGAAAGGCTCTGAAAAGGTTTTAGAAGTGAGCTCCTGTAATATGGAAAATAGGACTGAAAATAGAAATCTATACCCATCACTCTCAAATTAACTTGTAGGTCATATCAACTTAGATTTAATTAATTTCTTCCTATCAGCCATAAGAAAAGAAAAGAAAAGAAAAGAAA
>NW_020884878.1:14289477-14455861 GCF_003945725.1 Corapipo altera | reverse complement strand
AAAAGAAAAAAAAAGAAAAGAAAAGAAAAGAAAAGAAAAGAAAAGAAAAGAAAAGAAAAGAAAAGAAAAGAAAAGAAAAGAAAAGAAAAGAAAAGAAAAGAAAAGAAAAGAAAAGAAAAGAAAAGAAAAGAAAAGAAAGAAGAGAAAAAATATCTGGCTAGCACTTCAGCAGCTATTCTAATGGAAGATTATTAAAAGGCAAGATCTAATTAGCATCACTGATAAGCTAAGGTTATGAAATTCAAAATTTACCCTTTCCTCTCCAAGAAAAATAATTTCAGTTATTTATTCCACTTTTACACAAGTTCTTTGCTTATTGCAATTATGTGATTGTCTAATTAAGTCATTAGATATCAAGGCAGTTATAATGACAGAATTGCATTCTGGAAATACATGCTGTCTAAAACTTAAACATTCCACTACAAAGATGCCTTTGTTGTGCATCAGAGAAGAAGGAAGAGGTAAATGGTTTTCTAAAAAAAAAAAAAAAAAGAAAGAAAATCTAGAAAGTTTAAAAGTTGTAAATGTGACAAGACTAACTCCATTCTCATACAAGTGTCAAACTGAGGAAATATTTAAAAAAATCAGAAATGTCCAATATTATTTTTAAAAGTAGGCAACATTCTTTTGTGCAAATTCAGATCCTTTGTGAGTATGTGGGAATGTTAATCTTGCATAAAACACTGTCTTAGTTGTAGGTGGTTTCATTTGAACTCTCTACTGAGTAGGAGGAACTCTAGACAGATGACTGACATCTACAAGCATTGGTGTTCTGTCAATTGAACCTCCTGGATCTAAAATTCAGAAGTACTGAGACTCGGTAACTCAAGAGGAAGGCAATACAAGAGATGTTTCACTGAATATGAGACTTAGGTTCTGTCCACATATACACATACATTCTCAAATGATTAGCTGTAAGTACCATTCAAATAAAGTATGCAGACCAAAGACTGTATCTGACCTATAGTCTGAAATCAAAAATGTCTGAAGTCAATGGAATTATTGTATGAGATAATGTTATTTGCATGGTAATAATCCAGTTTAGGAATGTTTTTTTCCCATTTTTTCCCTTTGATAACAGTTCAATACTGAGTTGAGCAAATTTCAACTCTAAGTAATAAATGCTTTTAATGGAAACTGATATTCATTTTTCAAAGCTCTTTTGCAACTTGGCAGGAAAAATTTAATGAATAGGATTGTGGAATGTTTAAGAAAAAAAATGACACAGCAGTGTGGAGGTTAGCACTCTAAGGACCCTAAGAAATTCAAGAGCTGTGGTCTGTCCGAACGTTCTGTATAAATTTTCTTAAGATGGTAAAAAAGAGCAGATTAAAAGGGAGAAAACAAACTGAACCAAAGGATATTGATATTTTTGAGTGAAAAAAATGTGAGAATAACTTCCTAATGACCCACAGAAGAGGGTCAAAACTCCATGACTTATGAAATTTATAACTGGACTGATAAAAATATTAGTGAATATATTGAGGAAAATAATTTTTTTACAAATTCAAGAGAGACACAGTGCTGCTGTATAAGTCAAGATAAATTTTCTTACTTTGATCACTGCTTCTTGCTATTGAAGGAGAGACATTCTAGGATGAATATACATATATATATTGGCATTACAGCTGTTTGACCCTAATTATCTTGCATATTTTTTTTGCAATTACAGAAGTTGATCAGATACTTTATTCCCATATGAAGTATAGAGATATATTAAATAAACAGGAAACAAAAGCAAACAGGAATCTCTGTCAGAATCTTAAATAAGCAATAGTTATACCCTATGATGGTTGTAACTGTGTGCCCCTTTTCTGGCCTAGTGTATGTGTCAAGCCAGAGACAGATCACAGACTGGATTGGAAGTAAAGTTGATACTCATCTGAAACATTAAGTTCTCCCATATGCACATGTTCCAATTCCTCTACAACCCAATTCATGTGGTACAGTTTATCCTAATTTTTGTCCTACTCTGCACAGAAATATTACACTAAATTATATATATAAGTCAGTGCACCCAAAATCTTATTCAACAGCACAGGGGACGCCTTTGAATAATAATCACTGATTTATGAAATATCCCAAACTACAGAAACCAGATGAAATCACAACCCCCTTACAGAAAAGCAATCCAATCAGTTGTTTTGGTGATACTTGCCTGGCTTTTTTAATTTATCGTACAGACAATAATAATCTTCAATATAATATTGAATAGTATGAGAATCAGTTACAAACCAAAGAGAAACTCTTCCTTACTTGTATTTAGGGAACTGTTAGATGTGTTTAAAAGCAGAAAAAGAAAGCCACATGAAAGCTTTTTGTCAAAGTAAACGTCATTCAACAATTAGTCTGTCAAACAAGAGTATATAGGGCCAGGATCAGCATGCTGCAGCAATCATCTCTAATACCCACCATATGCCTTTATGGATGAAAAATGTGACATTGGCAGATCACTGGAGATGAACAGAGAAGGATAACGAGTATTGCAAGATGTTCTCCCCAGCTCCCTCCTGCTTTTCTTTACAGAACAGGACTGTGGGAGAAGTCAGAGAAATACAGTGACATCAATAGCTTCTTTCATAGGCTGCATTTTCCTATTGCTAGTGTTGTATTTTCATTAATATTTTCATTCATTCATTTTCATTCATTTTCATTCAATTATTCCTGATATACAGCAGAAAAAGGAGTGTTCGGATAAACATCTAGCATTTCATCCTAAGCATAATCTTGTAGTTAAAATGAGAAAGACAAACATTTCTTTAAGAAAAACACTATTTAAGAAAAAAAATTCTCTCTTTTAAATCTTGCATTTTAAATCCTTTTCATAGATGAAAAAAATTATTGCAGGGGGACAGGAGATAATAAACGGAATGAGGACGAATGTGTGACACTACTTTATGTGTTTGTAGTTTCTAAAAATGCTGTGGGTTGGTTGTACTTCATGTCCTCCACTCCCTCCCCACACCTAAAACCACATATCTTTAATTTGGATTATAAAGTTACATTCCTTGAAGAAAGATTAGAGTCTTACCTTCAAAAATACTTCAAAGTCTCAGAATTTCAGAGCACTCAAGCCCTGCCATGAGATTTGGTTCGTTTTGAGCACTGCTGCAGAAGAATTAATTCGTAAGACCTTATACATTGTTGGCATCTTCCACTTATTGTACTGACAAGATTTCCCTGTGATTCTCCTAGAACTCTTTTTTTTTTTTTTTTTCTGTTCCAACTCTCCTTCTAGAAAACAGGGAAATCAATCTTTACCAATCCTGTGTGTTTTCTAAATAACATGCTTTCGTGATTTCTCTAGAGATCTTTGACAGTCACTGTGAGCTTACTTTTACAATAAGACCTTGATCTTCTGTCCTGAAAGCATATTCTCCATAGCAGCCATAGCAACTCCCAGCCTTTATGACCTTCTTTATAACTTCTCAACCTTTTCATGGAAAATAACTCATCAGAACTCTTTAAAATAAATCTGTACCCTGAAATCTATGACATCCTACCTTAACACTGCATGCAGAATTTGTTTTGAAGACCAGAGCAAAAGACAACATTCAAAATACAAAAAGAGATGATGAATGTAACATTTCTAAGAATTAATTTTCTTTCAATCTTCATATAAATATGCATTGTTTCTGTGGTTAACAATCTGTAGCAATAAACAGCTTAAAGACTGGGAATGCATCAAGCAGAAAAAATATGGGTTTACAGTGAATGTATTGCCTTTTAAGGAACCACATGCTTGTGAGGTACTCAGTAACAAAGTCTCTTTTGCCAAATTACTGAACATGATGTTTCTAATCTGAAAGAGTGGTAAAACAGGTGGCTGAATGTAAGGTCTTCAGGTTATGTGACCTGTACAATGTAAATACCTCTGTAAAGTAGTCAAAAAGAACATCCCAGTGTAGGAAGGAAATGGAGGTAAAAAGAAAACTGTATGAATTATTCTTGGAATCATTGACTGTTTTGAGTTAGAAGGGATCTTTAAAGATCATCTAGTTACAATCCCCCTGGAGGGAAAATACAGTAAGTAATACTGAGCGACGGGAGAAAAGTGCTGTTGTTAACAAGGGAATTGATCCAAACAGGACTACTCCAAAAATAAAGGCCATATTGGGGGTGGCTCAGCAGAACTTTCAGTATTATAATTTTTTAAATTGATAATGCAACATCTGTTAGGATTTTTCACAAGCTTATTAAAAATACCAACGTGTTAAAAATTATCAGCAAGGAAGACTCACCTAGAAAGAAGAAAAGAAAGACAAAACAAAACAACAAAAAACCTCAAACAAACAAAAAGAACCAAAAAAAACCAACCCAAAAATTCAAGGGTTTGTCTAAAAGGAATTAGAGGTTGGATATCATTTGCTAAACAAAGATAAGAACAGTTATTCTTGTCATAGGTGTCTTTTTCTTCTGAATACTTATCTTCTCTCCCATATGCTTAAAGTAGCCACCACTTCCATTAATAGTGAAGAACAGAAATATCACTGAGCTCAGTTTATGGTTGTGTGACCCCAACACGAAGGGACAACATTCAAGGATTGTATAAATAACAAGCATGATATTTAGTCTTGTATGAAGCTTCTCATTTTTCTGTGCTCACAGAGGTAGATAAACCCAGAACAAACCTAATATTCCTACACTAAATAGGACACCACTAATCAACAACCCTCTCTTTCGGTAGGATAAACTGAGATTTAAAAAGTTCAAGTGAGCTCAAGGCAGGCCACGTACTGACACACTGCATCATCCATGAGGCTGTTTCCTGGAAGTTACTGGAAATCTTCCATGAAAGTCTTATTGAGAAGCCTTTATCAGAGCCCAACTGGAATACCTGGGTCAGTTCTTCGCTCTTGATCCTTTTGAAATCATACCCATCTACATGCATAGAAGAGATTTATGTGTGTTGTGCCTAGGCAAAAATGACAGTCCAAGTTTCAGAGAAGTACAGCGTCTTCTGAATTATTTCCCGTTTGATCATCACTTATTGGTAAGATGCTCATCTACATTCTGCAAGAGGTTCATCAGAAGTTTTTTGTATGGATACCTTGAGTGAAAAGACTGTTGTGAAATAAGCTACTCAGTTGTCATTCAAAAAGGTAATAATTACTCTATTAATTAATATGGTTAAGAAAATCTAAAAGGTCCAATCATGGGTGAAAATCTTTGCTCTGTATTGGGCTGGACAGTTGACAGAGTAAAGAGACAGTCTTCTCTCCAAAACATAAAGTATTTTAGTAAAGGAAAAAGAAGACATCCATTTTTTCCTCCCCAAAAGCTTGAAAAATTTTGAGAATGATTGTTTCAAAAGGAGTCTGACTTACAGACAACTATAAAGAGAAATAAGTTAAAAAAGAGATTACCCAGAGAGCGTTTTGTATGTTATTGACATCTAAAAATACAATGATGTTCTATTTACCTAGTAATGAAGCAATATTAATATCCACTATATTATACAGATGAGGAGCTCATGAGCATAAAAGAGATCTTAGTTGATTGCCTTTAGTAACTAAATCAACATCACTGAATCAAAGACATACAGTCATTCCTTCTTAGGAAAAAATTTTGGAACTTAAGACACTCCCCCTATTCGATCCAGTTTCAGAATAAATCCTTTTGGACTTATGCCAAACTGTTTAAATGATGTCAAATATATAGAGAATAGTACTGCCAGCTATTTTCAAAATACGTAATAAGAAGATGGAATAGTGGAAGCAAAAAATTGCATGAAGAGTTTTATTAGGGGACAGAGATGAAGGGCTGTCTGGAAAGAAAAGTTACCAGTAGAAGTGATTAAGTCCAGTTTTAAGTTACTGAAAACTCTCTTTTGATCTAACATTGTCGTACCTTCCCACCAGCAGGACTTGAAAGAGAGAACATCAGAACACCCTTCATTACCATTTCCTGTGTCTACATTGCCACATCAGCCACAGTTTGGAACAGAGTTCCAGGTAAACAGACTTTTTCACTGGTCACACCATTGGTTGAAATTTAATGATGTCAAGTTGCATGAGATTTTTCTAATCGGCATTACAAAAGTTTATATCTTCACTCTACCTCCATCCTCACACCATTTCTTATGAAGGAAGGTTTAACCATACCTTCTGAACATTGCCAGGGACCTCTCAGTTAATTAAAATTTGTTTGAAGTTTTCTCAGTGTAGGAATTTTCTTGAATATTTTCGAAGTTATAGAATCATAAAATCGTAGAATGCTTAGGGTTGGAAGGGACCTTACAGATAATCTGATTCCAACCCCCTTGCCATGGGAATGCAATCTTCCACTAGACCAGGTTATTCGGAGCCCCATCCAACCTGATCTCGAACACCAGGAATGGGGAGTCCACAACCTCTCTGGGCAACCTCTTCCGGTGCCTTACTGCCCTCACAGTAAAGAATTTCTTCCTAATATCTAATCTAAATGTATCCTCTTTCACCTTAAAGCCATTTCCCCTTGTCCTATCACTACATGCCTCTGTAAAAAATCCCTCTCCAGCCTTCTTGTTAGCCCATTTTGTGTACTGGAAAGTGCTATAAGGTCTCCCCAGAGCCTTCTCTTCTCCAGGCAGAATAGCCCCAACTTGCTCAGTCTGTCTTCATAGGAGAGGAGTTCCAGTCCTGTGGTTAATTTTGTGGCTCTCCTCTGGACTGGTTCCAACACATCCACATCTTTCTTGTGTTGGAGGCCCCAGATCTGGTTGCAGTACTTCAGGTAGGGTCTCACAAGAGGGACAGAATCACCTTCCTTGACCTTCTGGCCACACTGCTTTTGACACAGCCCAGGATGAGGTTGGTTTTCTGGGCAGCAAGAATTCCTTACTGAGTCATATTGAGATTTTGTCCACAAACACCCCCAAGTCTTTCTCCACAGGGCTAATCTCCATCCATTCTCCTCCCAGACTGCACCTGTGCTTGGGATTGCCTTGACCCAGTTGCAGAACCAAAGCATTGATACAGTTGCTAAACAAATTGAAGTAATAATAGTAATAAGCTTCCAATAAGTACCATAACTCAAACTATGACATTTTTGTTTTGGCTATTACACAGAGAATAAGTGATCTGTATTTTACCCATCTACCACTAAAAGTGAGAGGAATCACTTGCATTTGCTTCTCAAGTTATAGTCATCTGGACTAATCCCATAAAATCAACACCCATTAACTTAAACAGACAGATGTTTCAAAGGCAAAAATATTGTTCTTTGGAGAAAGTGATGAATGCCAGAAGCTGACAGAACATTACTTACTGGCTTTGTCAATGACAATTTGGTTGCTAAACATTAGTTTCTAAAGCAGAAGTTCTCTCTGCATGAGGGATCAGATCAGTCTTATGTTCCTTCTAAAACAACCTGTTTGTGATCAATGAAAAGGAATTGTGACATCTGCACTGTTTTGCAGGGGTTGGGGGGATATCAGCACAATGTAAATTGAGAAAAAATACCCTATATACAGATGTGTAGAGAAAAAAGGGCTTATAGTCCTCTAGCTTAGTATCTACTTGTTTTCTTGAGCTTATTTATTTTATTGCTTGCTATTTAAATTAGATCATATATCCAGATCTCACTTCCAGTATGTCAAATGCAAAACTCAAAAATGAGAAATGATTTTTTGTATCATGTCTGAAGAGAACGTTTGCTTTGGCTTTGGGGAATGAATTTTTACACACAGGGAACAGTTTGAACAGCCCTGGAACATCCACAAATACTTCCAGACGTAATTCTGTCTCCAGTCACATTCATACAGTATTAAATCTAGAGCTATTCCAGATTTACAGGGATATAAGGAAAAATTGAATTTTTTTTTCTTATTATAGATTCTGTTGCTTTGTCAGTAGAATAGGCCAGAGTGTGCTAACAAATCCACAGATGAAGGAAAGAAAAAGTTCACTCTTTTCATGCATACTGCGTAGAAAATATCATTTAACAGTTATATTTGCAGAGGGAAGGAGAACAGATGTAGAAGAGACATTTTATATCTTTGTTGCTCTGAAAGTTATGGTGATAACAGTGCCACTTATACATATATTTATCCCCAATGCTTACAACTGTGATTCACTCTAACTTTCCAACTGCTCAGGCATGTGGATATTTGTTACCGTAATACAAGCCCATTGCCACTCAGATTTAAACCACACATTTCTTTTTTATTTCTTTTCTGGCTAACAGCCCAAATCCACGCAGCAGGTGCTGTCTTAGGAATGTCACCATCTAATAAAAGTACCGTAACATAACACAGAGCCAATAAAAATTTCTTTGCATAGACTTTGTTTTTCCTGACAGACTGAATTCCTAATAAGACAATGTCTACAAAATCTAAGGAAGATGAAAATATAAGCTTTATTGTTAAGTAGGTAATTTTTCTCCTTTGTTTAGACAATGAACTCAGATATCAGGTGACAGAAACTGTGCGAGACTCATACAAACCTTTCTCTGTTAGTAAAACAGCCAGGGAGAAGGGGAGCCCTGGCATTACATGTTGTTTTCATTATTTCTTGGCCAGAACTATGACTCCATTCAAGGTTGGATAAAGGATTTAATCAAGGAAATTACAATTAAAACAAGGGGACTGGGGAAATCAACAATTGTTGGGTAAAAGATTTACAGGTTAATTTTACCCATAAGATCTGTATGGATATAATTCACAGATGTCATATTTGTTAGGATGCAGCTTTTTTTTGTCTATTTTGTAAGGTAGAACACTTCCGAGCAGATCTAATCTGAGATATGATTTAAGTACCCAGTACTTCATAAATCCCATATACACAAAACTAATTAGCAGTTCAAACAAAGGAAAGATTTCAGCTTTCAGCAATATTTTAGAGGCCCTGAAACTGGGAACAAAAGTCATTAGACATCACACTGAAATGCTGAAGTGCAGGCACAACAGTATTTTCAAGTTGGATGCACAGAGAGCGGCATTAGATCCCTAATGACTGTTTACTTCAGCTGTAGCTGCTCTTCTAATTGACTTTTTTATTTTTTTCAAAGACAGACTTTCAAAACAAGGTTCAGAGGTGGAATATATTTAAGAAGTTTTCTACAACAGAATAAGATGCATAAGACATAAATACATCTGTTTGTTCTCCTTTAAAAACTATTTCTATCTGTCTTGCTTGGAAAGTCTTTTAGCATTCAGTTTGCTCTGGCTCTACAATATATCTAAAAATGTCACAAGATTAAAAAATGTTGAATTTTGGTGCACAGAGGGAGATAGTTAGCTCATCACTTAACATGAAGTATAGCTATCAGTGTAGTAGAACAGGTCGTGTTCAAGTACATGGTGTTTAATTTTGAGAATTTCTAACAGAATGTGTCCCTGCCCAGTGCAATACAAATGCTTATGCAACATGAACAGAGACTAGTCAAGTTATTTTCTCTGGAAAAATATAATTTGTCTTTTGAATTCCATGCTAAGATTGTATGTAAGAATTCACCCCAAGATGTCAAACCACCTCAGAAAAAGTAATTATATTTCAGAATATATTGAAAAAATAATCATAACCACTATAAAGATGGAAATACTATAATACAGTGACTTGCTATAGGGGAGTACCCCAGTTCAAGACAGTAATCTAAACATGAATGTATAACTCCCAGAAATCAGCAGGGCTTAAGCACAGTTTAAAACTGAAAATATGCTCAAAATTTTCCTGAATTACGGCCAAATTGATTAAGTAGTTTTACCAGATTTCCATGGTGACCCAAACACCATGGGCTCTGCAGGGGAAGAAACAATTATTGCAAGACAAGATAGCACAGACTGGTGGTCTTAAATCAAAATGTTAAGTGCCTTTGAAAGTTATTGATATTTACCTGCCAAAGCTTCAAATGTGTCTTAAATATGTCAGAAAATGTTACATTGAAGATCATTTCAAATATAGAGCTGCATCAGCACTTAGCAGTTGTGTTTTTTGGTTGGAAAAGAAGAGCTGTAATTGTTAGTGTGAAATTGCTGATCAATTCTGCTTTTCTTTGAAGTATGTGTTTTCACTGGCATTAGCTCTGAAATTTACAGTATGCTCTGACACACAGGATGCTTGATGGGGCACCCATTTATTCATTTCCTTTCTTCTTGGCAGAAGCAAGCAGTGTAAAAAGGAAATGTAAGTAACTTTCCAAAGAAGTGGAAATTCTTAAGACACTTCCGTTTTTCCATCTCTTTCACACTTGCTCTTTTTGTTTGTTGCTTTTTTATCTTTACTCAGACAACACAGAGCTTTTTCTGTGCTACCTTTAATTAATGGAAACAGTTCAATGAGGGAGAAAATGCCTGCAGGGAAGGGTTTACTATCCAGTAAGGACTTTACATTGCAAGTAGCTGACAAAGGATTTTGTTTTCCAGTGGTAGCAGCAAATGAAAAAAAATTCGGTTCTAGAATCTTTACATCTAATGAAAAGTTTTCTGCACATATGAAAAACAGAATTAATTGTTGTCCTAGCTTTGCATGGAAGCTAAATTTCTCTCTCTGTAGGGTTATTATTCATATTATGATGGTGTCTAGCAACTTAAATTATATAACAGGATGTCACTGTGTTAGTTCTATATTTTCATATAATGAAATCCTGGTAATTGATTAAATAAAATAAAAAAAAATCTTCCCTTTTTTCAAGAATTGTTAGAAAGAAGTGGATACAAGAATCAGTTAACAATAGTAAAAATCTCCCCTACATAATGGAGATTTATGATATGCAATATAATCTACATCCATTATAATAAAACATATCATGAACATAATTGGGCTTATACAGTATCGCAGATAAATAAGTCTGCCTTATTAGTTTAATTCTGACCTGTGCTTTTACAAATAGTCTGATCAGCTCCAAAACCATGTGACTTTGTTGAGTGAAGCAGATGGGCAGAGCAATGTTCATTACTTCATAGACATGTATAAACTTAAAGGTGAATTTAACTCTCAGTCAAATATTATTGCAAAAATATATTCATATGCTACTCAATATCAAACCATCTGTGCACTTCATAATGTACGCTGTGTAGTTGCATCTCTGCTCTGAGACAAGGAATTGTCATTTACCCCTGTCACAAATAAAATTAAAATAAAGAGTCTGAGCAATCACTGACTGAGTCAAATTCCTGTAGGACTGAACCATCTTTCCCATTACAGTTATCATATGTCTAAGAGACATAGACAGAATTAATGAGTTAATATTCTCATGAGTTCCAGGTGATAAAGTTTTTACTATTGACAAATGTACATACGTAGTTTTCTTACTACGTATGCAAATGGGTGTTGAAAAGAACCTGGAACAAATGGAAAGAAACCACTTTGGAAGAAACATTGATTGTTAAGTGTATATATGTGTCAAGTTTTTGGTTACCGGGGGCTATAGGCGTGGCTTCTGTGAGAAGTTGTCAGAAGTTTCCCCCAGGTCTGACAAAGCAAATGTTAGTCCACTGCAAAATAGGCCCACCTCTGACCAAGGCCAAGCCCATCAGTAACAGTGGTAGCTCTAGGATGACACATTTAAGATGAGGGGGGAAAAATGCAGTAATTGCAGTAGGATGAAGGAGTGAGAATATGTGAGAGAAACAACTTTGTCGACACCAAGGTCAGTGAAGAGAGAGGGAGAACAGGTGCTCCAGCAGAGATGGATCATGCTCTGGACCATGGTGCCAGAGCAGAGAACAACCCATGAGCGTTTCCATGAGTGTATTTTCTCTCCGCTGTCCAGCTGAGGAGAAGAGTGATAGAGCAGCTTTGATGGACACCTGGCATTCAGGGTCAGCCCACAACAGTGGTTATTCCATATTTAAGAAATAAGTCACTTCCCTCTTTATCAACCACAGAACAGGTAGGTATTTAGAGAAAATTCAGTCTGCAATATGCTAGCAATGTTATTAGTTTAAATAATCCACCATTTTGATATGGGAAAAGAAAATGTTTACTTTGAAAATCTGAATCAGTAGCATCAAGAATATTTGTTCCAAAGTAGTTCACTTGATTAGAAGTTTCCCCCTTAAATTAATTTTTCTTCATGATTTTTAATTAGAAATATTTGGATATTTGGTATACATCTGTAATTTTTTTCATCTTTTAAAACAAAAAGAGATCTTTAAGGCCTTATATGAGGAAGATTTTTTCAAATGTTTATCAACCTGATCATTAAATTAAAGAAAACTCTTTTAGGTAAAAATCTTAACAGTATTTGGTTTTACTAAATAGTTTTATTACAAAATGAATTACACAATTATATAAAATTTTAAGTAAAGGAGATAAAGGGACAAAAAAGAAAAACAATGAAAATCAAGAAAAAGTAAAGAAAGAAAAAAAAAGAGAATGAACTTGGAATAAGCACAAGAGATTGGGGAATAATTTTTAATTTCCCAATGTTTTTCTGCAGAAATCTCGAATATAACTGTAAAATGTATGTACAGAAGATCTGTGGTAATTTAAGTTGTTTGTTAGTTTTGTTCTCTTTTCCCAATGCCCAGGTTTATGTTTGTGTATAAACAAAGTGAATTTTCTCCAGCAGTTCAGAAACACACCCATTGGACTTTTTCTCTCTCTTTTAAGGGGTTAGGAGTGTTTGTGGAATTTTACAGGCTGCTACTAGGAGGTGGGACTGTGGTGGTACGTGAGCATTTTTCCATCAGTTCCATTGTGGTTTACGCAAATTCCATGCAGATAAAGAAGAGCTGTTACATCTGAGAGATCTCCCTAGGCTGCACTATAAATAGCAGGAAAGACCACCTGCTATGTAGAAATTTATGTTACATCAAAGCAGCAAGAGCTGCCCAATCCTAGTCAGATGGGAGTAGAACTTCTAACCAAAGCATTTGCTTGGTAACTCAGAAAAACTGAAAAAGAGACCCAAAGATTAGATGTAAAAAAATCTTACAAGGATTCTCCAGAGAGGTGTAAATATTTTTCATGAAACAAATTGAGTTTAAAATTGGTCTCTCATGCTGTTCATCATTTATTTATGCCTGTATCGCCCCCAGATTTCTTTTAGTCATGTATCATGGCTTCATCTATCTGTACTTACATGAATTAAAGACCAGATTCTCCTAGGCCACTGGAAAATGAGGTAATTCACTACCATGACTTACCCTATTCCTTTCAATAAAAAAAATTATCCTTATGAAGAAAAAGAAAATATAAAATCTTGATGACAAACAGAGACTGAGCCTTTCTTTATGTAAGGTCTTGTGTCTTGAAATATTTTTTACTACCATACAGCAGAGACAGCTGCAATAATGGTGAGGTGTAACACAGTTTATCAGTGAAAGCAGTGCTTAAGATGGTAAAATAAAAGCATTAAAAAATAATCCCTTTCATACTCTGCTACTGAAAGAGTAAGTTTAGAGCATCGTCTCTACAAGTTTCCCAGTATGTCTCAAGATCACTGAGAAGAAATTAGTCTATATTTTTGTTTTTACTGATAATCCCATTATCTGGAAATATCAAGGTAATGTTCAGAAATGTTGTGAGTTATATGCTTGGGAATGGAAGTGCAACTACCTAGGCATGTCTCCTGAGCTACAGAAGAGTCATTAGAGAGTAACAACTCCAGAGTTGCTGACTATTGGCCTAGGTTGCATTCCACCAACTTAGAGGTGAACAACTCCATATGCTCTTACCAATCCCATGAGCAATCAAATCCTGCATGTTTTCCACCTGGACCTTTTCATAAATTGTTACAATAACAGCTGGTCTGGGGAAATTTTGTTGTAATTAATACAATATTGCATTATTTCAAACAGCTGTATTTAAAATGAATAAAACCAACATTGTACTTTAATTTGTTCTAACAAAAGAATCAAAAAAACAGGATTTTCTAGTTATTTTTTACTCTCCTCTCCCCCTGATTGAATCTCTACTATTTGAACTGTGGACACTGAGATTTTCTTTTCTTGAAACTGAAACATTTAAAGGAAGGCAAGGTAAAATTAAATAGAGCTAATAGAGTGTGAATGTACATTTGAATACCATATTCAAAGTTTGGCATTGCATTCAAATAAGCTTAAATAAGAAGCAATAATGAAACTGTCCTTGCTATAGCAATACATATGGCAGTCTATCCTCTCTTTCAAGCTAGAAGTATTGCATCAGAGAATAGATGTGAGGAACTTTAACAAAGTTGTTTGGTAACACAACTGCAGTAGCTGAAACATTGCTGCTAAAAATGAGGAATCCTGAGAAAAGACTGAAGGAGACTTTTGAATAGTTCTCAAGAATTCTCATGGTTTTGTCATTTTGTCTCATTCACTTATTTATACTTATATGCAGGATATACAGACATGAGTAAACCCAATTCATTCATGTAAAGAACAGTTTTGCTGAAACTGCATCATTCCAGAATCTAAGTTCAGGTTTTCATTCAAATGAAAGACGTTTTCGTCTACTAAAATCTGTATGAAATGTATATATTTAATATGGTTTCCAGATAACAATGCCTAACCACTGCAGAACCAGGAATAAATGAATCAGAGGACTACTATATTCTTATTTGAATTGTTGTAATCTTGGTTCTTAGATCATGTTAGTCTAAAATTTTAGCTAATGCAGACCAAAAAAAGAGATCTGCATCCTGATTGTCCAAGCACAGTGTAAACAAATGCTCATTTCCCCCTAAATATTTAATTTTCCATTTCATTAAAAAACCCCATAACAACAACAAAATTCCCAAATAAACAAAGAAATAATGTAATCTTCTCTGGTGTTTAATATTAGATTTTATTTTTGATTTAGTGAAATATAGAGTCTATCAAACAATCAAATACGGATATGAATTTTCCTACATGAGAAATCAAGGGCTGTCACTTTAACTGCTGCATTCTTACATTAGTGATGCACAGAAAAATTGTTGGAGTGGAAAGAATTTACAGCATTTCTTGTTAATATTTGCATTTGGATAAATTAATATCTTAAAACTATTGTAAAAAGGAAGGAAAGAAGAAACTATACAGTCTACAAAACTACAAAAAAAAAAAAAGCTGTCTGTTGGTTTCTTTTTACTCTGAGGCTGGCCTGGCTCAACAAGTAAAATAATCCAAAATGGTAAATTCTATCTTGAACTACATACTGCTCTAATGAGCATCTCACCCACTAAGAAGTAAAAAAAGAAGCAAAACACTTGAAAATTAAAAACTTCTTTAAAATTGATTTTTACAGTATTTGATAGAAACTTTTTTTATTTTTTTTAATTTTTTTTTATTAAATCATCTGCCTCTGGAGGTTGCACCAGTTTCTAATGCCAACATACTGGTTCAGACTCTCAGCTGGGGCTGTGGAAAGAGTTAGGAGTGAGGGGTCATTGTAGTCTTCTGTTCCTACTGTTGCTTTGTGACAAATCTGGCCTTCAGAAAGCAGGTAATCTCTCTTAAGATATGATGTCAAACTAAACATGAAATCTGAACACCCATGACCTACAGGAAAGTACAGATTCAGATTTTGCTCTTTGTTCAAATAATCTGGCAGGCTAAACCAAAATCCCATGTAGATTGCTGCAGTCAGAGTTCCCATTTGACTCTACAGACAGAAACCGTGGTCTTATGAAAACTGAAAAGAGACTCAGGAGACGTGACTCAGGAGACTCGAGGAGACTCAAGAAGAGGGGAGTGGAGTAGATGGGAGGAGGAGCAAGTTAGAAGAGTAAGTGGATGCACAGCTTTTTAGATCAGTGACATTTTGAGATGAAAGACTATAAGCTGCTACTAATGTAAAAAAAGTTTTATGCTGAAATCTGTCATACACAGATTTGCCAAATCTTGTTAGAATGTCCTAAGTAGCCTATAAACAAAACAAAACAAAACAAAAAAAAACAAAACAAAAAAACCCACAAGCATCCAAAGCACATAAAACCATAGAACTTCTTCTGAAAAAAAGCAAAGATTATTTGTTTCTTCTTAAATATTCAAGTATTCCCTGGTAAGAGAATGGAAACACTAGTGATTCACATACTTGCCCTAATTGCCGGATTACCTTGTGGGTTTATGTTTCTAGCACAAAATAGAAAAGCACCAAAAGAAAAGACTGAGATATATTTCACACTGAAGAGTAGATGGCAGGAAGATTAATAAACCTTTCTGAAAAGATGATGAATATATGTTTTGAGACCTCAGAAATGGGGGCACTGAACTCAGCCCTCATGAACTCAGTGACTGCTCTACTTCTCATGCGTCCTCTTTCTGATAGTAGAGATGGGTTTCACTGCTAAAGATGTTGGGTTTTGTTGCTGCCTTTGTGTGCTCATCATCAGGAGAGCAAATCTGGTTTTTAAATACTTAGCATTTTGATTCAGAAATGTTCTGGCCAGCTGTAATTTACTCTGTTGGTTTAAAATTTATAAAAAATTGTGATGAATTAATTTAGAAAGAACAGGCTTCATTTGAAGTTTTGTATCATCTGTCCTTTGATAGCTGTGATGCCAGCATTAAAACTTCATAGTATGTACTCTAGCTAATTTGACAGGAATGTAATTGTCTGATCTGGATCAAATATGTACTGTTGGATTTTTCAGTGCATTTACAGATAATGAATCCATAGTCTAAGTTCAGGTCATCAGTCCCCTTGTTCTGGTTTGCTTAAAATGTCCTAACAGAATATAAATAATTTTTTTTATATTTTAATAAGAATGTGAAAAAATGCATAATTTTACTTCATTCAAAATATTAATCCAACTTCGATTTCAGGAGTGGATATTAAAGTAAATAAAAAAACCTTCATTAGTTATTCAGCCTAAATCACCAGTTAAATATACATGGACTGTTGTTTGGTTGGTTTTTTTTCTGAGATATCAAAAGGGTTAGAGTTTTAAACATCCAACTAACACCAGTTTTCATTAGGATTCATTCCCCCAGTTCTTTAGGTATCCCCACCATCAACACATTTTAAAAGACGTTACAAATGTGAAAAAAATCTTGGCCTGAAACAAAAGATTACTCAGATAAAGCCCTCCCTTACATTTAATCCTTAGGGTAAATTGGCTACTTTATTCAGATCATTATCAGAAGGTGTTTATGCATTTCTGGTTTTATTTTATACTGTAGCTTTCAGACTAATTTTTAGTTAATATAAACTGAACTACAGAGTCTTTTTAAAGTCTCCAAAAGGTAATGTGTGATGTTACATGTTTGCATTGGCATTGTAGTTCCAATTAGACATGGTAAAATCCATGTCACAGAGCAAGCTTTTTATGTAATTAATACACACACCTGAAATATATATATATATATGTGACTAGCCTGGAAATACTTAAGGCAGCATCAATGAGATTCAGAATATGGGGAGTAGGGAACCAGGTCTGCCCCTTTGTGATCATGATTCAAGTTGCAGTAAACTTTATATCCTTGTAAATGAAATAGTCTTAGGGTCTCTAAGTTCATACCACGTGTGAATTACATTTCCACAACATTGCCACAACGTTTACTTTGCTCTGAAAATGCCTAACAAATGAGCTAGGAATTAATGACATTATCGACTCTCATAAGGAGGAAAGCAAGGAAACCCAAGACCTAATATTTGTCTTTCATGCATACATAAATTAGGGGTAACATCATTTAAGTCATGTTACAATTAGGTACCTCTAGTAGTTTCTAAGATAATAGCCTATATATTTTCGATTACGGTTTCAGAAAGCTTCATAGTGTTAGAGGTATGCAATTTTTGGATGAGATATGAAACATATCTCAAAAGCTTGCATTTTTTCAAGATTGCATAATGTTTTTCAGAGGAGATGAATGAGTTAATTTCAATGTTCTGGCCAAATTACACTACATATAGTTATAACCTCTCCATCTGACATTTCCTCTGAAACTCCACATAGCTCTGGTTGGCTGTGTACTTCTTGCCCCGTGCATTTGGATGCTAATTCTGTAAGCTGAAGACAAGTGCTGTGAGTAGAACAGAGTGCCTGTGGTAGATTCAATGACATTGCTCTCTGTGTACTTTGGAAAGCACTTTGTGATACCTCATAAATATTTCATTGATATACACAGGGGTTTGAACCACTCTCTATGAAGACCAGTGCCAATGGTCAAGGTAGACATGCCTTTTTTGAAGATTTGTTTTATCAAGATAGCTCAGATATTTGAGTCTGTTTGTGAAGATTATCTTACCATGCAGGCAGAAAGATTCCTGAATCTGTATTAAGCTTTTTTTACCCAAAGACCACTGGTAAAAAAAAAAATAACTTAAATGTTCTCTCTTGTGCATCTGAAGACTTCACTCTCATGCAGCTCTTATCCTTTGCTACAAAAAATCTGCTCACACTTATCAAATGTTTGACAAAGAGCAATCTACAAAATGTTCATATACGCATAACAGTTAGGATCACTACAGTCTAATATTAATCACTGATGCAAGTCTGTAGCCAAAAGTATTTGTGTGACAGATAACCAGGCACCTTCGTGATCACCCTGAGACGTACAGCTTGAGACACTTCTGCCTCCTGAATAATGAGATTTTGCATCTGTATCTTCAGTATTCCTCAGTAGTTAAACATTATTTTCTGTGTGATGTTCATGCTAGTCACATACATATATATTTCAGGTGTGTATATTAATTACATAAAAAAACCCCCAACACGACAAGAGATTTTGGGGGTTTAAAATTTTATTTATTAGAAAAATTATCAAGAACCACTTTGTTTTGAAATATTTCCAGTTTCAAGTACTTAAAATTATGGTGATTTACGCCAACAGATGTTATTCCATATGATCACTAATATTATCTGATGATTAACTTCTAAACAATGCAACAATAGGTTACTTGAAATACTATACAAAGCCACTAAAGTTCCTGACTATTCAAAAGACTATGTGAATACTGAGAGTAAATAGGAACAGCTCCTGTATATTCCAAAACAGTCTCTTCCTATTCATCTTGAATATAAGGGAGAATTTTTTGTAATGAATTTTGAGAGAGTTGAACATCAACACTAGGAACTATAGAACTGTAGTCTAGTTTCAAAATGAAGCAGGTGACTGACTTGCTGACTGCCTTACACAATTTTATTGATACAAATTTACTTACAAAAAGAGCAATGTGTAAAATGCATTCACCTTACTGAGAGACAGATTGTTTGGAAATAAAATTTTATTGAAAAAAACAATAAACCAGCATGTTTTAAATGTAATTGCTTTAATGCTAATTAAAATGGTGGAACTTAAAAAAATTGTCTTAACTGTGTTCTTTTCCTTGCTTGGAGCTGTGCTCAAAGATTTTCCATGTTCAGAAATTTGAAAGTCAGTTACCCCTAAAACAAAGATATTTGTATGGTCTTTTCTACCACTAGGTATTTAAGTACCATCAAGAAAATAGTATAAATACCTTGTATGGCTCAGGAATTACCCCAAAATCTTATCTAGTTAGTGTTTACATTGTGAAGTAAAAGCCAGAGGTGATTAGAAATAAATCTTTTTCAAAACATTGGGATCCAGATTGCCTGAAAATTACCAAATCTCAGACATAGGCACGTGTTGTTTTCTAAAATCATCTTCAGTTGGCTTTGACTTTTCCTTTCTGTTGCCTTACCCTTTTATCTTGCAGAGAATATAAAAAAATCCATTCTGAACTGCTTTCTTACCGTTGTTTCAGTTGGGTTACAAAAGTAAACTGGACATAGTATCTTGGATGTGCTCTTTTCCTTGGGAAAACAAGTGTCTACTTCTGTTTTTCTCATTTACATAATACCTTGAAGCTCATATTAGATTAAATGCAATTAGCATTATTTTTTTTAATTATTTTAAAATAATACTCTAATAATTATATAATTTTAAAATATAATAACTACTATAACAGATTCCTCATTAATGACCATTTTACAAAGTCAGCTTCAGATATGCTTTTCCATTATCCCTTAAACTGAATATTTAGCCTTCATAAAAAAGAGAGAACATCAAACAAGACTTTAGGAGTTGTATAATTTTAACAGTATTTAAGGATTGATATTCTGATGCTGAAAAAAAATAAGCATCTGAATAGTTTTACATATTTGAGTAATTTGTATTCAATCCGTCAGACATCAAGAAAATCACAAGATGGAAATTGTCAGGTTTGTGACATTGCTTAAGAATGTAAGAACGCTCAGTGATTTTACTTTTCTGATATCAGTTTTTCATTGGAATTAATATGTTCTGTAAAACTAATGCATAGCACATCACTAAAGGGCAATTTCACTGAAACACGCAGTTCTCACAGACACAAATATATAATTTGGCTATTTCAGATTTTGATAGCTATGTTTTATCACAAAGATAAAAGAAAAAAAAAAGAAAAGAAAAGAAAGAAAAAAGAAAAGAGATGAAAATGAAAGTTTTAACATTTGGCAAAGTATTATTCAAAACAGCTTTCTTAACATGCTGCTGCTTGCCCTACCATTAAGTACAATATGTTCTTATGCATTTTATAACACCAAAACACAACATGTTGCATAAACATTTAAGTAAATTGTGTTATCAAAACTTTAAATACTTCAATAAATCTAAGTGTACATTGGCTAAATGAACTACATCTACAAGGCTAAGCAGTAATTCACTGACAGACCCAGAAATGGAACACAGAATTAAATGTTGGGTTGTCTAACAGTATTATACTGTTGATGCTTTTTGAAAAAAAATAATTAAATGTCTTTGTTGCATGACTGGTAAAAGACGGTATGGTTAAGTATCAGTGAACAAGAGCTTTTCTATTCAGTTACTTTTGCCATGTCAGAAAGAAAATAAATACATTTCTTTGCATCAGTTAACAACGTTAGTGACCCATTAACTCCAAATGCTGTGAACTGTTATACAAGAGGATTGTTAAGAATGTTGTATTCCTTTCTTCATACTTAAAAAGAAAAACGCATCAAGTTCAAAATCGTAATCAGAAAGTTCACAGTCTAGTGCCCAAACTGCAAAAACAAATTGAAGTTTCTCTGTAAGAAGAAATTTAGAGAAGAAAGGTTAATAGATTCTCCTAATTAACTGAAACCCTTACCATATGTTGACAAGAAGCTTAACTGCAAACTGCACTTCCCTCCCAGAAACCCAACCATATCCTGGGTTACTTCAAAAGCAGCATGACCAGCAGGTCAAGGGAGGTGACTCTCCACCTCTACTATCCTCTTGTGAGATCCCACCTGGAGTACTGTGACACCCTCTGGAGCCTCAAACACATGCAGGACGTTGACCTGTTAGAGTAAGTGCGGAGGAGGGCTACAAAGGTAATCAGATGGCTGGAGCACCTCTCCTATGTGAAAACAGGCTGAGAAGGTTGGGGTTGTTCAGCCTGGAAAAGAGAAGGCTCCAAGGAGAGATAGCAGTCTTCCAGTACCTAAAGGGGGCCTGTATGAGGGCTGGAGAGGGACTTTCCTTTACTTACATATAGTGATAAGACAAGGGGAAATGAGTTTAAGCTGAAAGAGTGTACATTTAGATTAGATATTAGAGATAAATTCTTTACTGTGGGGGTGGTGAGGCACTGGAATAGGTTGCCCAGGGAAATTATGGGTGGCCCATCCCTGGGGGGTGTTCAAGGCCAGACTGGATGAGGCTCTGAGCAAACTGGTCTAGTGGGAGGTGTCCCTGTCAATGGAAGTGGGGTCAGAACCAGATGATATTTATGGTCCCTTTCAAATGAAATGTTTTAATGATTTGTGTCCATAAATACCAAAGAGAATTTGACAACCAAGAAATGAATACATGTAAGTACAGATGCAAAATAACTAGTAAGTTATTTACCCATCTAAACCACTAAGTGCACAAATAACTGAGATATCTGCTAGTCTGTGGGACTATACAACTTTGAAAATCAAGCCATAAATTCTGATGATGAACAGTTTAGTAGCATGTACTGAAAATGTTCTGAAATAGTTGATGATTCTGATCATAACACAGCATCATTTCAGCTTCATTTAGGGAACATCGTTCAAATCACAGGTTCCTAATTTGCCATAATTTATATTACAGAATATTTCTATGCATGATGAACAAATGGAAAAAAAAAATATGTTCTGATACCTGTGAGGGGTGCATTTTATGCACTTTTTATTCATTATTTTTTTCTCTGTTTTGCAAAGACATTAGTTTAGGTATAGAGACACTAAACCTATGAAAATTTGGTATTAAGATCCACATGTCTTGAAATAAGCACTCATAGACCGGATAATATGGTGTTAGAAGGTTAATAGAAAGGAAAAGAAAGTAAAATTCACAAACCTGGAAAAGAGCTTTTCAGGTGATTTTATGACCTAATGAGCCAAAGAATTACAGGAATGTTGTTCTAAATGACAGGAGCAGTAGAGTAGTAAGATTTTATACTAAGTGCAGCATCATCATTTGGAGAGGGAATGAAGATACGTGCAAGCGAAAAGATCAGGGAGGTGGGAAGAGAGAAAGAAGGTCATACCCCTATCATCCATTAATGACTAATTTAGAAAAGCTAAACACTGTTGCATGCTGCTTGTTCTGACTACATTCAAGCAAGGGCCCAGAACCAGCCCCTGAAGCTGTTCACCATATGTTCCCACGTTTATCTTTGCCTTGATCCTTGTCATGGATCCTTGTAACGTGCTGATACATCTTCGCTTTGATTCGCAGTGCTCCTAGCTATTGACTTTTATAAAATTTTTGGAGTACAAAGGGCAACTTTGTAACAGATATGGTCTAGAAGAGTAAATGAGCTAGATTACCTCTTGAAATCCTTTGCAGGTCTGTTCATTGTCTTATTCTCATGCCTCTCTTACCATTATGCTAATTGATTTCAGTCCTGATGCAGGATATAGGAACATTCTCAGTGTATTAACAGACTTTCAGTAACAATGGTCTTGTAGCTTACCTCATTACTATAATGTTGTTTTCCCTTTTGTTCCTCTATGGATATAATGATATAGTTACTTACTTATATTGGTAGTGTATATTGTATTCTTTTGCTTAAATATTTTTTCTTAGTTATTTTATTTTATCTGCAAATATAGAAAGGGGCTTGTCATTCTGACTTAGAGAAAGACTGCAGTCTCCAAGTCACATAGGTAGTGCACCTGACACTGAAACAAAATCTGTTTCTGTAAGTGCTGAAGTATCATACAAGCAAATTCCATCTCAACTTCTCAAGCGTAAGGAAGAAAGTCTCCAGGTGTTGGTATGGAATAGTCTGCACTCTGTGATTTTCCATGTGGCGCGAATGACTTCTGAAAGGGCTTCTGAAAGGCAGTTGAGAATGCAACAGTGCCTTAGTCTGAGCATGCTCCTTTGAGAAGTTTGAAAATCCAGCTTAAACATGGAAGAAAAATTTCAGAAATCCAAAACTACTTAACTTCGTCTTGATTCAGGTTGTATACTGGTTCCAGATGTAGAAATATAGTATATTCTTGTTAAAATAAAACATTTGTCTGCCCACATTGGCATATAGTTGTTGCCCCACAGTTACTTCTGAAGTTCTGAAGCACTGTTGTATTTTGCTAATGACAAACTGACCATCTGTATACAATTCCCATTCATTCAAAATCTTTGTGGCTAAAAGGGTGTTGCTGTAAAAGCAGTTTCATGTTTAACATTCCTGTTCTGCTCTGTGTGCAGAATTGAGTTCAAAGTACTTGGTATCTGAAAGGTATTTCAGATAGGTTGCTGTGAGGTTTGGATTTTTCACATGGTATTTCTGTTAATATGTTGAATAAAAAAATGTACATTATATAACAAAATCAAAGCATGAAAGATCAGTATAACAGGCAGCTAATTCATCAACAAGTATTCATAGAATACTTTTTGTTCATATTCTAAGTTCACATCACTTTAAAGTTTTTAAAGTTATGCCTTTGAAATCAGGAGTTCCATTCTCACCCTATTACTGTATCCTAATAGTGTTGCATTACAAAATTACTAGGGGTGACTTTAGTGGAGATCTGGGGGAGTTGCTCTGCCAAACAGGCAAAATAGAACTATCTGCTATATCAGGTAGTCCTTTTATCTCTTCTTTTTCTATTTTCCACCTTCAGCATATCAGCTAAATATAGAAGTTTTAATCTCTTTTTGTATTTCTCTATAATCTTATATACTTTTTATTTTCCACATCTGGCTCTGTTTTATCAATATGAGACCTTCCTCATATACATATACAGTATTTTCCAGTTACGATCTCTGAATAGAAACATTTTAGAAATATCTGGAGAACTCATGTCAGATGCAGACACAATAATTACAGCCATTAACGCTCCAGATAGCTTGAAAATGTTGATTATGTTATTCACTAAAACACAAATTTGATCTTTCATGGGCAGATTAGCCTCTTTAGATACTCTGTCTGGGAACTGAAACAAAACAAAATGAAATATTCTCCTTTAGGACACAACTAAGGATAAGAGAATTTCAGTGCTGGGATCTAACTTTGTAGAAGTAACTCAAGTGGCACAGAGAGGAAATAGACATCGGGACAGAACTCAGAGTATGACAGTTGCTTGTGTACAACTTGCACTGGATAAGAAGGAAAGGCAGCCACACTTCATGTCTGCATGGAAAAAAAAAGTTGAAAGCAGTCTCAATTAAAATTTGCATGGCTGAAATAAAAGAAAGCCATTGCAATGTACTTGATGGAGACTTATCACTCTGACAAAGGATGAAGTCTCTGGTGTTCCAGAGATAAAGATAAATGAGAAGAAAGCAATTAATCATCTTTCAAGATATAAAAGGCACTGAAGGTCTACTAGACTTTAAAAGCTTAAGGAAAGTGAAATAAAGCCATCACACAGATGGAAGGTTTGGGTTGTTTACACAGCTTCGAGCAGGAAACAAAGACATGGTGATCCTGCCTCAACTGAATGCAGTATTTCCTATTTTATATACACATTAAATAGTTTTCTAAACAATTGCCTAAGTCCAGATATAAAACACATATCCAAACAAAAAGAAAAAAATCTTGGTGACAGCCTGGACTAAAATAAAGCAAGGAAATGACCACAGTAATTTTGTACTCAGTTATTTTCATACAAGTCAAATTCTACTTTTAGCAGTAGAATCACTTAATGTGTCTTTGAGAGCCAAAGACTCTGAGCCTCAAAAATTCATGAATTGCTAAACCCAGTCTTGGTCTTCACAAAAATCTGCAAAGACTGGACAATACCTCACAGTTTTGAGCACATTTTGACTGAAGCTTGGTAGGAATTCAATGGCTAAAAGAGTAGTTCCTCACCTTTTTCATTTCATGGATCATTTTTTTCCAGTGATGGTCCAATATGGACTCATTCAAAATTTAAAAATTTTCAGACTTCCACACAGATGATGTAACTTTGTTTTCTTTAGGCATAGTTAATGAAGACTTAAGAAGAAGCCAAAGAAATTTGAGATCTGTATCACCTCAGGTCAGCTGCCAGATAAGAACTGAATAAGGATCTAAAATCACAGAAAGGACATAAAGACATGACTCAGTTGGAAGAGAAAGTGTTTAGACACTTTGACTCTCCCTTAATGTATGTCAGTAGTTTGAGCTTTGAATTAACTGTCTTCTCCAAGAACAACCCATTGCTCATGTCAAAGATGTGAGTATGATGATGCCTGCTTCCTATTTTTTGTGGGGGAAGGGTTGGGCATTAAGAACCAGCTTCCTTTGTTTCCTTAATCAACATCTCCATGGGATTTCAAAACATAACCTCTTCACCTTTTCCAATAGGTAGCACAACAACAGCAACAGAGGGTAATCATTTGCTGACATGATGTAAACAGCCTTCTGTTTGAGGAATGAGAAATGAAGGGCTTGATAAATGCTTCCTTTTCTTTAACTGCACTGAAGATGGAAGCACTGGTGACTGGTGTTACAGCTCCCATCTGTCAGCAAGATGCGGCAGAAGTGCTTCGATGCCTTGCTACCCTTCTTTACAATTTGTCTGTTTCCATTTCAAGGCTGCTAGACACATTTTCCTGTGCAACTGATTTCAGTGTCAGAAGGACAACTTGAGAGGTGAATAATTTGTGCTGCCAGGAAGCATTGAATTTGTAGTCACCTTGAATGGGAAAACACTGCATTGTTATGGATTGCAACCTAAACTCTTGCTATGCCCATTAGAAAAAGAGAAATGAAACCCAGCTGCTGGTTCCTTATTTTACTCCTTTTTAAAAATTCCATTTCTTATTACCAGTGTTTTTCTTTAGCAACAGACTTGTTGATCCTACAAAAGTATAAGGATGCAATTAATGTCTCTCTCTGTCTCCGGTATTAGTATCCCTTGAACACAATACAGCATTGAAGATGGGAGTGATGATCATAACTGGAATATAGATGTTTGAATAAGTAGTTAAAAAAAAAAAAGCATTAGGATGGCATTATATATTAGTAATGGAACAGATAGTAAAAAAATAAATGGGGATGGCATTAGTGCCAGAACATGTCATTGGAGAAAAGGGTATTTTGGTAAAAGAATTATTTCGTGTACTTGGTGCTCTGCTACAGATCTCCAGGATATTATTTAGCTATGGGAGATTATGCTATGCAATATGCAATATGATATGATTATGTGCTTCAGAACATCTATACAGCATCTATAATTATAGAGATAGAAAAGAGAGAAATGAAGCTTTTTTCAAGACAGCTACAATTCCACCTGACTACGTAGTGAATCATAATGGTTTGATCAACTGCCTGCTAGCTTTTTTTTTCAAATTTTGATGTTTTATTATAATCAAAATTATATTTTTATAATCAATTAGATAATCAGAATGATACTTTGAATTTTTTTTCTAATATGTATACTTTAAAAGTTTGGATTCTGAAAAAAGCTTCAAAAGTAAACCTGAAGTAAATGGACAGCAGCAAAAAGGAACAATTTTTCTTAATTTTGTAGATATATAGGTACACAAGCACAGACTCACAGAAAGGCCTCAGACTCCTTACTTCCCAGATATAAACTTTTTGATCCTGGGTTCTGGTCCAAATATCAAACCTCATTGAGTTTGCTGGAGATGTGGGGGTTTTTTGTGCTAAAACTTCAGCATTTCTTCTCAAGGGAAAAAAAATATAAATCAGGGACTCAAATGGGATTGCTCTAATTAAATTCTGATAAAAACATTTGTGGACTTTTTCACATTATTAGATATGTCTGTGGCATTTTGAGTTAGTTTCATTCAAGGTAGTGTTTGGTAACATGGAATTTTGAAGAATTTTGCTATATTTCCTATATATCATTTTATTATTGAGAAATTGAGAAATTTGAAGTAGACCTGACTATATATAAGAAGCAAATTCAGGGGAGTTAAAAAAGGATTAATTTCCAAAGATATTTGATAATTGAAGTTCACAACTGAGCTAAAGGGTATTTCCCTTGCAATGTCCTGCAATACAAATGAAGAACTTCTATGAACCATTTTTTTTGTTTAACATGTTTGAGAGCCCACCTGTGCTGATTTTTAGGTCTCTCATTAATAGTCCTCAAAGGCCCTATTCGAAACATGTTCTTCATTTCCCTGGAAAATATTAAAAGGACATCAAGAAAAAAAACCCTCAAAATGAAAGAAAAAACAAGTTTCCATGAGTACCCTACAGTTCTGAGGAGAAATGTCAGCACGCTAAGGGAAGACAGAAGATACAATTTACTCTGGATTTAAACTAAGGCAGAATATGAATTCTGTATTTTGCTTTTGAATCAGTTTTATTAAACATTTCACGTAATTACCTGTTATATATTCCACTGCCTGACCTATACTTTCTGTAAAAAAAATTTCAACATTAGAATTTTTTTTCCATAAGACACAAGTCAACATGAATGGAGAATAAATAAGAAGTAATTGGAATGAAAAACAGGGACTTTATTTCAATATGAATTTCCACCATGGTTGCTTAGCAAACCTGATTTCTTTTTATGACAAGATAATCCACCCAGCTCATCAAGGGAAGTCAGTTGATGCAATCTTTTTGGATTCCAGTACTATCTCTCACAGGATCCTTCTGGACAAAATATCCAGCACACAGTTGAATAAACACATCGTGTGGTGGGTGAGCAATTGGTTCATGGGTCAAGCACAGAGGGTAATAGTGAATGGGGGAACATCAGAATGGTGACCTGTCACTAGTGGGGTTCTACAGGGCTCCGTCTTGGGCCCTGTGCTCTTCAACAGCTTCATAAAGGACTTGGACACAGGGCTGGAAGGGATACTAAGAAAGTTTGCAGATGACGCAAAACTGGAAGGAGCTGTTGACTCCCTCAAAGGCAGGGAGGCCTTGCAGACAGACCTTGACAAATTAGAGGACTGGGTAATCCCCAACCACATGAAGTTCAACAAAGGGTAGTGCTGGATTCTGCACCTGGGATGGGGCAACCCTGGATGTACGGACAGACTGGGGAATGAGATGCTGAAAAGCAGTGCCACAGTAAGGGATCTGGGGATCTTGGTTGATGGCAAGTTGAATATGAGTCAGCAGTGCCCTGGCAGCCAGGAGGGTCAACCGTGTTCTGGGGTCATCAGGCAAAGCATCACCAACCAGTCAAGGAAGGGGATTGCCCTGCTCTGCTCCGCACTGGTGCAGCCTCACCTTGAATATTGTGCGAAGTTTTGGCTACTGCAATATAGGAAAGATATCCAGCTGTTACAGGGCATCTGAAAGAGGACAAAAAAGATGGTGAAGGGTCTTGAGGGATGCTGTATGAGAAGTGGCTGAGGTCACTTGGTCACTGAGCCTGGAGAAGAGGAAACTGAGGGGAGACCTCATTGCAGTCTCCAACTTCCTTGTGAGGGGAAGAGGAGAGGCAGACCTTAATCTCTTCTCTGTGATGACGAGTGACAGGTCCCAATGGAATGGCCTGAAGTTGTGTCAGGAGAGGTTTACACTGGATACTAGAAAAAGGTTCTTCAATCAGATGTTGGTTGGGTAGTGGAACAGGCTCCTCAGGGAAGTGGTCACAGCACCAAGCCTGACAGAGTTCAAGAAGTGTTTGGATGATTCTCTCAGGTACATGGTGTGACTCTTGGGGGTGGTGCTGTACAAGGCTACTTGTTGGTCTTGGTGATTTTTGTGGATCCTTTCCAACTCAGCATATTCTCCGATTTTGTGGTTCTATAGATCACATTTTTAATCAATTCATACTGCAAAACCAAATCTCAGCAGTATTACTACTGGTTTTCACTTCCCTATATCTACAGCAGAGCTACATGGCATCTCTTCAGAAGGTCTAATTCTTTGTCGTTTTCCTTAAGAGAGGAAAAGATGTATGAGTCATTTTGAGAAGCTGATCCCTGTGGTGTAAAAAGCATCTAACGCTTTGGCATCCTCAGTGCTTAATCACAAATTCCATTATCACACCTCAGCAAAAACATAGAATAACTACACATAGAGAAAGGATTTGTCCAAATCCTTTAGAAGGTTGACAGGAGAACCAGAAATAGGTGGCATTTTCAAATTATCCTGAAAGTTTTTAGTTAAGCTAAAAGTTAGTCAAGAATTTAGTCATTTTTGCTGCTAAAATTTTCTCTGTCACTTGATATTTTTTACCATAATAAGCCCCTAGGTTTATCCTATGCTTGTCCCTTGAATACATGGAACAGCTGCTGAGTAACTGGGTAGTTTGTTTGTAGGTACACATACATGCACACACAGCCCTCAATATGTTTATTCTTTAGGGAACCGTCCATGTAATATTAAATAGCATAGTTGAGGTACAATGTAGATTTAGGATATATAGATTGTGTTATTTTTATTTTTTATTTTAATTTCTTATTTTCTTATAAATTATGTCACAATTTATATTATTTTAGACATGCAACATAGAAGAATTATCAATTATTCTAAAAAGTTTATTTAGGGATATACTGAAAGATCTGTGGGAAAATTGACACAAAATTGGTTCCTGAATTGCTTCACTCTATTTTTATTTTTTTTTCCATTTAGATGCCTAGGCAAAGGTGTAATAGAGGTGGAGAGTGACTCTTATGATTGTATATAGTCTTTTTCTTATATTTAAGAGTGAAGCTTTCAGCTTTTAACATTAATGCCAGGTTCTCCCAGGAGGTGAATATGAAGAGTCAGTACTGGTTACTCCAAACAATGGTGAAAACAGCCACGTTCTTAGCACATGTAGACATTCCTGGTAGTATTCTTGACAACAATATTTCTCTACTAAAAAAAAACCATTTTGCCCTACATGTGACATTTTCATAACTTACAAATTTTAACTATGGTCTCTTGGTTTAACTTTGTTCCCTTGTGATAAGGCTGTCATGGAAACGAAGCTGCTCAGACATGAGATGAAAATGTAATGTACAAGCAGGTGTGTTCAGGTGTTTAGAATTTGATTTAGATCTCAGGTGGTGCAGTGCCATAGAAGGTGAGGAGACCTGAGGAATGTGCACCTTTGCAGCAGATTTTTCATCTAATTGCTTATGTTCTGTTTGAAAGCAGAGCTTAGGTTCCTAGAAATAAACTAATATTCCTCTGACTGTTCTGATCACAACAGTTATTAAAAATTGATAATATTGTAAGATTTTTTCATTATAGGGATTTTTTATTAATATATGTTTTATTTTCTTTAACATGATTCAAAGTAAATTGATATACAAATTGCAAAATCCTAAAAAACCCCAATGTTATTGCCTTGAGCTAGTAGGAATGTAGATTAAGGGCTAAAGTTGCTAAAGTGCAGGTCAGTCCAGGCATTCTACTTAAACAAAATGTTTTTAAATGTTTATTTCTAAATATATACTATATTTGGTCTGAATTTCATAAGATAAAAATATAACCTCTAAAGAAAACAGTAAAGGCAAAACAATCCTTTTAAGACAAACATTGTTTTCCTAGGGGAAAAAAATCTGCTTTCAGATCAAAAACCACCATTCTACAAATACGTGTGGCACACAGTCCACACAGAAACACAAAAAAAAATATGTCATCTTCCACTTTCTGAGTTTCTGATATGGTATAATTTCTGTGTCTTTCTTTATTGTTCTTTTGACATTAGTTTCTTTCAGATTCATGACAGCAGCTCAGCGTTGCTCATAAGTCCCACCTTAAACTATGTTCCTCAGAAACCCACCTCTTCAAACACACACAATTGTATGAATATGATAGAATTAATATTATACTGAATTTCTATTTGGTCATCCAGAATTTTTTTCTACCTGAGAGACAACTATCAGAAACAAAATTTGCAGTTTGACCAAAGACCCAAATCTAGAAGTAATTGTTAGTATAGATCAGCTGTATATCCATGTTAATATTTAGATATGTGGATATGGGGTATGAACTGAAACCCATCAGTACAGTTACTTATTCGCTTTTCTCGGGTTTTATAAATACCAAATTTATTTCATTGGAAACCAAGTTAACTTCTCAGTTGCATGCTCTTCTTGCAGCAGAATTATTTCTACTGTACCATCTGCTACTATGGGATTGATACCTAGCTAAAGCTGAGGATATGGGTAAATTAGTGTTCAGGATAACTCTGCTAAATACCTGGATTTATTTACTTGTATAGATAAAATACTGGGACATGTTCTCACTGGGACAAAACAGTAATATGTTCTATTACAGTCCAAGTTTTCTATTCATTCCTTAAAACAGACGGAGCAATAGAAAGCAATTAAAGTCATAATTAATTGTCCATAGATGAGAAGCAATGGAATAAATGAACCAGATGAGAAGAGGAAGGTGTCAGTGCCACCAGAAAAACAGGTTCACTGGCATGGTTCCTGCATATAAAAACCTAGAGGAGTCTAAATAACCCTGCCGTTCCAAGCATAACCTCTGTGTGCATGTGTGTATTTTATCATTTAAAAAAATGAGAGACAGAAAGGCAACAGCATAGAGGGAGGTAAAGAATTACATACACTTTAGCAGTTTGTTACTTAGTGCTGTTTTTACCATAAACACAGAATTTGCTGCACAACAAAATTACTATTTTCCCAGGTAGAGAATTGCCTTTAATGGGGATTTCAATTGGCTTCCATGCCAGTCTTTATATTTACAGCTCACATCTTAATAATTTTCATAGGTGTGTTGTCATATATGTAAACATCATTAAAATGAGTGGGTTTATCATATTAGTTCCATGCACTGCAGTAATCTACTCCAAGCTCCTAGAGCTTCTGCTTTTTAATTTCTTAAAGAAAAAGGCATTCTTTTCATATCTTGTGGTAGAGACATGAACAGTTAGTTGGCTTAAGATGTGCAGGTAATTCAATGAAGGGTTCATCTACCTACTCGAATTGAGTTAAACACTTTACTGTTAGTGTATGTCCTAATCAGAACGTCTTGACAGAAATCAAGAAACAATTCTTTAAATTTTACAAAAATCACTTCAAAATGGTCTTATTCTGGCATTATATTTTTTTCCCAAATGTATATTTCTGATCTTTTCATTAATTAATGTGAAATATAACAAAAATTACTCTTTCTTGCAAAAATTTCCATTAAGTTTATCTTGACTGAAACAACTGAACAAGCACCGAAGTAATATATTTTCTTTTGAAATACAAAACATACACACTTTACAATGTTAGGAATTTATAAAAATCCTTAGAAGATAAAACAATGGTTCTGTTTTATAACATTTTATGCAGATGTATAAACATCTAAGATTTTGCTTTTGACACTTATATTTAACATTGCATGGTCACATGTCTATAAACATAAAATTCTTAAGTGCTTGTAGTGGATTGACCCTGGCCAGATACCAGGTACCCACTGAAGCTGCTCTCTCACTCTCCCTCTGCAACTGGACAGAGGAGAGAAAAAAAAACAGCTAAGGACTCATGAGTAGAGACAAGAGTTGGGAGAGGTCAGTGACTGATTACCTACATGGGCAAAACAAGACTCAAAATGGGGATAATACTTATATTTATTACTAACAGGATAAGCCCCAAAGAGTGAGAAATAAAACAGTCTTAAAAACACCTTCCCCCCACCCCTCCTTCCTTCCATGTTCTCCCTCCTCCCCCCCAGTGGTGCAGGGGGATGGGCAATGGGGGTTGTGGTCAGTTGTTGTTGCTGCTGGTGATCAGAGAGAGGAGTCCTTCCCCTGCTCCCGTGGGGTCCCTCCCATGGGAGACAGTCCTTGATGGACCTCTCCAGCATGAGATCATCCCTCAGGCAGTAGCTCTTCCCAAACTGCTGTCCCGTGGGTCACTCCTCCATGGGGTGCAGTCCTTTATGAATGAGCTGTACCAACGTGGGTCCCCCACAGGGGCCACAAGTCCTACCCAGGAAAAAACTACTCCAGCGTGGGCTTCTTTCTCCATGGACCGCAGGTCTCCAGCAGGACCCTGCTCCATCTTGGGCCTCTCACGGGGTCACAGCTTCTTTCATGCATCCACCTGCTCCTCCATGGCCTGCAGGTGGGTCTCTGCACCCCGATGTTCCCCCATGGGCTGCAGGGGCACAGCTGCTCCACCATGGTCTGCACCACGGGCTGCAGGCGCCTCAGCTCCGGCACCTGGAGCACCTCCTGCCCCTCCTACTGCACTGACCTTGGTGTCTACATTGTTATTCCCGTTCTTCTCTGGCTGGAATTTTCTTCTGTGCAACAATCTTCTGTTCTTAAATATATTATCCCAGAGGCGTTACTATTACTCCTAATTGGCTCAGCCTTGCCCAGCAGCAGGAAGTCTGTCTTGGAACCTGCTGGCGTTGGGTCCACAGGACAGGGGAAGCTTCTAGCAACTTATGACAGAAGCCACCCCTGTAGCCCCCCCTGCTACCAAAACCCAGCCACAGAAACCCACAACAGTGCTTTTAAAGAACTTAAATAAATATTGATTGTAAGCAGAATACAAAAGTCAAACCTCCATAAATAAAAGCTGAATTGTAAAAAGCAAATAACGTAAAGAAAAAAAACACCACAGCAATATGTTGTGACCTTTAACTCTTCATAATTTTCAGCTCATCGTATCAGGTCATTATATCACAGGATATTCTGAGTTGGAAGGGACCAACAAGGATCATCAAGTCCAAATATTAAGGTAATGTCTCATACAGGGATCAAACCCACAAACTTGGTGTTATTAACACTGTAATCTAACAAACTGAGCTAATCTCAGGGTCATACTAATATTACCCTTGCTATCATTTTTCCCAAATATGTCAGCAGTTTGAAACAGAAAAATCTCTTTCAATTCTTACTTTAATAACCTCAAATGCTCAAAAAAAAAAAAAAAAAAGTGAAGTGGAAAGAAAGAATCATAAAAGTAAATGTATAGCATTTCTTTTACATTCTATGATCTTTAATTACATGATTAGATTTTTGCTCCTTTTTTAAATAGGAGTACTGAATCTTTCAGAAGTAGATGAGATTCTATTTGAAGGTTAAGAAACATAGGTAATGTCTTAACAGCATTTTAATACCATCTTATAAAAGATCTAAAGCACTAATCCAGTGATGATTTCATTATATGCATTCATTTAGAGAGACATTCAGTAAGTTTAACTAGATATAAAATTCTGCACATTTCAACAGAACTATCCCTTACTACATTGTTCTAAGGGAGATGAGAATAACATATGTATTTTATAATCTTTACATGGTTTCAGATTTTTTAGCAAGTTAGCATTCTGCATAATATCTTTTAAAAAAATTATTTGATTGCACAAATATTGCTACTGTAGCCTGTTAACTTGTTCTGTTACATATTTAGCTTTACCATGTAGAGAATATGCACAAGGAATTATGCATGAGGACAGAACCATCAACATGAGGAAAAACTAGCAGTTCAATGTTCTTTTCAGTAGTGAAGATTTTGCTTAGATTCAGATCTACATTACATTTGTAGAAAATAATGAAACATCAAAAAGATGTACTGGGCTAATGAAGGGCTAAATAAGGTCTGCATTTAACAAATTCAGCTGTAGGTGACAGAGCAGTAAAGGACTAAAGAGGTTTGAAAGGTTATGAAAAATTAGGGTATAGTAGTACAAATCCTTTTTTACGGCTGAATATTGTCCTGAAAGCAGGACAGGAGGGCAGGTTTTTCCTTCCCAGTCCCAAAGCATCGTGTGAGATAATGAAGTCTTCAAATGGAGTTTAGAGGACACATCAACACATTAAGCTACATCTAGAATTCACACTAAAGATTACACATTAAAGCTTCTCTGGTAACATAACGCATGGTTAGTAAAGATGAGAATCATTCCTTTGTTTGATTTCATTACCTTTTGGAAAGCAGAAAGTCAAAATTTTTTATATTGTTCTCTTTTGTCTGTTCTGGTCAACTTTAAAATCCATAAACTGTAATGACTTACCATCATCTATAGCCATCAGTCTTGAAAACTGTATGGTTCACACTTAGGTTTTTCTTAGCTAGATCTTACTACTCTCCTTCTGCAATGCAGTACTTTATGAAAGTATTACTCCATTAAAAACAGTTGATTGGTTGCTATGCTCCTTTCATATTCTTAATCAGAAAGTTGATTTTAGGAGCACCAATGTACATATAGCAAAATATTCATCTTCCAGAAGTTGTCATAACATCAGCTAATAAATTATTTTATTCTGACAGTTGTTGCAACCCCACTGCTCAAGCACTGGAAGATGAGGGAATGAAGCGCGGGGAGATAAAATTGATTTTTTACCCTTTCTGCTAGGTAGTAATACTGAACATCCATCTTGACTTATAAGATCAAGGCTAGAAGTTAAGATACAGCTGAAGTCGGTGGGGTGGTGGGAAAAGGAATCCTCCAGATCAATATTTTTCATTATAAACCACCTGCATGCGGGCAGTGTCCAAACTAATACTGTGGATACAATACAAAACTGGTAACATCAATTTAGCATTACCTTTCTTGGAGTTAATATGAGAACATTACATTGCAGAATGCCCAACTATTCTTTTATAGAATTAGTAACATTTTAGTTAAATGACAAAGTCTGATAGAACATTAACTAGGATGTTAGTTCACATTTGCATAAAACTTGTAGTAAACAGCATGCCATCACAAGTCTATATACCTGTTTCCAGTCACTGTCTATATAAACACATTTTTCTTTGAAATAAACCCTCTGTATTATACATTAGCAGCCTCTGCCTGAAAACAGGGTCAGAACTAGATACTGCTCCTATTATTTTTAAGAGGTTCTCATTTCCAAAACACATTTATTTGACTGTAAACTCCTTCCATGAAGCGTCTTGGCATGGTACAACAATAGATTGATATTATCCTAAAGTGATGGCGTGATGAAAGGCTTTCTCACCATAACATTTCCTGTTGTCCATTGGGTTGGTCACTCTGGTAAAATATATGAAAGGTCAGCTGTCTCTCTTTTCCACTCTGTCCATATGTCAGACTAGGTTACATGTCCTGTTAAAACTGAAAAAGATCAGTAGTCATAAGCAACAACCTTTGAGCATCTGTGCCTACGTTTGTTCAATGTATTTCTCCTATTCTCGTAATTTCTATGTGTATGTAAGGTTTAGTGACAGGTAAAGGTTGCCGAAATACAAGTTATAACAAAGCCCTTGCATCTTCCCAGGCAAGAATCCGAGATGATTACCCAAAGCCCTTGATCTCCGCTTAGAGAGTTTATTTGTTATTCACCATCTGTCTCAAATCACTCAGAGCAAAACTGTGGCCTCAGGCCTCTTCCGAATCAAATAGGAACAACATATGTGCACCCAAAACCAGAACTAGACCCTTAGTCTTCAACTAGTAATCTCCCTCCATGACTCTTCCTTCATTTAAAAAACCTCACTGTAATAAATTGAATGAAATGCCCCTTATCATGGGACAGATATGAAATATTTTTGTACCATTTAAAGTTTTTACCTCCCTTATTTTAGCTTGCTTTGTAATTCAGGACTTAGCTCTGTCTGAAGTATTTTAAAGCAGCAGTTTTGTTTATTTACCTAGTCTTTTGACTTCAGCTGAATTTCCTGCTGTGCATGGCAGTAGCAAGAGTTGCGAAATGAAGGAGCAAAACCAAACCAAATGAGCATACAATCTGATAAAAAGACTTCGATTTTCAGATATGATATTTTTGTCAGTCCTCTAAACAACTGTAAAACTGTAAGCTAATGCTGGTTGCTAACATAAATTGCTTTTATTTATTTGGTCTATAACTGTAAACACATCAAGTAAAAAAATAATTTATATATTATTTATGTGTCTCTCTAGGAAAAGTATATTTTCTCTGATAGTAATATACTAATTAGAAGACATCAGAAAGGTTGCGAATAAATGTATTTTCAATGAATTGAGATGATTTATGAAAAGTAAAACTTCGGAGGAAACTGATTTATAAAAATAGTGATCTGAGAAGTTAATGTATTACCTTTAAAAAAGTTGTTTAAAATTTGAGAAAAATGAGACATAAGAATGTCAAATGACTTTACCAAATAGTTCTAGCCAAACCTTAAAAGAGGATAGAAGTTTCTTGTCCAGTTGATTGGATCATTAATCGAGGATGTAGGGCAACATGGGAATAACAATTATACAAGAAGTTACAAAAACTGTAGCCATGAAAAAGTAAAGCCTAATCTCATCTCTCAGTGACAATAATAAACCATGGAAACAGCAGTAATTCTTTTTAAATCAAAATATAATAATACACAGCCTTTATTTCATTACAAAGGAAATAAACTTCTGCGTTCTAATATCTTCATCTAAGTTTGAAATATGCTCTTTCTTTTCGCAGAATCCCAGATGGTAAGACAGGGAAAAAAATAAGAAATTATCAGGATGCTTTAATTTTTCATATTTGATAGATTTGTATTTTATTTAAAAAATATTAAAAAATATTAAAAAGAGACAGAATATTTTAATCTTATTTTACAGCTGAAGAATATGAGCTACAGAGCTCGAAGTGACCTGACTGTAGCATGATTCACACTTGGTCAGTGGCAAAGGCAAAGCTTAGGATACCTTTCTCAGACCACAGTCTTAATACCTGTACCATTTTGCCAAATAATGAAAAATATTGTTACCTGATATTTAGCATGAATTGGCAAGACATTTGTTCTTTGCTTCTTTCCTTAAACACATATACCTCGCAACTTTCTAATTATTTTTTGGGAGGACTTCCATTTTCCAGTATCTGACATTTGGCCCTTACATCATCTAGTTGATTTCAGAAAGTTTGTTAGAGAAGTGGCAATGAGTCTCCTGTCCAGCTGGACCAGGTTCTTGACTTAGGAGTTTTTCCATGCAGCACTCAACTTATATGCCTCCTTGCCTTATAGAAGAGATATTTTGTGCAGTTGGAGAGTGGTTGAATTGTACCCAGAGAGGGATCTTATCATAGAATCATAGAATCATAGAATAGATTGGGTTGGAAAAGACCTCCAAGATCATCAAGTCCAACCCCTGATCCAACTCCAATTACTGTATCATGGCACTAAGGGCCACGTCCAATCTCTTCTTAAAAACCTCCAGGGATGGTGAATCCACCACCTCTCTGGGTAGGCCATTCCAATGCCTGATTACCCTCTCTGTAAAGAATTTCTTCCTAACATCTAACCTAAACCTCCCCTGGCAGAGCTTGAGCCCATGTCCCCTTGTCCTATTGTTGGTTACCTGGGAGAAGAGACCAACCCCCACCTGGCTATAACCTCCCTTCAGGTAGTTGAAGAGAGTGATGAGGTCGCCTCTAAGCCTTCTCTTCTCCAGACTAAACAACCCCAGCTCCCTCAGCCTCTCCTCATAGGACTTCTGCTCAAGTCCCTTCACCAACCTCATTGCTCTTCTCTGGACCCGCTCCAGCACCTCAATATCCTTCCTGAACTGAGGGGCCCAGAGCTGGACACAATATTCGAGGTGTGGCCTCACCAACGCAGAGTACAGGGTAAGGATTACTTCCCTGCTCCTGCTGGCCACACCGTTCCTGATACAGGCCAGGATGCCATTGGCCTTCTTGGCCACCTGGGCACACTGCTGCCTCATATTCAGCTTCCTGTCAATCCAAACTCCCAGGTCCCTTTCCGCCTGGTTGCTCTCCAGCCACTCTGTGCCCAGCCTGTAGCGCTACAGGGAGTTGTTGTGGCCAAAGTGCAGGACCTGACACTTGGCCTTGTTGAACGTCATTCCATTGGAGTCAACCCATCTCTCCATCTCCCATACTCTTCTGAGTATAAATTTTCTATTTTTCTTTCAATTTTTGTTTCTTGAATTGGGTTCTCTTTTAAGGTGCCAGCATTTTTTCAACTTCCTGATCTTCTAACTGCGGCTTAGCAGAAGCAGAAGAGAGAATTATAAGGCTTTCCCAATTTTTATTTGGAAAGGCAAACAATGGTGTCACCTCAACACAAAAGTCCATTATTGTCCTTTAGAAAATGGGTTTCTTTTCCTACAGTGCCCAAGGGTGACTCACACGTCACTGTAAAGGCATCAGAAATATTAGACTCATAAGGGAATAATTACCCACTCCTAGAACAGTGAAAAAACCACTTTCCTATTAAAGGGAACAATTACCTACTCCTAGAACAGTGCAAAAACCATTTTCCTATTAAAGATTAGGGCATTAACAACTGCCTGGAAAAAAAAACCACAAACACCACATTGAGAACAGAAGTTCATTAATCTTTATGCAGTATCCCTTGCAAGTTGCTTGCAGACTGTTGCAAGTGGATTAAATACAGTATTATCATTGGTTTCAATTACTCTATTATTATTTCCACCAGAGCAGCTACAAATCCTCTCTTATATGATGACATCTAATGTGGTTGACGGGATGTCTAAATTAATGTGTATTCTTATAAATTATATCCTATTTAAAAAAAAAAAAAGACTGAGTAAGTGGCAAGCAGGCAACCAACTGGGCATAATTTTTCAGAACAAGGTAGCACAAGAGGGAACAGTTTTCTGTGGCAAGATCACAAGTGGAGACAATATTCCTGTGACCACTTTAGTCTGGTAAGTCAGTTGCATTAGATTTTCTACTAATTGGAAAAAAATTAGCACTGTCTGGAGAAAACAGTGCGAACATTGAACTCTAATCTCCTACTAGAACATGTCATGCATATTATCTAGGAGGTTTTTAATATTTTGTGTACAACTATTATATTTTTTTCTTAGCCTCTCATTATTTCATTTTACCTCTGGGGTTTCACTTTTAGTCAGACACTAGTCCTATTTGCAAATCTTGAACCACTTTGAATAAATTAAGAATGTTCATTACTGTACAGGTAATGTCACTTTCAATAACTGCAGGATTGTGTTTTGGAAGCTGACTTGAATTTTTCCCCTTCTTGTTGTCTCTGTTGAACACCTAGTTTAAGTGCTTGATCTGTGTACATCTCAGGAGCTTGATATTTCATAAATAACCTGTCTGGATCTGTATCCATTTTTATTCAAATTTTTGTGTGGGTGGGTAGAATACATTTGCATAAAACTCTGGAATTCTATTGTGTAAATGTCTATTCAACACAAGATTCAGAAATATTAAAAAAAAAATCCTGTAACATTCTTATGCAATGTGATAATGTGGGTGTAACCGTGTGTGTCATAGCATAGGCACTATTGTGAAGATGTTTGAAGGGTAAAGTTAAATATCTACAAACCCCTTAAATGTGGTCAACTGCTAAGGCTTTCATCCTTAGAATACTACATTTTAAGCAGAAGTGGTATGAGACATACTGGAGAGGTGAACTGGAAGGTAAATATATTTTAATTCGTATAGTGATGGAACCACTGCTCTGTAAATATCTTCATTATAGTTTTGCACATTCTAGAAACCTTTCATATATGTAGCCATTCACTACAGAGGTACACATGTTCACCAGAGCTGAGCTCTCTTACAGGAATAGCATATATCAAAGCAAAACAGCATTACTGGAATATTCATATCAAAATAAGGACTTCTGCAAATTTAACAGTGGAAGGATTTATTGGGGGGGTTTTGGGGTTTTGTGCATATCTACATGTGTGCACATATACTGATATTAACATGTCTTTGTGATCTTATTTGCTAAATAGTCCTAGTTATTCCCAGAAAATATATTTGATGATGTATTGGAAAAGGTCCTTTCTTGGATTAGGATTTCAGTTTAGGTTGTTCTTCACTCTTTTAAGCAGAGAATTTTGCTGATGTCAGCTGAGGCTGACAGCAAAGGTGTAATTTGTATTAATTACCCTTCTGTTAGGTTTAGGTGGTTTTTTTTCCTTATTTGCTCAGATAGACTGTGGACTCCCTACCTCTGGAGGTGTTCAAGATCAGGCTGGATGGGGCTCTGAGTTACCTCATCTAGTAGAAGGTTCCCAGCCTGCAGCAGGGTATGTTGGAACTATATGATCTTTAAGGTCCCTTCTAACCATGACTGTATGATTCTATGACCTGTGATTTTATCTTTAAGGTCAAAACCAATATTCTTCTACGAGCCAAATTGCAGTAAATAATTTATTGTACTGATAAACCTTTGCTATAGTTTAGAGAGACAGAACAGAGTCATTTCCTTAAACTTTGAAAGGAAATATACCAGGTTATTCATTGTGGCAAGGAACATAGTGATCATAAAACAACCATTCCCTTATTTTTGGATATTTAACTTAAGACAACTAAGGTAGAAATTTATCCAAAAAGTGAAACTTGTAAATTCAGAAACACTATTTGTAAAGTTATTCTCAATGTACATACAACTGAAATTCACAGTCTCATTTTTTTTGTTATGCAATAACATAATTTCCAAAATAAAATCTTAAAGGTAAATCAGATAACTGTATACTTAACAATGAACACCTGAAGATGCCTTAGTGTTTTATACCTGTGTGATCATTACTGACAATATATCTGGTGCTGAAAAGCTTATACGAATGCTGAAAAATGTTTTTGTTTACTATGCAACCAAGTAAAATGGCAAGTTAGACAGTTGCATTGATGTTAATATATCAGTATTTTACAGAAAGAATCAATACAATACAACTAAATTGCAAAGGCCTTCTTTCTATTCCTGGGGCACATTCACCAGTGAACACAATTCCTTTGCCAAGAATAACAACTTTCATTAGGTAAAACCAGGAAATTCCAGCTTTTAGACATATTGTTTCAGATCTTAACTATGTTAAAGATTTGACTTCACCCATTAGATTTTATGCATGGAGGATTATTGCTGTCAGAGATTTTATCTTTACAGCATAAGACATACTGCCCTCAGCAAATTCATGAAATCATGTATTAAAATCTTGTTAGAACGTCACTGTTTCCTTTAAGAACACTACAAACCCCTTTTTTAAATAAATTACATTTGTGGATTCTGTCTAAATATTCTGCTCAAAAAAGACTGAAAAATTTGATCAGTATTGTATACAATAAATCCTCATCTGCTTTTCCTTTTGTTTATTATGTATGGGATTTTTCTGAAGAACTAAGTGTTAGTTCAGAAAAGAGTGGGTGTCTTACTAAGATTTTCTAGAACAGTTGAGATTAATGCCTGTTTTAAAATCAGAATATTAAAAAATTACTATTGCTGGGCTTCATTGTGGATATCGTAGTGGATAAGGACTGTATACACTACTACACTATATAACCTTACAAAAATAATTGCATGATAAGTTTTAAAGGTCTAGCACTATAATGCAGTTACATAGATGACCCAAAATCTTTCCTGTAGCTTTTCTCATTTTCTTTTTTTTTTTTTTTTTTTTTTTTTTTTTAGAAATAAGATGAGTCTTAGGTAGTAAAGGACCACAATAACTGCTTTGAATTCATCTTTTTCCTATAGTCAAGATTTCTCCTAACACAGTGTCAGTTTCTGTGCTTCTCACTTCCTAATGGCTGTACCCCACATCTGTGGTGGAATCAATAGATCTCATACAGATGCGTGCCAGGTTTTCAAATATTTTTTTATTTTTCTTCCCACGAGTTTTGTGATTGCTGTTGTGTTTACTCATATGTCCACCAGACAGCAGGGGAGCCTGTTTGATAGACAATATCCCCTCTATCCCCGGTGATGCAGGAGTGGCTTCCCCATCTCCACTTTTTATATCCCTTTTCATGTCTAAGTCTGAGCTAGTCAGGTCTGTCAGAGAAAACTAAGTTCACATCAACCTAAAAACACAGAGAAAAAGGGTTTTGTTTCTTTTTTCCCCTTCCTTTTTTGCACCATCTAGTTTTTTATAACTGTCAAACTTTGATAAACATATTTGTCACAAAAACATTTTTTAGAAAAGTTCCCTTTAAAATTCATTACATGAATCAAAGCTATTTACTTTTCATTGGGAAAGTGAGTTTTTTAGACATCTAAAATGGGTTGATTTCTGCTTCTTATATGCACATTATTATTGCTATTGGTAAAATTTATAGGCAGTAAAATTTATAGGCAATAAAATATGAAATAATAGTATTAAATATTAATTGTTAAACAGTTATAATAAAAACTGAACATAACACTCTTCATTTTATGGGTCATAATCTTGCTTCTAAATGCTACTTTTAATTCACAAGAAGTATTACCATGTGGAAAAGAAAAGACTTAAAATGTAATTAGTATCTCAGGAAGCTTAAATTCCTTGGAAAGGGGAATAAAACTGTGTTGTTCCACTATGCGTCATACCAGTATACTATTTTCACATCACGTGTAATGTAGAAAATAGCATAGTAACTTTAAAAGTCTTAATTAAATATTATAATAGTTTTGGGGGGGGGGGTGTTTGGGTGGTTTTGTTTTGGATTTTTTTGCTACTATCCTGCTAAAAGTAATGGCTACTCTTTAGGGATTTGATTTATTTTGAAAGAGATAAACTGTCCATTTGAGTTAACAGCAAGTCTTAAAATGACTTGTTCCAGAAAACTGAAAATATCCTGGCCAGCATCAGGAAGCAAAAGGAGCCAAAGGCTGGTGAACATTACACTAGATAAATGCTTCTTTCCACTTTTCCAACAAGAGCATTTAACCACACCAACAAATGGTTAGCTTCTCAAGAGCAACAAAACTTTTGCCCAAAATTCAAAATGAAATAAATTAATTAAAAATTAAGGAAAGAAAAGAAAGTGAGAACTCTTCCAAGAATCAAAAGAATCTAAGAAGATTTTGATTTCCATTCCCACACCTAAAAATCTAAAACCATTCTTTGATTTTAGTAGCTCCTTTTCCATACCCCATAGGACATAAAAAAAAAATAAAAAATACAGAATTCAGTGGCAGGGACTGTGAAAAAGAAAGATTGCATAATGTAGGAGAAGATCCTGTTCAAGACCATCTTAGGAACCTGAATGTGCACAAGTCCTTGGGACCTGATGAAATGCATCTGAAGGTCTCAAGGGAATCAATACACTATGTTGCTAAGACACTACCCATCATATTAGAAAAGTCACGACAGACTGATGAAATTTTCACTTACTGGAAAAGAGGAAACATGAACTCTATTTTCAAAAAGGTAGAACAAGGAGGACTCAGGGAACTACAGGGTGGTCAGTCTCACCTTAGTGCCTGGCAAGATCATGGAGCAGATTCTCCTGGGAACTTTGCAAATTCATGTGGAAAATAAGGAGTTGATTGGTGACAGTCAATATGACATATCATACCTGACAAATCTGATAGTATTCTATAACAGGTACAGCATTGGTGGATAAGGGATTGATGTCATCTAATTGGACTTGTGCAAAACTTTTGACACTGTCCCACACAACATCCTTCTCTCTGAAGTGCAGGGGCATGGATTTGTCAGATAGACTGCTCAGCATATAAGGAATTGTCTGTATGGTTGTAGTCAAGGAGTTGTGATCAATGTCTTGAAGTCCAGGTGGAGAGTAGTAAGGAGGACCATTCCTCAGGGTCTGGTATTGGGACCGGCACTGTTTAACATCTTTTGTCAGTGACATGGACAGTGGGATCAAGTTCACCCTCAGCAAGGTTTCCAATGACACTGAGCTGTGTGGTGCAGTTGACATGCTGGAGGGAAGAGATGCCATCCACAGAGACCTTGACAGGCTTCTGAGGGCAACCTGTGTGAAATTCATGAAGTTCAACAAAGCCAAGTGCAAGATCCTACACCTGGGTCAAGGCAACCCCCAGCATGAATACAAACCGGGTGACAAGTGGAATGATGAACAGCCCTGAGGAAAAGGACTTGGGGGTGCTGTTGGATAAAAAGCTGGACATGATCCAGCAAAGTGTATTTGCAGCATAGAAAGACAACTGTATCCTATCCTGGGCTGCATCAAAAGAAGCATGACCAGCAGGTGGAGAGGGGATTCTCCCCCTCTACTCTACCCTGCTGCAACCCCACCTGGAGTACTTCAGTAGTTCAGTTATATTGGTGGGAATTTTAATATAAAGAAAATATTGCTCATTACGGTACATTGTTCATCTTCAGTAGCGACTGAGACACTATGGGATCAAAAAATCCAAAACTGTTCAGAATGTATGTGCCTAGGCAAGTGGAATTAAAACTGTGGTTTTTTATTTTAGATTCCTTGAGTTTGCAATACCTTTACAATAAGCTTTTAACAGAATGTGAATGGGGAAATGTGCTCATGTGTGCCCCTGTGGTAATACGTATACCACCGGCAATATTAGTAATGAAAGCTGCTAAAGATTATACCCAAACTTAGCTATTGAAAATGCGTTATTGGAGAAAGTAATTATAGGCACATTCTATTAGGGAGCGTGCTTTTTTTTTTCTGTTCAGTGAAAAACATTTCAGCTTCTTTAAACACTGTTAAAGTGTTATCTTCTCCTGTTTTGTGAGAAGGGCCAATATTACACAAACTCTGCAAAGAGCTCTCAGTCTGCAGCTACATAGTTACATTATAATTACAGAAGTGCAGTTTCTCTTTATCCTCTCTTTATCCTACCTTTTCTTTGCCTGCCATTCTTTGTCTCTTTCATAAATAAGAAAACATATGTCTTAACTTGTTCCAAGTCTTAAAAGCACTCCAACTGTGGGATTTGGCTTTAGCTCATACACTCCAATTCTGAGTCTTAAAGTAAAAGAGCTAGCCCTGTAGGAATGAAATAAAATAAAAATAAAATAAATGGGAAAAGAAAAGCTGATTTATGTCTTTGAATCTTTGAGTGGACAGGTGAGAGGTGAAAATCTCTATTGTCTAGGTGATATATAGAAATGTACATTTGTAAAATTGGTATTTAAATTCGCTGATGATAAATTAGATACTTAGCATGATGAGTATTTAAAATACCTCCAGTGAGTCTGAAAGTAGAAATTCTCTTTGTTATGTCTTCAGTACAAATACAGACTTTTCAGATGGAATGAGGCAACATTCCAGAGCAAATTAGCACATTTGTTCTGCAGTGCTTCATGATCTTGACTTATGAATTCTGTGAACTCAAATTCTGTTAACACTGTCTCAGAATCACAATGAAGACAACATAGCTCCAGAAGCTTAAATATTGTGGTTTTAAATAATGTTCATTTTACCCAAAAGATTCCCTAGTGGAGTATTCCATGTATTTTATTCATGGTGAAACAAATGAGCTGGAAGGATTGCCATTGTGGTTAGGCAGTAAAGAATTATTTTATTTTAAAAACACTGTGATTAGCTTTGTATATACATGGGTGGGTGGAAGGGTGGGTGTGAGAAGCCGTAGATGAGTGCATGCATATGTAGACACAACAATGTGGTAGCCAAAGCCAAGAAAATTAAATGTCACTTTTTTCTGTTCTTAGTAGTCTTATTAAATGGGAAGGCTAATAATATTGCTCAATTGAAAAGAAAAAAAAAGCATAAACACACAACTACATTGGACATTGTCAGTTATTAAATATAGCAGATTCCTTAGGGTAAGTACTGCATTTACTTTTTATTGTATAATGTCTGAAGGAAAATGTTGCTATTTCTAGAAGCAATCATAAAAATATATGAAAGGTTTAATTGTTTTGATAATATTTAACTGATACATCAGTGGTATGATCTTAGAATCAAAGAAAGAGCCTCTATTCTGCCTCACAGATATCCCTGATGAAGAACACTGGCAAAGTCAGAGTGGGAAGCTGAGGGCTTTCCCATGTCTGTCTTCCTCAACACTGTCACTACACCAACTTGTATCGGTATACAGCCAGCATGGCTTCATGAGAGGAAAGTCCTGCTTATCCAAGCTGATGTCCTTTTATGACCAGGTAATCCACCCAGCTGATCAAGGGAAGTCAGTTGATGTAATGTTTTTGGATTTCAGTACTGTCTCTCACAGGATCCTTCTGGACAAAATATCCAGCACACAGTTGAATAAACACATCGTGTGGTGGGTGAGCAATTGGTTCATGGGTCAAGCACAGAGGGTAATAGTGAATGGGGGAACATCAGAATGGTGACCTGTCACTAGTGGGGTTCTACAGGGCTCCGTCTTGGGCCCTGTGCTCTTCAACAGCTTCATAAAGGACTTGGACACAGGGCTGGAAGGGATACTAAGAAAGTTTGCAGATGACGCAAAACTGGAAGGAGTTGTTGACTCCCTCAAAGGCAGGGAGGCCTTGCAGACAGACCTTGACAAATTAGAGGACTGGGTAATCCCCAACCACATGAAGTTCAACAAAGGGTAGTGCTGGATTCTGCACCTGGGATGGGGCAACCCTGGATGTACAGACAGACTGGGGAATGAGATGCTGAAAAGCAGTGCCACAGTAAGGGATCTGGGGATCTTGGTTGATGGCAAGTTGAATATGAGTCAGCAGTGCCCTGGCAGCCAGGAGGGTCAACCGTGTTCTGGGGTCATCAGGCAAAGCATCCAACCGGTCGTGAGAGGGAATTGTCCTGCTCTACTCTGCAGTGATGCAGCTTCACCTTGAATATTGTGCGAAGTTTTGGCTACTGCAATATAGGAAAGATATCCAGCTGTTACAGGGCATCTGAAAGAGGACAAAAAAGATGGTGAAGGGTCTTGAGGGATGCTGTATGAGAAGTGGCTGAGGTCACTTGGTCTGTTCAGCCTGGAGAAGAGGAGACTGAGGGGAGACCTCATTGCAGTCTCCAACTTCCTTGTGAGGGGAAGAGGAGAGGCAGACCTTGATCTCTTCTCTGTGATGACCAGTGACAGGTCCCAATGGAATGGCCTGAAGTTGTGTCAGGAGAGGTTTAGGTTGGATACTGGGAAAAGATTCTTCACTCAGAGTTTGGCTGGGGGCTGGAATAGGCTCCCCAGGGAAGTGGTCACAGCACCAAGCCTGACAAAGTTCAAGAAACATTTGGACAATACTCTCAGTTATTCTTGGGGATCAACCTGTAGAAGACTGGGTGTTGGACTCCATGATTTTTGTGGATCCTTTCCAGCTCGGCACATTCTGTGATTCTATGAAGTCACAAAATATGTAAAGTTTTTAAACTCTATTTTAAAGGGGTTTATGAGGCTTGGTCAAAATTAAGAGTTGTCTTCACTTTAGCATCTGTGTAATCTGTTATAGAACTATCCTAAAGTTTTAAAAGATATAATAAAGCTCTAATGTTAAATAATAGTAATAATAATAATAATAATAATAATAATAATAATACAACCAACATGAGACATAATTATCAGAAATATAAATAAATATAAAATATTTCTTAACTTTAATGTTACATTAACAGTTCATATGTTTCAGTGTGCTCATTTCTTACAAACACTTCAAACGCTTCCCACAAATCAGGAACCCAAACACAATTTCATTTTAAGATGTTTTGAATTTGTAGCTATTAATTGTAAATTTTAAAAAAACAAAACCCTTTGACATTGCATTTATGGTCATGGGACTTCTAAAGGGAAAAATAAGGTCTTTTGAAGCTAAGCCAAATATAACTAGCAGAAACTAAAGAAAACAGGCAACTGTCCCCTGTACCCTGAGGCTCTTTGGAAAACCCTAGATTAAGACACTTCTGAGGGAATTAAACATCGTAATATTTTAAAGAATATCAAGATGGTATGTATGAAATATCCTGGCACTTTCTGCTGAACACTGACATATTTGTAATAGTTTTTTGTTGGATGTGTATTCATGACTCAGCTATCTGGACTGGGAACTGAACTGGAAATATAATGTGATAAAAACTCCTTTGTGAGATATCTTGCATCTATTTGTTCTTCTAAAATTTAATAGTTGTAAGCACACTGAGATCAAAACCAATGACAACCGGGTAACTAAAAAACCCTGAAATCCAGAGATACTTTTCAGTTTGAATGATTGTAAGGGAAAAATACAAATGGAAATAAGAAAAAAGATAATGTCTCTATTAGAGAAGATAGTGCATACTTATTTGTAACATGCTGAATCAAGTCTGGGTCACAAACCCCCTAGAGACAGTAACATAAAAAAGTGTACATAGAAAGGAAAATGTAGCTCTGCCACTTCATTGACTGTATCATAGCTATATGCATCTTAAGAAAGTTATATTAAAGTCCAGACATGTTTAATTCAGTTAGTGGATTTTTCTTCATTGAGTTCACTGAGGCCAGGGTCTTATGAGAACTGTCTTCATCACAATATTTTCTAATACTTATAATACTAGTTAAAAACACATCCTTTTCACTTTAAAATGGAAAACTGATTTGACTTGGAAATGTCTAAGTGACTCAGACTTGTTAAATGGCCTTGATTGGGTCATTTGTTTCTAGTACAAAAGTGTTAAGCCGGTCTAGCAATCGCCTACAGACAACAGTGGCAATGGACAGAAATCCAGAAATATTGTTTATTATATTGAGGGTGTAAATAAAAGCAAACCATCAAATATTAAGGACAGTCTCTTGTTTCGAAAGGACAGGCTCACCATGAGCTCTCACTAAAGTTCTTGAAAGATAAAAAGCTATTTCAGGTAACATATCATACTTTCACTTAGAAAAATATTCTTTATTACCTCCTCATCCAACAAGGTGAATATCTCAAACATTTATTTTACTGCTGATACTGTATAAATAATAAGCAACACATCACTGAAGTAATATCTTTCAAACAGATGTAGCTAATTCAATAGATGATACTGATGAAAAAATTATTTTCACTAAAATATTTGTAATCTAACTTTATTTCTTAAGAAACAATTCAAAAATCCAAACTAAAATTATTTTTTTTCTTTTATTTTCAAAAGTATTTGGTAATATAGTGGGTTTCTGTGGCTGGGTTTTGGTAGTGGGAGGGGCTACAGGGGTGGCTTCTGTCAGAAGGTGCTAGAAGCTTCCCCTGTCCAGTGGAACCAATACCAACCAGCTCCAGGACAGACTTCCTGCTGCTGGCCAAGGCTGAGCCAATTAGGAGTAATAATAACGCCTCTGGGATAACATATTTAAAAAAAGAAGATTGTTGTGCAGAAGAAAATTCCAGCCAGGGAAGAGCAGAATGAGAACATGGGAATAACAACATAGACACCCAGGTCAGTGCAGAAGGAGGGGCAGGAGGTGCTCCAGGTGCTGGAGCTGAGGCCCTGCAGCCCGTGGTGCAGACCATGGTGGAGCAGCTGTGCCCCTGCAGCCCATGGAGGAACATCGGGGTGCAGAGACCCACCTGCAGCCCATGGAGGAACCCATGCTGGAGCAGGTGGATGCATGAAGGAGGCTGTGACCCCATGGGAGGCCCAGGATGGAGCAGGGTCCTGCCAGGGACCTGTGGCCCATGGAGAGGGAAGCCCACACTGGAGTAGGTTTTTCCCAGGCAGGACTTGTGCCTCTATGCAGGACCCGCATCAGTACAGCTCATTCATGAAGAACTGCACCCCATGGAGGAGTGACCCACGGGACAGCAGCTTGGGAAGAACTGTTACCCAAGAGATGGACTCACACTGGAGAGGTCCATCAGGAGTCTGTCTCCCGTGGGAGGGATCCCACTGGAACAGGGGAAGGCCTCCTCTCCCTGAGCAGTGGTAGAAACAACAACTGACCACAACCCCCATTCCCTGTCACCCTACACCACTGGGGGGGGGGGAGGAGGGAGAACATGGAAGGAAGGAGGGGTGGGGGAAGGTGTTTTTAAGACTGTTTTATTTCTCACTCTTTGGTTCTTATCTTGTTAGTAATAAATTTAAGTTTTATCCCCACTTTGAGTCTGTTTTGCCCCTGAAGGTAATCAGTCACAGACCTCTCCAAGCTCTTGTCTCTACTCATGAGTCCTTGGCTGTTTTTTTTTCTCTCTCCTCTATCCAGTTGCAGAGGGAGAGTGAGAGAACGACTTTAGTAGGTACCTGGTATCTAGCTAGGGTCAACCCACTACAGGTGAACACCATTTCAGTCCATGGTAGGTATTTTTTATTTATTATCCACCTGAATCACAATATCTGTTAGAGCTATTTTGCTATAACTTTTTTTCTCTGATCTCACTATAACTTTCTAGGAAGTCGTAGAAACTAGCTCAGACATCCACAAGATTTTCATTTCTTTCTCTATCTTCATTTTTGTTGAAAACAGAATCTAATGCCCATGAACATCCAGTAAGGGAAAACAATTATCACTGGTAAGTTTTCCTCCACTGATATAGGCAGCACAGGTTTCAGCACAGGACAAGAAAAGCACTGAACAGGACCTCAAGAATTTACTGAGAGGTAAAAAATAATCCCATAATATGTCTTGGCTGATGGTATTTCCTGATGGCTTATGAAGCAGATTCAAACTACTTTTCTTCACATCGATCTGTTCAGTCATATTAAGTTGAAAGAGATCTTCTTTGTCATGGACTTTGGAGAAAAAGAAAATACAGTGTGTCCTTTCAAAACTAGTAGAGACTCTCTGGAACAAAATCATACAATTTTTAAACACAAGGATTTTTATACTTCTGCCTTTGGCATAACTTCCTCACTTCCCCACTAGAAAACAGGTATATGTAAAGCTGGTTTGTTTTCAGCAGGACTCAATACATTTAACAATTTATAGGGTTCTTTATGATCTTCTCAGGTGAAAACTGTTAGAGAAAAAGCAAGACACTATTAGTACATTCTGAAACAGCTTAATATTGTGGGTGTGAGTCTGTATGTCTGAACATTCGTATGTAGCTGCCTGCATCTCCTGAATGTCCATAGCTATCTGGAGAAGGCATTTATCCTGGATATTTCTTTCCACAATGATTTTTTTTCTGGCCAAGACAAAATTCCAGACAGAAAATGTGTGGCACAGTAGCTGTTGAGAACTTTTTCTTAATTGAACATTTTATTTGAGTCACTGTGAGGCTTTGAACAAATCTTTATTTCTCAGTTTCGGGTTCCACAACTTCCTACCACAAATAATATTTATATCTGTCCTACAATGGTAATGTGAAGATTGGATTCTCTCACTGGAACACACAGAGAACACAAATACACCATAAGTAGTCACAGTATGGGAAAAGCCTGGCAGATCTCTGAATGACTCTCCTGCTTTCGATGCCCTATGCCTGTCTCTTAAATTAAATACTAATCTTTCTGACCCAAAATCACTGTATCCATTGACTTTTTAAATGCATTTTCCAACTTCTACAGACCTCTTTGTTGAGAAAATATCACACTTAGACCTTCCAACTCATTATACAGAATTTGAAGGGGAATGTTTGTTTGCAATACAAAGACAAGGCTCAAAGCATGGGAGTGTTATTATGTGACTGGCTTCCAAAGTGCTAAAATAGCAGTAAGCATCAGAAAAAAATGTTGCAGTAAGTGAGAGCTGCAATCACATTCCACTAAACACTGGAATTATAATCTCAGAAATCTGGAAAAAAAAAAGGGAATTCCTCTAGAAGTACCTTCCATTGTATGTTCATAAGCTCCATTCACTTCTATGTGAACTTGCAAAATTGTCTTTTCTCAGTCTTCTCTTTTTTAATTTGAATCGGAGGATTCAGAATGTCCTCACTTTTGCTTTCTCACACATGTGAAGAAAGATCCTCTAAAAATCACTTAAGTTTAAATGAGAATAATTTTTTTTTGTCATTTTATTTGGAATAGCAGTGGTGGATGTTTTCTTGGAGAATCTAAATCCTTCTTTCTAATTACCTGAGCCCCAAAATAAGCACTGCTATTTTAATAAGAAATCACTTGAGCTTAAAAATGCATCCATAGACAAAGTCCCCTTGGTCCTCAGACCTTGACATCCTTGATCTTTACTGCACATGTCAATTCACAGAATCACAGAATCACAGAATATATCAAGATGGAATGGATCCACATGGATCATCGAGTTCAACTTACAGTCTGCACAGGACCATCCCCAACAGTAACACCATCTACCCAGACGCTTCTTAAATTGTGGTAGGCTGGGTGCTGTGACCACTCCCCTGGGGAGCCAGTTCCAGCACCCAACCACTCTCTGGGTGAAGAACCTTTTCCTAACATGCAACCTAAACTCCCCTGGCACAACTTCAGGCAGCTCCCTTGGGTTCTGTCCCTGTATGTGAGGTGAACATCCTCATCCTGTAATGCACAAAATATATTTCTATACTGCCAACTGCCATTAATGTATTTGGAAAAATTCTTTTTATTGTCCCCCACATTTCTGGCAGCTTCAACTCCAGTTGAGCTTTGGCGGCAGGAATTTTCTCCCTAGATCAGCAAGCACAATCTCTGTATTCTTCCCATGTCACTTGATCTTTCTTCCACTGGGCATACATCTTCCTTTTTTGCCTTATTTCCAAGAGAAGATCCCTGCTTAGGCAAACCTGCCTTCTACCTCACCTGCTTGACTTCTGACATTTGGGAATTGACTGCTCCTCTACTTTTAGGAACTGATGTTTGAAAAGTGACCTAATTATGTCTTTAAGAATCCAGTTGGTATTGAAAATGGGAATTTTTGACTGCACAAGTGGATTTTACTTTAACTTGTGTGGGAGATTTGGACCGTAATGCATCCTTGTGTCTAATATTAATCAACTGTTAATCCTGAAGATATGAGACTGTTAAAAAAAAATACCACTGAGATAGAAAAATCCTTAAATCTTTCATCCACTTCTCCTCCCATCTATCAGATGGTGACAGATGCAAAATGAATTTTCCCATCTAGTTCAGTCTTTGTGATTTACTACATACCTGTTTGACCATCATTTCACAGATAATGCAGCCTTTACCAAAGGTTTCCAACTCTTGACTGAGTAGGCTGACATACTAACACAATACAGAGTGAGGAAGTTCATCATTTGACTGTTGACTCAGAATTTCAGACCCAATAGTAATTAACTTGATTATTTTTCCCGGTGTCTGTGCTCTTCACAAAAACCTGTAATACAGTTTGTTGGATTTTTTTCAGTGAATTACCCTACATGGTTTACCCCTGTTAGACCTACACAGAGGAAATGTTGGATCCTTACAGAAAATGTTTCCTCTTAACAAAGTAAAGTGCTGTTTTTCTGCTTTTACCTGTCTTTTTTACACAGTGGACTTCACCCTGAAAGTTCAGCACCTGTTCATCAGCTGACAAGTTAATTTAAAAAAAAAAAAAACAAAACCAAAACAAACCACCAGGAGATGTGAATAAATAATTTTAATAAAAATATCTCATAGTTAATCTTTTCACTGTGTAATGCCATAACAGATCAATAATACTTTAATTGGATTGCTGAATTATCTTTTCTATTAAGGATAGTAATTTTGCTTCATAAATGGAAACGTAAACTGTTACATGTAAGGGTTTTTCTTCAAGTGTCATATTTCTTTGAAAATATGGTATGTGAGTTTAAAATACAAATAACAAGGGCAGGAACTACAAATGTATTTTACAACACAATATCAAAAAAATGATTAGGCCTTTTTTCACTGTAGGTTGATTACAAGTGTTATTGCTTCAACACTCGTAAAAGTGCAGGTAGGAGGTACATATTCTTAGTAAAAAAACAAAGGTTCATTCAAAATATTGTGGAAGACCTGGACAGAAATGGGCAATGGGCAACTAAGGAAAGTCAAATTCAACAATGGGATTTTTGTGCTATGGATTGGAGTGCCAACAGAGCTTGCTCACCGTCTTTGATACTCGTATTTTCTGAGCAGGTGGTCAGAGCTCAGTGGCCTCATGTGTCTGACCTAGGTTCTGCCTTGATGAACAGCATCTCCAACACCCACCTGTAACTGCCTGACCCACGCATGTCATAGCAGCTTACCAGAGGGAAAAGTAATGAAGGTACTAGACTGGTAGAAATCCTGGATTTTATTCTCAGATTTAACACTCATGAGGAGGGAGAGGAAGGAAGGAATTCCCCGAATCAGTTTCCACCTCTATTGTTTATGAAGCGCATAAGCACTTAAAACAAGGAGGACCTCCTTTGACTGATTGAAGGGTTACACAGTATCCTTTGCTGAACTCTTTCAGAACTTTTTTATAAGCGCTAACAAGAACCTATTGAAAATCTACCATATATCGCACCTTATATACCACTGTGTAAAATACATGCAGATAGAAAATTTAAATTTCTGAATTGTTCAGTTATATCTCTATGTCTGTGCAACTATTTCTTAAGGGACCACAAAATAGTGACCAGCCTAAATGTTTTTGGTATTTTTTTTCATTTCTTTTTTATTAGCTATAAGTTTAGTTTTTGGCAATCCCATGGTCATAATCAGAGAAAATGATAGCAACAAAAATATCTTTTGGCTTAGTAGTGTGCACGTAGATACATAAAATTCATATTAAAAATAAATATAATAGCAAAATAAAATTTCTATCAAACATAGGAATCAGATACAGTGTCCAGAGGTTCAATACACATGCCTGCAGTCCCATGTATACATGAGCAAGTTGCCTCCATCTTCTATTCCATAACGTTTCTCAAGAAAGGCCAGATGGAACCAGAGAATGCACAAGTACAAGCTGAATGAAAATATTTATTCAGGTTAACAATGTAGATATAAAATTAAATCAGAGGTCAGACCAATAAAATTACCAGCTTTTCATAGGAACTCAGGACTGCCTATGCTTTTGTATGAGTAAAATTGATAGCTTGTCAATATTGTTCATTGAAAAATGTGTCGCTGAGTGACATGGCTTTCACCTTTAAATCCGAGGTGAAAATAAGAGAGTCTGTCTTTCATTAATCCTGCAAATATATTTTGGAACTTTTGCTATGTTTTGGCTGGCTGAAGTTTCCTAAATTCCAGGAGGAAAGCTCCCTTTCCTGTCTTCTACCATAAATAACATATTTCTCTTAGCGTATTTTACTATTCAGAACAGTTTCTAAGCCTGTTCACAAAGCTGTCAGGGCAAATGAATAGCTCTCCCCTGATGTTTGTTATTAACAGATTGTATACTGATAGGATAATAAACTCTTTCTTCATACATGAAAGGCATTCTTGTGAGCTGGATTACAACTTGAGATATAAAAGACATGTTCTGTGGATAACTTCCAGGCTACTTTGCACCACATTGCTCTCCCGTAATTTTCTGTTTGTTATCTTGAACGAGTGACAGTAACCACCGATCAGAAACTGAAATTTATGTGAAATGAGTACCACATGTATGATGTTTACTTCAGTCTGGGCAAAGCAGAGACAGATCATCATAGCCCATGGAGCTGTGTGTTTCAGACTGCATGCAATTTAATATCAAGTGCCATAACTTGAATATACAATAGCAAAAAAAGAGACTGGTTTGAAAAATAAACCTCTTGTCATATCATGACAAGTTTCCAGCAAGGTTTTGGAGTGGTTTTGTCAAACATGTACTTATTTATTTGCTTTAATATGTTAAAATGAACATTTTTCTTCTTTAGTGGATAACTGTACATGTTTTTAATGTATGTAAGCTATTGGTACTCGATTGAAGATGTGAAGGAGAGTGGCAAAGGTTTTGCTAATAAAAAAATAAACTCCCTAAGAGCATTAGAACATTCAAGTGAAAATGTGAATGACGAATAACTTCAGCAAAAAGCGAGGTATTTCAGTATCAAAAGACCTTTCATACAAGCTGTAAAAGACAAGAGTTCAGAGTTCATTTGTGCTTCTACCATATCACTGAAATGTGAAGTACAAGACAGCATGTATCCCTTCATTTCTGAAAATTGTTAACATTTTGTTGAGATTTATGAAACCTTGCTTTGAGTACTTAAAGGAGACATTTAAATAAGGAACTAACTAAGCCTAAGTTCCTCTTGCAGTCAGTCTAATATAATAGACAATGCACCTTGAACTGAATTGCAAGTTTAGAGTATTCATCTCTCTAAATTAACTGTAGTGGTACAGTATTTGCATTCAGTTAAAGTGACTGAGCTACACAAGCATTATCTTAATCAGTTAAAGAACCTGAAATCAAAATTTCAGGCAACATCCAGAACAAAAAAAAGAAAAAAGATGTGCAGGCTGCTCATTCTTTTTCTATCAGATAATTTCTTGAGGGAAATACTGATGACTAATTGAAAATGTGTTTCAAATATATGAGATTTATGGGTTTATTTAATTTTATGGATTAAAATCCTAATTATGTTTTGTGTTTGTTCTTTGAATTTTCCAAATCTGGAATACTTCAGTTAAAGTAGAAATATTCATAAATATGCAGTCCCAGGGCACATTGAGAATTGTAGTATAATTGTTTGTGTCTCCATTGCATTCTATGTGAGCTTTGAATAAAATATTTTCTGTAATATATTTTGTTCTTTCTAATATAATTCCAATTGTACTTAAAGCAAAGACATTTTTCCATCAGATATATTTTTGACACCCTATAAGAAAGCCACACATCTTGCTTTTTAAAGGAAAGTTTAGATAGAGTGTAGATAGATATATAAAGAACATAAATAAAGATTTTTAAAACTTTTTTAAAGACAAATTCTAATTAATCCTAAGAAGAGTTTCTTTACATGTTTTCAAGATAAGTCCTGAACCTCAGGAAGCTCAGTATTGATAATATCACAACTTCGATATCTTTATAGTATCCTGATGTCATGTCTATGTCAGTTACAGAATGTGGATGTAAAGCCGAGGGATTTGTGTTCTGTGCTCCATTGCGAACATCACCATATGACACATCCTCCTATTTATGCTTTGCTGTTCTTTTCTGAACTTCAGCTTTCACTGAAAAAATGTTCAAATTCCAAATTCAGAAATTTATGAAAACAATAAAGATAAACTTTTGTTTATATGTTGTTTTGCAACTGTAAATTTGGACACTGAATGTATGTTCTGGTGTGTTTCATTTCAGTAGTTTTCTAATATTAACCTTGATGTCAACTGAGTATATGATTGTCTTCTTGAATGCAGCAATACAGAAAATTTGCTTTAATGATTTACACAGATACACAGATTTTCCACCGATATGTCAAAATAGAATTCCATTAACATCAATGACAATTTTCAGACATAGAACTTTTCTCACAGGTTTGTTTTTACATTCAATGTTCTCATTTCAGGTATATGTATGCAGACAGATACATCTATTTATATAAACATAAAAGACAATACTTTCACTGAAAAGTTGAAGAATAGCACAGAATTTGAGATATATTTCTCTTTCATTTATCTCTCAGAATACCAAAGTCTTCATCGTCTTGCTTTGACCTGTCTAATGATGATATGTAGTATACTTGCTCATAGCCTTTTCTCAGTCACCTTAACATTTTTGTGAGTTTCAAAACTCAACGTATATTAAAAAGATCCTATATTCAAACAAACAAACAACAAACAAAATATTCCTTTTTATTTTACTGTATTTTTAACATGTTCTTCCTTCAGTATACAAAATTTTCAAAACCACACACCCAAAAACATACTTTGGAGTTCTAATCTAACTCTTTTCACATTTTCTACTGGAAGGCTAGAGGCTAATGTATAAATGATTCTGCTTTCTTCTGAGTTTTCAAGTATTGTGACCAAATACTTCATCCAAAACTGTCTGCACACAGCCCTTTACTTTTTAATGGGGGACTATCAGTTTGGAAAACCATTCTATAATTGTAGGCAACAGCTTCCATTCCCATAACTAATTTTTCCAAAGTTTTCAAAAGCTTTATTCTGAGAAAGATTTTAGTGGGTAGCAAGTTTCAGTTTCTGGTATATATAGTGGCTTCCTGATTGAAGATTTTATAAATACAATCAAAGAAAAAATATGCATTTTATTGCTTTGGTTCTGATAATCACATTAAGAAAATAATTTTAGAGGGCTGTACTGATGGATGAATGGATCTGAAGGGAGAACTTGGGTTTTGCTTTTCAAATCATCTACAGAAACGAGATTATAAAGAAAGTTGACAAGGTACGTTAAAGCAAGAAAAGTAAATAATTAGCAAGAAGAGTCCTTGTTTCCTTTAATAAAGATTGACTCTCTCTCTCACTCTTTGCATACTCAGAGGTACAGCAGAGAGATGATGATGAAGTTAATAACCACCAGCCCAGGTTTTCTGCCTTAGCTCAATCGTGAAACTCATACAAAGAGCTTAATGAGGAAGTAGGTGGGAGTCTTAACATTAGAAAAAGGAGTTTGAGTGTTTATAGGGATGTTAAGAATGCTAATACTATGTGAGTCATCCATTACATCTGTGACTTAACCAAGGTCATCATAAATTAAGAAAATTATTGCTATGCCAACAACACATAGATATTTAGTCTTAGACTGAATCAACATTGGCAGTACTTGACACAAGGAAACTATATAGATTGATAAACTATGTCTTGCTAAGCATATTCAAAACCTCCAGAGCCCCCTGCACTTCCCTAAATAGTTACTGCCTGTTATAGAAAGATAACATTTGCATTGTCAGAGGAGAAGGAGCTGCTTTGTCACACCAGCAATTGCAGCAACTAATAAGTCAGACAATTTGGACAAGTCTTCCAGCATGGGGTGTGGACAGATTTGAAAAATGCAAGGAGATAGGGTAGCTCTGGATTACCCTGGATTACTTGCCCTGAAGGTCTCACTACACAAAACCCACTGCTTCAAGCAACAATTTAAATTTGCATTAATCCTGAACCATGCATATAATGACTCATAAGGGCTGGATAACATCATTTACACATACAAGCCAAACAGTTGGTGTCACACCCTATTTTCCTGCTCTCACCACTCCCCTAGGCAGAGATGATGTGGTGTGTGCATACAATCTTGTTTGATCCACAGGCAAGGTTTATTTCAGTTAAAAATCATTCTCACAAGTGTCATAACTGTTTATGTGTAGCTGGGGGACAAGTGTATATGTAATCACATAGCTTATGTCCATCCAAAGCAGTGATAGCTGCACATTAGATTCCAAGTGAGTTCAGCTCTTAGCACTTACTCTAAAAAGCCAAGATTACTTTGACAGGATTTGGGACAGTGAATCAACTATCTTGAAACTTCTAGATTTACAAGCAGGAGGCATTTTAGCCAATCAATTCTGTCTTCCTGGGTAATTCAGACTTCACAATTTAACTCGTCTACCTCTACTACAAGAATTTTTCTTTTTTAATGGACTATTTTCTATTGTGAATATAAGTAGCATTATATTATTTTATTATTTAGCAACACAAAAGAGGCAAATATAGATTAAACAAGTTGAAGTCCTATTGCTCAAAGGGTTTGTTATTTGAGGGGACAAAAATTATGCAATACTTTTGAACGTTTTCCTAATTTCTAACTCTTTTGTAATCATTAAAGGTAATTGACTTTGTCATAACAACCTAAGGAAACACAGTTATCACTATACTTCATATTAACAAATTAGGATTTTAAAATAGATGTGCATATATTATTTCAAACCTGTTTCTCTTCAGGTAAGGAAAAGCTACCTCCTCCTTACAGAGTACTTGTTTAAAATCAGTCTGGTTTACATGGATCTTGTTTAAAATTTACAAAGGATCACAAAAATAATCTCAAGCTTGACCGAAGAAAATGTGGTAAAAATGTCAACTCAAATAATTATTTTCACCCTGCAAGTCTGAAGAAAAAAGAAGAAATAACCAGTCTAAATTAGAATATCATTTCTACCACTATTACCACCAGTGGAGTTCTTCTATGTGCAGAAATTAGGAGTCTAGCTCAGCACATCTCCATCTGAACACTCTTATGGGTTGGAAGATTTGTTTCCTAAATAATTTTTCATTTTTCACTTTTCTAAACTTTGTTTTCAGTGAAGGTTTCATATTTTGAGTTTCCGTAACCCTTGGCCAGAGGCTGCTAACCTCACCCTCAAGCTAGCCTATTCTTTCCCTTGTCCCACCCCATATCTTCATGTTTTTCTGGCAGAGATCCCAGGTACAGGGAAATACTCTGCCAAAACCAAGTTCAGAGCAAGGACACATCTCAGTTCCCAAAGAAGAAGAACATTTCCAAGAGAAGAGTATCATATGAGGAACTTTACAAAAGCAAAGATGCTTGCATATGACTAGTCACAGTAGTAAGTCCTTCCAATTTAAACCACTTGCTTTTTAGGATCCAAGTAAATAATTTCTAAATCCCAACACCACTTTAGGCCTTTGTGGAAAAAAAAAATGAAAGAAAATCATGTTCCTGTCATTATTCTTGTCTTCCTAATGAAGAAATTGTACAACATCTAATGAAGTAAAACACTATGATTTTAGGGACAATGTTTTAATACTGTAAAATTTGAAACATAAACAACACCCACATCAATATTTAAAGTTCCCTATACCCACACTTTGATTTAGCCAATTAGATTTGCCCAACTTATGTCCCTTTAAAATTATAGTGTTAATGATCGGTGTGACATATTTTCTTCAGTCATTTTCTCCCTCATGTTTCTTTATAAGGCTCAGTTCCCCTTGTTCAAACAAATAACGTTAGATTATACAGACATGGTGTAATGACGTTTTATTGTAATGACTATCATTATTATTTAGCTAGAAAAACTCTTCCTTCATGCCTTAACAGAAACCAATTAATCAAAAATAGTGCAAAGCAGCAACTCTGTTTTATATTCTTGCCAATAATGATGGCTTATGCAGATAATACATTTGTGGTTAGTTGCAGGCTGCACTTAAATCTGTGTGGGCCTGTTTAATCCTCTTCTGCCTAAAATGTCCCACTGCTGAGGGGCTAAAGATAGAGTCTTGCTGAGCTGTGAAATGTGATGTGATGGAGCAGGTGGAGGAGAGGATTAGAAGGCTTTCAACAACCCTGGGAAAGGCCCAGCTCTGAGACATGTCCAGGCAATAGCTGCAAAAGAGGACTTTATTTCCCTTCTCTTCAGAGAACCCATGGAAAATCTTTGCCGCTGCTGGTGATGGATTTACCAGAGTCACCATGGAATTTTAAAAGTATGAGTCAGCATGTTCTGGCATTCACTTGCTTGGTTTCCTCTGCTTCTTTTCAGTTTTCCTCTATTGACAGTCTAAATATCAGTTCTAGTCCAAGCAAACCATCTCCTGAGAGGCTCAGAAAGAACTGATGTTAGAGAGTCCAAAAGACCAGTTATCCTGAGCATTGCACACAGTCTGGCCTTACCCCAAACTCCAGAATACCCTTTTCCTTGTGCTCTGTCTGCTAGTCTGGCTTGGAATACATATGACCTTTCTGACTTGTGGACAATAATGTGATGTGAATAAATCAGACCTAACAGGCATTTCTGAAAAAAATGTTCTGCCTTGCACTAGACTGAGCTGGATTCTTTCTCTACCCACTTAAGTAATTGCAAACATGTTACAGTCCAGTTATTTCAAGTTTAATATTGAACAAGCTACCTCCCTGGTATTTAGACCTTGTTGCAGGAAAGGTGGCTACATGATGCAGATGTTCATTTGGACTTTTTAAATGCATAGCGTGATTTGACACCATTGTTGTGAACTGCTATTTAGACTGGATACAGGATCACAGAGAATAAGGAACTGCCACACCTTGTGCTTCTGAATGAGTAGTTAGCTGTCTGCATCCTTTTGAAGAGATAAACATTTCATTCTCCCTGTGTCATTTCCTTATTGAGTCATCCCCATATTGCTGAAACAGTTTCTTTTGCCTTTGAGTAGCCTAGCCCACATTTTTTTCTTGATAGATGTGGTGAGCACAGTGCAAGAGAAAGAGGAAATATGCCATCTCAATGTCTTCATATCCACAAGGTAAGAAGGCACATGCTGATCAATGCACTATTCATCTGCTATAGAATGGTGACAGCCATCTGTGGGTTGGATAAGGGCATGCTTATCTATCTCCAAATCATTCTTCGTTGCTGCTCTTCAGTCAGTAGTCATGACAGAAAAGGTAGTCTGGAGTTCTGAACTGAGAGTCAAGACTCTAAGCCCTGATATGGCAGTCAAGCTTCCCAACTCTAAGACATCCAAGGAACAGTGATAACCTGAGAAATCCAAATGATTACTTCAGAGGAATACAAGGGTATTGCTAGTTCAGTGTTGAGAGGGATCTATTTTCTCTTTACTCCTTCAAGAATAGCTTTTACGTTAGACTACTTACCTTAAAAAAATTAATAGAGTGTTTTCCCTATATTCTTTTTCCTGAGGAAACAAATGTTCAGATATTTATCTTTTGATACAGTTTCAGGTACAAAGATGGACACAGAGGGGATTAAAAGGCAGAAAACAACTGCATACATCTTACAGCTCCACAGGGTAGATACTAAGGCTCTCATCAGAAAATACCATTCCCTTCAGCATACTGGAAATGGAATCAGTAATTTTCAAAATATTTTCTGCATCCAAAAATCATAATTTGTAGGCATTCTATTGAATGTCTGAATTCCAGTGAAGCATTATAGTACTGAAAACCTGTTGTCAAACCATGACAACATATGCCCATTTTCTTTCAGAGTGGCCAAGGCTCCCAGCTGCTGTGGCTTAGCACACTCTCAGAATGTAAATTGCCTCTCAGAGGAAACCTCAAATTTGACAGGACTTGGAGTTCAAAGTAAAAGATGTTCATAGGGTTTCAGGTCTCAATTTCATCATAAAAGTCTGGAAATCTTGGGAATACCAATTCAACCCAATCTTTTGTGGGTTTATATGGTTCTGATGTTTAAAATGCTTTAAGTATTCCTTACTTTTACTTCTTTGCCTTCTCCATCCATTCTACTTATTTCTAAATAAGTATGTAAGAAGACAAACAAGCCTTATTTTAGGAATGCGCCTTCTAGGCAGAATTCCCACAGTAGCCTTTTTGTTGTTGTTGTTTCAAAAGAGACCCCCCAACTGGCAATACTTAAGTAATGGTACAACTGTAGACTTCCATTCTAGAAATCCATTGACTTTACCGATCTCCAACTGCCTCAAAGATGACCTTGAGTTAGCTCCACCCTCTGTCTTAATACAGAGGAACCATATCTTTCATGTGATAGGTAAGAACAACAGAGGAGGAAACTGAAGTGCAGGGCAGAATACATGTGACTTGTCTGAACAGGAAGATGATAGTCACAGAACAAGATTTGAACCAGTTTTCAGGCAGTACATTCTAGACTTTCCCCTACCTTTTTTTTTTCCTTTTACAGAGACAAAAATGGGGGACAATATTTTTTAACAAGACCATTGTTAAGGGGGATATAGGAAAAGAAAGTCATTCTCCCTTCTACATATCTAGGAGTACAGATATTTGAGTTACAGGGCAGAATCTTTGGCAGTTTTTATTTAGTCTATGAGTATGCATCATTTAACTACAGTAAGAGGTCAGTGACTTCAAGAGAAATACAAGAGCTTCTGTCAGACTCGCAATATAAACATATTAAAACTTTCCTGAACACGTAGGAGTCAAACTTTATTAATATCCAATCGTTATTAACACTATCTGTGACCAATTTAATCTGCATCCTTTCCAGGTTAAATTTATTATAATTAGATATATCCTTTTGTTTCTGGTATAATGAATTTACAAGTTTAATTTTAAAAAATTAATTCTATTTCAGGCTGTGAATTGTGGACAATTTGTAATCAGTTGCAAAAGATTAGACCCTAGGCACACTTAATGGGGATGTTTTAATAGTGCAGATGGCAAAACAGCCTGTGAAAGCAGGTCTGGTGGGCATTCTGGAAAAGCTAATTCAGTCAAAATTTATCCACGATGACATAATGTACAATTGCTACAGTGGGAAAGTCTATTAAAATTTCACACATTTAAATATCTCCCTTCTCTTTTAATTAGATTTTTCCAAGATAAAGTAGAAGACATGTACCTCCCTGAACCAACAGGAAAGGTCAAGGATAAACAGCGTAATGCATGAAGTTCCTTTGTGCTCAACATGTTCAGGTTAGGAAGAATGTGTTAAAATGATTGTGTAGAAAAGACATGTCTGGGGATGAATTTTCATTGTGAAGCAATAGTGGCATTGGGATGTTCTGCCTGCACATGCACACCCACCCACTCTGCCTGTTACATTATTCAGTGTGTGTGCTGCTTTCCTAGGCACTGTAAAGGAAGTAAATTCCTCTTTTTCTCAGGACTAAGTTTTCATTTTCCATAAGACTTCAAAGTTTTTACCTCATGTATCATTGAATTTTCCAGGAATGACAAATTAAATTCTTGAAAGAGAGCATGGAGAAGGTGACTCTGGATTCACGTTAGGATACTCAGTGTTGTTTATGGATAATACTGTACTGAAAAACGAAGAAGCAATCTATTTTTATTGGAAAATAAATTAATCATAATTTTTTTCCTTCTTTTTTTCCTCTTGTTTTTTTTCTTTTTCTTGTCCTATGACTGGTGCATTCCTTGCCATACTGTGAGCTTGCTGGACAAGGGAATTGAGTATTGTGTTCAGAAAACTCTTTTGAAAATCACTCTGGAAGGAAATTCTTTGACTGAAGTGGAAAACACGGGTCTGAGCTTTTTGAGAATGAGAAGGGAACCCAAGTTCAGTACTGCCTATATAACTTCTCCGATCATAAGTGTATTACCAAAAAGATCTTGGCCTTCTCCTCCCAGTGTAACTTATGGACAGTGATTTTTGAATGAACTTCTTGTATGTATGCTCGCTGGATCACGCTGTACAGGGATGATAACTTTATGAACAAAATATCTATGCATCTCAAGACTCCTTAACAATTAAACAAGATACGTAAATCACTATTGGAGCTGAAAACTTAAATTATAGATGAAGTATTGCCTACCACCTCTATTTCTCAGAGAAAAGTAGGGTTTGAGTTCCATGAATATGATTATCCACTGAAACTACAATATTCCAAGGTCCAAGGATTCTTAGATTGGTGGTAAGTCTACAAGATCTTTAAGATAGTACTCAGTTCTTCATTTCTGTCAGTAAAAGAAGTAACACTTTTTAGCAGCTCTATAGTAGTGAAATTATCTGAGTTAATAATCGACCCCAAAGGCTAGAGCAGAGTGCTGAACATACCATGAGACTTTTTTGAGGAATGAGAGTGGACTTTTTTCCTTTTTTTCTATTTGTCTAGAAGATAAAAAAAATAAGGTAAATTATCTTCAGATTTTGTGTTCAGTATCAAATTTTTCTGCATGGTTGCAGAAGAGTGCAAATAAAATCCAAAAGGTCAAACGTTTTATGCTGCTTCTTTGATTAAAACATTCATTACCCTGTTGAACCACAGGGCACATGTGTCTACAAACCTGACTTCTCCTATCTGAATACAAACACTATAAAATTTCCATTTACAGTAATCCTCTTGATAGGCGTTACTTAATCAAAGGGTAGCAGCTGTGGTATTTAAAAGGAGTAGGTCCATATTCAAGTAAGATTACAGACTTATTTTCTCTTTTTGAAGACTATGTTCCATTTATAGTAAATGCTTTACAGTCACTAAGCTGTTAAATTGCCAATACAGAAACTATCTTTAGATAAAGTTTTTCATGCTAAAAATTAAAAGGAACTAGTCATAAATTCATCAGGTTAAACTTGATTGAGTTCAGTATTACTGTAACTTCAACAGAAAAAATTTATAAACAACTACAGAATTATTATTATTATTACTACTACTATTATTATTACTATTATTATTACATGAAGAAACAGGGAGACGTCAGTTCCAAAACATATTATTTCAGAAAAATATTGTGCTACTGTCAGTGAAGTTTCACTGTATATTTCATCACAGTAATTTAACCACTAGAAGTTTGGTTTGGATTGCAATAAAAAAATATGACCCTTTTCCTATGAATGTTTGTTTGCTTGTCACTAACAAGAGTTTTACTTGACCAGATAAAAAATAAATCAGCTAACTCCAGCCTTTTCCACACATCTGTTATAAAACTGAATCCAAAGAGTACATAACATGCATCTCGGTTGATAACTCCACTGGTAATTGAGAATGTAATTTTAATTTCTTTCTTCAGCCAATTGTTCCTGTTGGGTCCTATCCTTTAATTTTGTACTTGTAGGAAAATCAGAGATCATTCTACTGGCTAGTATTCATTGCTTTGCATGTACTTGTAGAATCTCAGATAAAGCTGTAGAATGTATAACACACAAAGGATAACAAAGAGTGGGGAATATCCTGTTTTTATGGGCATGTTCTACCCATCAGTCTGTCAGTCTGAATCATTTCTCCAGCTGCATGAATAATTCACAGTGAATCATTCTGCAATGATCTAATTTTTCTGCTCATGAGAGACTTCTGACCATTACTAATATTTTTATTAGATATCTATTTTAAATTATCCAATTAATTACTATTCCTTAATTTCTATAGCTTGGTCATGAAAACCTCTTGTCTGTAGAAAATGCGGATTAACCATCAGTCAGTACTCCTGCTCACCCTGAATAGCAGCTTTCTGTGGGAGCCTAAATGTAGTGAACAAAAGGACTATTCAAACATGTCAAACTCTGTCCCATGTTATATTTGCTATTTAAACTGTTAGATGTGATTGGTCAATTAATTTGCACAAAATTGCTACCAATCTCTGATCGGCTGTCTGTGATAACACTGCCAGGAGTGAGTGCTCATTTTGAATAAATGTTAAATTCAGGTTTCACAAACAGTCTAGCAAGCTAAACCTATTCATACAAACTGCTTTAGAGAATGAGCACTCAGAGAATATAAAGGGAGTATAAACTTGATTCATGTGAACTGATTTTAAAGTAAGAAAGAATATCTGAAGAGATACTGTTCTGTTGCAATGTCTCACTGTGAAATTGTTACAGTTGAAAAGTTGTAATGCTCATTTATTGACATGTTTTAAAAATAAATTTTAAAAATGAAAACAAGTTAATCATTAAAACCATGGAATCTCTACTAATGTAGTACACCCTTCCTATATTTGGGCAAAATTAAGCATAAAAAAATTTGAAGTGTTGTTCAAGGTCATACCAAGTCAGTGAAAGATTAAGAAAGTAAGTCCTTGAAAAATAACACAAGAGAGTTTTCTCATAAATCTGAAGCTTTGATCTATTTTCTCAAGATGTTCTAGAAGTATCAGAACCTTATCCAAATTTTGCATGCCATAGAAGGATTCAGATGAAATCTTGAAGTATTTTGCTCTGAATCTTTCAAGTGCAGGCGAGATTGAAGCTCAAAACAGTTTTGATGATGGAACTTTTTTTTTCATTATGATAGTGAAAGTTAAAACTGCTCTAATAACCTTTATTTAAAAAAACCCAAACAAACAATATCTTCTGTATAGACCAACTGTTTTCTTTGGTCTGTTGTTAGCACTTAAACTGTCATGGATGTTAGCAAAAGCTGATCTAGATAGTGAAATATGTAAAAAGCTTCAGAGATCACAATAGTAATAAGAACGACATTTCTCTGATCAGATCCAAATTCCTTGGGCTGGCCAGTCTGAGCAAGTATTTTACAGAACGAAATCCTCCTTCCTTATAAAGGCATTCATTTCTATCAATTAACGTCCCTCAAGGGTCCTCAAGGTGGCAAGTGAATGGATATTCAGGGATTAGGTATGTCCAATTTCTACTGAGAATGCTTTGTCTGCTACCATTTATTTCAATGGTGTAACATTTTTGCTTTTAGTGTTATTTTATATTTATACAAGGCATAATATATTGTTCTGATTTTAAAATCTGTACGCCTTCTGTTTTGTTTGTTTTCCTGGTTCTTTTCTAAGGGTTTTACTATAACAGTCTGGACTGTTACTGTAATCTATTAATACATTTAGATTTGGTGCAGTTACTAATATGGAAAAGGTGATTTTTAAATTTTTTAAAGCTTAGCTGCAACCTGGTCATGCACAAACACAGTGGTCTGCAAGAGAAGGTTCTAATAAGCCAAATTACATCGCAAAAAAAAAAAAAAAAAATTGTGTAAAAGGCACTTTTGGAGTTTTGATAGCACCAGCTGAAAACCTTAAACCCACAGGTCTTCAGTTTTAATCTTAGATGAACAGAGACCATTGGTTGCTATACACAGCTTTAGGTAAGGCTGTCTAGAAGACCCAGGAATATTTTTGAGCTCCTGCATTTGGGTATATTCCTGAATCATGTCCCAGCCTGATCCTGGGATAAGATCAGCTCTGAGATAATTTCTGTTCCTGAACTGTTTTCCACAGAAAGGAAATTTTGGCTTTTAAACTGACTAGAATCTCCACAGATGACTGATAAGGATAAGTGGGAGAACAAGCAGCTGATATATGAATAACACTGTATAAACCACAAGGTGATCTCTTACCTGTCTTCTAATAGAGGGCATCCACAGGCATCTTAGTCTCTGTCTGTGTAGGTTAGCAGCAAAAAGTGTCTCACAAATCTTGTTGTTACTTGAAAAGATCTGTGCATCGCCTTTTGTTCAAGTAGGGGTGATCTTAAAGAAAGGTATGACCATGACTAAAGATTTATGAAATCCATCACAGCAGCTGTGGTTTCTTTTCTTATCATGGGTGACTTTGGCTAATAAGCAGAGCAATTAGTAAATAGCTTTTGTAGCCACCTTCTGAGATAGAAAAAATTCAGGTGTTATTCCTACCTTCTTTTACATTCTTACTAATATGAATCTAATTTTGTTTGAATCTTACTGAGGTACATTTCTACAGATTTTCCCATGATAAGGAAGTCAACAGATAGAGCGTGATTCATGTCATTTTGTCTTTCAGTTTTAAAAAATTATATTCCCACAAAACCCTCATGTTCCATAAGAGAAAGTTATTAAGAAAAGACCTCAAGTGGTCACTCCTGTGCTTTTTAAAATATCTGTCTTCTGGTCCCTTCCAAACATATTCACAATCATTTTGTTCTCCTTATTTCATGAACTTTTCTTGACCCTCGTGTGGCACAGTAACATCATTATTGATCACAGATCAACTTAATTTAAGTTGATTAATTATATTCCAGAACAATTAAAAGGAGTATGTAAGAACTATGAATACTCAATGATAGTGAGATGAAAATGTCTTTAATAATCAACTGTTATTAAAGTTATGTTCAATAGCCAAACTAATAAATTTACCAATTATATTTAGTAGAATAAGATTTGCATTTATTATATTTGCCATTTAGTTACTAAGGGCACATTTCCCCGGTGGGTTGAAATTTATTTGTTTTTTACTCCATTAATTTCATAAAACTTTGAATGAAGACAAAATACTACTTTGTATGTCAGAGGCTACTGGCTATTTCAGGTCACAGGTGCTCACCAGAGAAGGGATTCTCCTTAAATAACAGGTCCACTGAAGTCAGTGGGAACTTTGTTATTCCTTCAATGTAAGACACGGTTCAGTCAGACATATGAAAATTTTTCCGTTCAAGTAGACAGGGTTCTTTTTTTTTTTACCTCCTACTTTGTTACTGCCAATTACCTCTTTCATTATTCAGTCCTGGAGTGCAGGAAAAATTAAGGATAGATTTCATTTGCCTTTATTTCCACAACCCCAGGGAGAACAATAGGGATAAACTGAAGTTGTCAATTGAGTCCAGTGGTGCTGGATGGAGGGTGGCTACCCAAGGAGCCTGATGGAGATATGCCAAGGAGCACAACCCCAGGCACAGGCTACAGCAATCACTCCTTGTGCTGTAGTAACCCAGCCTCTGAGAAAGCTTCTGAGGTCTCAGACATGGTAGAAGCTGGAAGACTGTAAATCCTTTTAATTTACAAAAGACCATTTGGAGAACCTGTAGAGGAGGTTGGCAAAAGGTGAAACAGGGTAGGTGTTGTTCAGAGATTTCTGGTTAAGTCATGGCTGACAAGGGGTGGGTCCAGTGCCACAAAGAGGAAAGGACAAGTAAGAACGCACAGCAGTGCCCTACATAAAACAGCACATTCCCAGAAGAACAAAGGGAGTATTCCCCTCTCTGAGGCATGTTTCCTCTGCTTTGTTTTGGGTTCCCCAAAATGTAATACATATTGACTAACTGGAGCAAACCCAGCAGGATATGGATTTATGATGCATAAAGAGAGTGTGAAGGAGTGAAGCTTGCTTGATTAAGGGAGATCTCACTGGAGTCTTTATCTGCCTAGAGGGGGATTTTACGGGAGGCCAAGATAGACTTTTCTATCTGCAAGTTGTGTATCAAAACAAGGGAAATTCTGATTAGGTACGAGGGGGGGAAAATAACAATAAGCATACCCTGAAATGTTGTAGTCTCTCCAAATTTGAATATATTTAAAACTCAGTAAGATGCAGAACAGTCTGGTCTAACTATGCAGTTAACCTTACTCCCTTCAATGGGGTTTGGGGTTTGAACTAGAGATCTCTGGAGGGCCCTAGCAACCTAAATGATTCTATGATTCAGCATCCTATGATAGTAATTTGACCAGGATTTTCATTATACCACTTCTCTGAAAGCAGATGCAAAAGTCACCAAATAATCCTCTTACAACCTACTAACATGTAAAGATTCTTTGTTATTATATTCATAAAAAAAAGCTGAGTCTGCACAACAACCGTAGTTTTACTTGCTAAAACAGAAATATCATTATCTGTGTTTATTGTTTGACAGTTGAATGTAAACAAACAGTTGCTTTTGTCTTTTTTTTTTTTAACAGATGTATTAAAGATATTCTGAAATGGCTATCTGGAAAACTGATATTCCCTCAAGATTCTTTTTCAGAATGTTGCCAGGGATTTAACTTATGAATTGTTGCTATTTGTCCTCCAATTTGCCAGATTTGACACTCTATAAGACACTTTCTTTCCTATACACATTTAAAAACTCTAAGGGGATTCATAGAGAAACTAAAAGAAAGAGAATGGTATATTATACATAACTATTGATTTAAAGCTTTGAATCACCAGCAGCAGTGAAGATCCAACTCAGTCAGATGCAGACATTCATTAGAACATTCACCTAAAGTTAAGGCAAAGTGAAAACATGGATTAAACTGTATATTACATGTACTGTGGAATAATAGAATCTTAAATGTCTATTCAATACAGTATACAGTGACAAATTCTTGCAACAAACTTGATGATTAGGAGTCCTTTAAATATTAGGGTCTCCATCTGGCATTCTGCAGGTTCTGCAGGTAAACTTCTCTGCTCTTTTTGAAAAGTTTGGTAAATCAAATACATTCTTAGTTATTTCCTTTAGGAAATATACTATTTTCTCATTTTAAATTGAAAAGAGAAAACAACCCACAACCGAAAAATGCTATCACTTCCGGTCAAACTTTTTTGTTTTCTTTAACATATTTTTCCAAGGAGAAACAAAGCCACATAATTTCAGTTTCCCTGAACTTTTCAGATGACAAAATATTGGATGCCAGTGAAAAGTTAGTCTATTTTATGGGCTATCAACTCTGTCGATTTCATAGGCACAGAGAGTCAAGGAAGAGGACAGTTTTAACTTCAAGGTTGAGCAAATAAAATAAATTTTCAATCAAGCAACTGAAACTTCACTTGTCCTAATAGAACAGTTAGCAGAAAGAATATGAATCAGTCAAAAATTTCTTCCTGCCACTCTCCCTTGCTCAGAATCTCTGGTGTGTGAAGCCAAACTTTAGCTATTGACCATGTGTGCTGAATTGGCTAATGGATGAAGCAGTTTAAAAAAAAAGAGGTTTGACCTGAATTTGACTAGTGTATGAGACCTCTGCTTTAAAACTGTCATTTATTTGGCAATTGTTAGCATTTGTTCCAACTATGAACACACAAATAATTACTATGAATGATTATGAATCAGGGATCTTAAATGTATTTTAGAAATTTATTCCATTGAACTGCAATTCCATTATTTATCTGTTTTAGTTAGATATTTTTCAAAGACAAGAATATCTAATAATAAATGATGGTCACATAATGGAAATTAAAATATGCAGTATAACTGCTATTTATATCTTTGAAAACATTGGTTTAAAATATCCTTTTAAAATGCCTGTAAAATTCTCCTTCGTGGTGTCATTCTTAAATCTTTATTCACTATAATTCTGTCATCTGCTTCACTCCAAGAGGTCTCTTTATTTACACTTCTCAAAAGTATAACAATATTATTATTGTCTATTTTACAGTACTGCCTAGAGCATGAACCAAGATTTGGGCCTCAGAGCATTAGATTCTCCACAAGTACCAATAAACAGACAGTCCCTTCTGAGAATTTTTTTAAGCCTTCTGGGGCACTGGCACCATATACTAACTTGTAGGATTTTCCTCGATTTCACTTTGCCTGTGTTATGAACTACTGCTTTTATAACAGAAATCTTGGCAGTCACCTACTTCTAGCAGCTTCTGCTCTGTAATCGGGGATTTTCCCTTAGGAATGCCACTTTAATCTGGTTAATATTTTCTCAAGAGTTGTTTATCTGGGAAGACTAGAAAGGTGCTTATTCCTAAATGCTATAAAGATCAGTTTGAGAGCAAATCAAAGTGTCTCGAGATCCACTCAGCAGGCTTCATATGCTGCTCACATAATTTGTTTCTTTTTGTCTCTAATCAACAGGCAGAGAAGAGGAGCTATTATTTCAGCTTATAATTACAACATTATTCTAATGTGCACAAGAAGTGGGTACATGTTAAAACAACGTTTGTAGTATTTGTTTTATTTATGCAAAAAGGTTGCTAAAAAGGAGTTCAGGGTATCTTCTTCGGGGAAAAAAATTTACACGATGTCCTTGCATACAAGTGGGATGTCGCTTCAGGAAGAAGGCTGCCATTACATTAATTACTGTGGGATAATGGAGTCAAACTATTCAAGGTCTTCCCAGGACAAGCAATTTAATTACAGAATACCAGACAAGCTCAAATTCACACAGTACAGTAGGAATTCAAAAGTATCAGGAATAGAGTAGAGCATGGTGATATACTACCCTCTTCATTCTCCTGTAAAAGAGATCATTTACATTTCCATAAGCACAATACAAGACAGAGTATTAAAATGTCAGTATTCATTTTCTAAGTCTCCATTCATTTCTTTTCTTCTGTTGGTGCATCTTGGTGGATGAATCTGATTCCAACGGCCCAACCAGAATCTACACCACCAGCTAAAAGGAAGAGTCACATCACTTCTTTTGTTTCATTTCACAGTTTTCTTTGCTACCCACTGTTCTCATCATGAGATGATGAGACACAGCTATTTGAGACGGTTTGCATAAGATGGAGATCTTCCCAATTCCAGGTTATTTAACTCCTGAGGAGCTTTTCATCCTTTCCCAGGCAAGTACGGAGGATCATTTCTACTTAGTCCTTTCTACTGCTCAGTGTGGACTTTGATAGCTCAACCTATATGAGCCTTTTAAAGATGAAACCATACATTTTTCAAGGCTGTATAGGACAAATGACTACATTCTTTTCTTCTTTGTTTTTCTCTGTTCCTAGGCAACATGCTGCAAACACAGTATAAATTGGGGGTTCACGTGTATCTCTCTTCCATTCATCCATGACGTTAGCCACTTACTGTCCACTACATTATTTGTAGGATATTAAAACTTAGTAGTGTTAATAATAGTAAGAGAATACAGCATTCATCTCCATATATTCAGTTTTCTTTCTTGGGTAGCACTGTCATTTGTTTTCTATCCCTTTGATTACAATTACCATTGCTGAGATTCTTCTTTTAACCTGTAAGGTTTTTGTGCAAGGTAAATATTCATGGCTTTAAAAAAGGAGAGTTCTATCACTTGCATTTAATCACACTAAACAAGCTCTTTAGACAATTTGTTCTGAAATTCCTCTAATTAGAGCTTGCCCTCCAGGTAATGCTCTGATCTGATTTACCAGTGAGTATAAATTAGGGACATTATGTAATTAGCTCTAAGACCACAAATAGAAGGAACAGCTGGGTGGCTCAGAGGGGAAGCAAATAAACAGCTCCCATGAGATTTCTTAATAAAAAAATATAATAAAAAAATCTCTTATTTTAGATACAGTCTTCAGTGACTTGTTTTGTAGCCTAATGTAAAAAGGGATCCTACATTTGTATTTGTTTTAAGAGATGGTACTTGGCATTCTTCAATAGCCTAGCACCTCTTCAAACACTTTATGAAGGGTAGGTGGAGATTCATATCACATAGGAACCATTTTATTCAGGAGATATTAATATTTTAAGTAACTGGCAAAAATATCTTCACAGGTTAGCAACGATGATGTCATCTATTCCCCATGCGTAATGCATAAAGCCAATTCCTGACCTCTCTGCAACTTCTGCCTTCATTTTGGGTCCTGCCTATCTCTAATCTCAAGTGTTATCATCTCACCTGGGACAAAACTTAGAGAACAACTTCGTTCCATTTAACATGCAATAGAATATAGAGTCTTGAAATAGTGGCATAAAAATCTTTTAATATCTTAACAGTTTCCCAACCGTAACAACAGAATCCATGCAAGCCCCATTCATGACTGCCTGAATTTTGTTTTTCCTGAGAAAGCTGAAATCATTTTCCTAAAATAATCAAAATTGAAAAATATTTTACCATCTCTTAGTACACTTAAATACATAATGTCTTTATTTTTCCACTTTTGAGTATTACTTTCTTCATTGTAATAAATGTAGTATAGTCTTAATCAATGCATCACAGTTTTCAGAAATGGTTATGAACCCACCTAAGCTAGGGTATAACTGTTTCCTCCTCCTTTTCTTACCAAGTAATAAAAGGTTTTGAATCGAAAGAGGAGTAAAAATTGTTCTGAAAGAGGTTGGAGTGACCACTGGGTAAACTGGCTGATATGACCTCAGCATATTTTTTCTGGCCCTGTTTCTTACTGATTGCCATTTATCTTAGATAATGACCACAAGTCAGAACAGCATGAATGTACTACTTGCTGTGAATGAAGTAATGAATTTCAGGGGTACGTTATACTACACATCATCGTAACACTGATGGCATGTATCATGCTCTGAATGTTTGCCTCTGCAGCAAATGTCAATGACAGCACATTTTCTGTGTATATTTATTACACCAAAATATTAGATCTAATTGCTGAAAAAAAGGTACTGTGTTTATATGCATAAATCTATGCATATATGCATATCTATGTGTGTATATATATATATCCAAAGCTTGTATTAACTTCTCTAACTGTTCCAAAATTTCAAAGAGATTATGGACTTCTTTCCCAGTCAGAAGTAAAATTACATGGCCCTCTTGACTATGCGTTATGGTGTTTACCTTCTACTCAGGCCGTTAAGATTCATCAGAAAATCAGGTAGGTGTATGTGTGCCAAAAATGTCCCTTACCAGAGTAGAGGTTGCAATGCTTCTACCCTGCTCAGTTTTAATTTTGATCTTTTTTTCAAATGGTTCTTAACCAAGAAAGTGCTCATTCAAGCCATTAAATGAGAACCTTACCTTTCTGTTTCATTTGAATCAATCCTCTTGCTTTTTCCTCCCTCTGCACCAGTTTATATAAATTAAAAGCATAATCATTTCAAATTCAAAATACTTCATAAACATAAGTGAATAAATGACTCATTTCTTTATTCTTTGAATTACAAAGACTCACTCTCAACAGTGCAGAATGGATATAAACCAGCACTGCTTTGCTCAGAAGAAAAGAAAAAAAAGTAAATAATTTATACCAAAGATCAGAAAGACAAATAGAGGCTGCTTTCTCCACAGGAAAACATACATTTTTGAGTGATCAGAGTCAACCTCCTCCTCTACCCCCTTTGTTGTAAAAATTGGTTAGTACTATTTTATAGAACTACAAACTCACATATTATTCCTTTGCTGAACCACCATTTTCTGACTCATTGCTTGGCTTTTATTTATTAGATTGCTAATACAAACTACCTGCACAAAAACAGTTTCACTATTTTTAGTTTAATTGAACTTGGGGTTGTTCAAAAATATTCAGATAGGGATAAAACATACACAGATAAAACCCTGAAGTTTTAGGAGAGCACAAGTGTCTCCTTGCCTCAATTTCTCTAAGCACTGGTCAGTATTTATGAGTTCTGACTTTAACTCCCCATTCAGTTCTTTATCATAGGTTTCAAAAAATAAGAAAATCAATTAAAATTAAGATACTTACTGTATTTCAAAAACAAGTTGTTACAAAATTCAGATAGGTTTGAATTGAAGTGTCACTTTTGCGTTTGATCTAACACAAATTTTGAACTCTTTTCAATGGTGGGAAGCCTCAGTGAAAACTATTGAGATGTTTATCAAAGAACACCTACATTTCAGACAGTCCTGATATCCAGACATCTGATATTTTAAAAAATCCAGTGTCCTTCCAATAAATGGGTTGAGACCTGAGCTGACCTCAGAGTGCTCTTAGAAAAGACCAGTCTGAATTAAAACAAATTTAAAGGCATTTCCTTTCTGAGACAAGCAGAATTATATTCAAGCCTGAGAGAATCCTGATTAAAAGCAATGATTTTGTCACAAGAAGTTTTCATTATAATGAGATTTGCCTACAACTAAGTGCACTAGTTTTCATAATATTTTTCATATTTCTACCCTAGGAATAGCTCCTTAGGGGGTCATTCCAAAAAGAAAATATGACAGGATACTCCAAAATATGAAAGATAAGTAAATAGTGCATAGATATGAATAATTTTATTTGTAATCATGTCGTTCTCCACAATTTATGCCATATATTTCAGAAATGAAATCTGAAGTCATTTGAAGTTCAATAAAGTAGGTAGGTCTACATACCATTAATTACTGTGCACAATGGCAAAACAGCTTTCTCAGAGCTGGCAATCATCCTTGAATACCAACCATGTGCTTCAGCATATCATGAAGAGCAAAGTCACAGCAGTGATTGACTACAGCTCTACACAACAAGAATTCCATCAGCAGAACTCGAAGATGAGTATCTAAAAGATGAAAATTTTACTTTAATTACTATCTTTTGTTTACCAATTGCTGATGAAGAAATAGTCACAGCACTAATTAAATAGTAAATGCTTCACATGCACTCATTATATCAAGGACTACAAAAAAAGGAAACTTTTTATTCTGGATCTGCAGCCAATTGTAGCTCTTCTTTTTATTGAAATCTCACACACAGAGAAGTAATGTCGATTTTGTGAACTTGAGCTTCAGTGAGGAGGAAAAAAACAGGAATTTTTTTTCTTTTTAATTGAATTAAGAATCTACAAATTTTCTGAAGACATGTTTTTCACTCTGCCTCTATGTAATGAATGGTGAGTAACAGCAAGATCATGAAGAACACTCCACTGGATTTTTATTTAACTAAGAAAATATATACTTATATACTTACATTATATAGGCTTACAATAAGGGACTACATAGTATGACACACCACTATGGTGACACTATAGTATTGAATAAGCAATATGTCTGCAGATATTTGGGATATGAATTATAGCAATACTTTCATCAAACAATAAATAAAACATCAGGCCTTCTGTACCTGTTTTATAAAAATCTATTAAAATATTTAGAGTGTTTTGAAAATGGGTTTACCATTTTTAATTTTTCTTCAGCTATTAAGACACAGTACAAATATTACTTGAAGAATATTTATGAAATGAAATAAAAAGGACAGAAAAATGAGAAGAAAAATATTTTAGAAACTTTATAACTGATTTGCAGTGTTTTAATGTTCTTCTTTTGCATAAAGTTCTTCTAGTATCAAAAAAGTAATCAGTCTGTTTCTAAGAAAAATATTTCACTGTCAGCACTTACAATTAGAAATTTGCTCTCCTGTGAAAGTAAGGTTTACAGGGGAGAAAAATAGTTTGGTTTTTAGGTACAAATACAGAAAAAAAACCCTAAGAAACCACATTTTCTATGTAATAAGAACAGTTTTTATTGTACTAAAAAAACCCTTTCAACTGATGAGATCTCTTTCTGTTAAGAGAATAATATGACCCATTAAACATTCCAATTAAATAATGCTTGAAAATACAAGCTCTTGTTTGGATAAAATAAATCATTCACAAGTGAAAAAGTGTCTAAATGTTGATTTCAACTCAACTCAGCAAGTATTCTGAATAGGACTTCAGGTCTTAATAAAAAACATAAAACAAAACTTGCCAAAACCCAGAAGTGTATACTTTGAAGAAAATTGTATTATTTTAATCCCATAAGGTCAAGGGCTGGGTTGGGTTTTCTGTTTTCTTTTTTTCATCTCCCTCCCAAGTTGTTGTGAACAGTGAACTCCTCCGGCTCATATTTTCAACCAGACAATCCCTTTGTCTTCTCGGTCAATGTATGAAATGATCAATTATGATACTAATATTGGAATTTCTAGCTCTGATTAAAGATGGTATTTGAGAACTAAGCTGATAATTAGTAAGTATTCAATTAAGCAAGCAGTCCCTAAACAAATAGCTTTGAACCTGAAGAAGCAAAAAGAATCCATAATATGTGTTTAGATATTACGATGGTACTTCCTCAGAATTACACAAAAAAAGGAATTACCAATGTAAATGTAGTAGACATACACATGTACCTTTTAATGCTGCTTAATAGGTATCCTCAACCCTCTGAATCCACCTACCATTTCTGAGAAAGGCACACTACTATACCAGGAATGTGAATGTCACTGAACACGAATAATATCCTTATTATTGCTTTGATTCCTCTTGCAAATAAGCTCATCCCATGACTCATATGGATTGATATCCTTACAGAAGTTCTGTTGTAAGGACCTTCAAAATTGTCCCTTAGTTCTGCTAGAGAAATTGAAGTAAGACAGTGCCTAATCTTATGTGTTCACTCTAAAGGTTTCAATTCCATAGATATTGTGAGACTTTTTGCCAGGGATGTTTGGAAAAGAGCTTTTCTCTGCTGATATGAAATTTTTTGACATCTTCTACCACCAGCTTTCTGATAGTATTACCCATGATAATACTTTCTCAGTAGAGATGGAACCTTAGTCATGAAGAGATTGAAGAAATATTTTATTCATACACACAATTGAAATACACAATCTTAGACAAGGACATTATTTTCTTTTTACCTGTCAGTGAGTTAAATTTGGAAATACTTCTGTACACAAAATGGTGTTGGGCTTTCATTTAAAGTTTATTGATTTTTGAAAGCTCATATAAACTTGTACCTCACAGAGGTGTGAAAAGTCTAACTGATGTAATGGCTATAGTTTGATGTTTTCTTCATATTTCTACTTGTAAAAGAAATAGTGCTGACTAAAGAAATGTTCTGAACAGATGTTTGTAACTCAAGCAACATTGGTATTAATGCAGTTTAAAATACAGTACGTCTTTGAACCTCTTTAAGGCTGTATATTATTCAGAAGCCAGTATTTATAGGCAGCATTTATGTCCAACTTACAATAAGGGCCTTTATAGTATTGTATGTTTCAGTATAGCTCAGTAAGTTCATAGTTCAGTAAGGCATGAGTAAGCCTTCTGAACTGAATGAATCCTCTGTTTTCCTTCTAATAATTACGCCCTGGTTAAATAAGCTGAATGAACTGTCTGCAAGTATAACAAAAAAGATAGGACTTTGTCTTCAGAAAAGGAGCTGCTACCTCCTCTAAACCAAGGACAATTTTCAGAACCAATGTTCTAGACTTTGTTTTTGAAGGGTTTTTTTAGGTGCTTTGTTTTAGGTTTTCTTAGTGGGGAGGGCTTTTATTGTGAACAGTTATACAAATATACAAATAAACCATTTAGTTCTTCAAGGCATCATCAGAAATAAACTTCACAGATTATTATAGTAACTATTTCCCATTTCCACCATCTAAACAAGAAGTGCATACAGATATCCCTGAGACACGGGTCCCTTACTTTGCTAAACATTTTGTTGTGTAACAAGAGAAGAAGTACGACAATGGATATATAAGAGATGTTTTAAAACCATGCCCTTTTGCAACCTTTTACTGACATTGCAAGATGACTTCTCAGACTGAGGAAGAACTTAATGGGGATATTCTGAACTTTCAGCTTCCTCACTGTTTGAATTTACAGAGCTTATTTATGTATCTGCAATCAGTAGATCACGTTTATGTATTTTTCATAGAATCATAACATGATTCGGGTTGAAAGGAACCTTAAAGATCATTCAGTTAGCTCAGTTGGTTAGAGCAGTTTTTAGTGCTAATAATGCGAAGGTCATGGGTTCGATCCCTGTACAGACCATTCACTTAACATTTGGACTCGATGATCTTTATGGGGACTTCCAATTCAGGATATTCTGTGATTTTGTGATCCCTGTCATGGGCAGGGACACCTTCCACTAGACCAGGTCTCTCAAAGCCCTGTCCAACCTGGCCTTGAACACTTTCAGGGATGGAGCATCCACAGCTTCCCTGGGCAACTTGTTCCAGTGTCTCACCACCCTTACAGCAAAGAATTCCTTCCTTATATCTAATCTAAACCTGTTCTCTTTCAGTGTGAAACCATTTCCTCTTGACCCATCAGTACATACCCTTGTAAGAAGACCCTCTCCAGCTTTCTTGTAGGCCCCCTATAGGTTCTGCAATACTTCAATGAGATCTCCCCAGAGCATTCTCTGGTAGAATAACTCCAACCTTCTCAACCAGTCTTCATAGGGAGGTACTCCATGCATCTGGTCACCTTCGTGGTCCTCCTGTGGATTTGCTTCAACAGATTTATGTCCTTCTTCTGTTTGAGGTCCCAGAGCTGAGTGCAGCACTCCAGGTGCAGTCTTACAAGAGCATAGTAGAGGAGCTTTGATTGCAGCCTAGGATGCAGTTGGCTTTGTGGGCTGCAAGCACACGTTGACAAGTCATGTGGAACTCCTCATTCACCAACAACCCCAAGTCCTTATCCTCAGGGCTGTTCTCATTCCTTCCTCTGTCTAGCCTGTATTGTGCTTGGAATTGCCCTAACCCAGGTGCACCACCTTGCACTTCACCTTGTGCAAACCTTGCACTAGGTTTGCACAGGCCAACCTATAAAGCCTGTCAGGGTCTTTAGTGAAGCCATATTGGCTGTCATAAATCATCTCCTTATTTTCTATATGCATTAGCATAGTTTCCAGGGGGATCTGCTCCATGATCTTTCCAGGCACTGAAGTGAGACTGACTGGCCTGTCATTTCTCAGGTCTTCCTTATTTCCCTTTCCAGTGAGTGGGAATTCTACCAGACTGTCAGGACTGCTCAAATATGCTGGATAGTGGCTTATCCACTTCCTTTACTAGTTCTCTCAGGACCCTCAGACACATCTTACCAGGTCCCATGGATCTGTACACCTCCAGGTTCCTTGGATGGTCTCAGACCCGATCCTCTCCTACAATGGATGGTCGGTCCTTCATTGTCCCAGTCCTTGCCTTTGCTTTTTGCAACTTAGGCAGTGTGTCTGGAACACTTGCTGGTGAAGACTGAGGCAAAAAGCTTGTTGAATACCTCATCCTTCTCCCTATCCTGGATAATCAGGTCTCCCATTTTCTTCTGAAGAGGACCCATATTTTCCCCTAGTCTTCCTTATTTCCCCAATATTCCTATAGAAGCTTTTTCTGTTGCCCTTGAAGACCTAGGCCAGATTTAATTCTATCAGGGCTTTAGCTTTCCTAACTTGATCCCATGCTATTTGAGTAATCTCTTTATTCCTATCGGTCTACCTGTCCTTGCTTCCACCTTCTGTAAGCTTCCAAATTTTGGAGCATTAAAGTGAAATTAACAACAACCACCTTGTTGAGCAGGACAGGAAGCAGTAAGTAATGCTGAGAAGAGATGATCTCAAATCTGGTCTTTTCCCTTGCTTTGGGTTCCTAATGATAGACAACATTAAATACCTCTGGATTCACAGCCTGGATCTAGGTGCTATGTTATGTGTCAAAAACAGCCAAACTTGTCAGGAAGTGCCTGTATAAAGATAAGCCAGAGACGTGCTCTGAGACAGCCTTAACACAGTGACATCCAGCTCTGACAGGATGACCCCATTCTTCACTTGAAAATTAGTAAAACATGTAAATGAAAATTCATCCCTATACAACCTCAGGAGCTTAATCAGAAGCCTGGTCACCCTAGGGTTACTCTATGAGGGTAGTCAGTAACTACAAAAAGGCAATTCAGGCCCTCAGCAAGGTGGCTGACTCCTTGGGACAGCTCATCTCCACTTTAAAGTGATGTTAAGAAACTAAAATCCACATTTGTTCTTTAATACCTGCATAGGTCCTCCAGGTGACCAAAGACTTCCTCAACAAACACTTTTGTGCAGATCTCATCAGTTACTTCCTCAAATTTAGGCAGAGTTTAAGTATACAAAAGCTCTTCTTCTGCCATCTCCTAAACTGCCCCCCCCCAACCCCTAAAATTTCTGTTCCCTAATCTGACAGGGTCTGGTAGAGCTAAGTGAAATTTGCATAGAAAAATAATGGATATTAAGTAAGTATCAAAACCGATCAATGGGAATCAAAACCTCTCCAAATACAACAAAATCAAAATGAAAGACAAACTTCTCTATATTCCTTTATTATTCAGAAATGAGAGCAGGGGGAAAAATGTTATACTTTGTATGTCTTCAGTTTAGAGAGATGTAGCTCTTTCTTCCAATTAACTCAGTTCTGTAAGAACTTTCTTCTCAGAGTTCTCAACATAATAGAGAACACAAATTTAATAAAATATATATAAAACTCTGTTAGAATAAGTAACACAGTTTGCTCAGAAATTTCAGGTACTTCTGGTAAAGGTATTAGAGAGGAGTAGCCAGAAGACTATCACCTCATTCCAGGGATGTGGCGGGAGCTGAGCTGTTGATAGGGAGCTGGAGGCCTCCCAGGGCAGCCTACTGCCTTGGAGCCAGGGAAAGGGCCCTGGGAAGGTGTGAGATCATCCAGAGGACAGTGCTGACATGGGCTCTGCATCAGGACCAAACACAGTTCAGGCTGGAGTTTGCCACAATCATTTCCCCTGGACTCTACTGAAGTAGTACATACTGAAAAAGGAGCTGTCTCCCTTTCATCTTCTATTCTAAAGAGCCTACTTGCTCTTTTTTTCCACATATTTTTTACATAGATTCAGTGTAAACAATGCATATACTACCATTCTTCAGAAATAAACATAGAAGGAGAAAAAAAAACAAACAGGCATGCTATTTCAAATACACATGATATGACATACAAATAGGTTTGAATATATGTCAAAAGTCTGAAGCTGATTAGAGATGAGACATTAGTAATTTCTATTTTGATTGTAACAGCGTTAGGTTCCCATTTTAAGGTGGGTTAAGTCATATAAACAACTTTTCAAGAGTTGTGTATATTATTTTTAAAATAAAGTGAATAAAGGGACAGATAAAGTAACTTCCTTAGTACATTTGAGGTTTGATGCCATTCGTAATGAACCATCCACCATAAAAAAGCACCAGGAAACCCAAAATAATAAAATTTGAGCTGTCAATATCCCAAAACACTGTGATGGTAGCATAGGGCAACCACTTGTGTCCTCTTGTGTACGTCCCTGCAACTATGAAAAGAGGCTGTACAGTTGAGGATATATCAGTACACATTTCTATGACAGAAATAGAATTTGGAGCCAAGTAAATGAATTACAGCTTCATAAAGACTTTTTTAAAAAATAGTTTATATGACACTTCTCAAACCTTCAGTACCTCAAAGTCTAATCCTCGGTCCACTGAATGTAGAAACTGAAATTTATTTTACAAGGCCTGGAATTAGAGTTCAGACTGTATCTATTCTTAAGCGTTTACTTTAATGAATACCTATCCATTGCTTCATAAAAATTACCAACTGAACCTCATGTCCTAGCAGAAGCTAAAAAAATGGATGGGAAACGAAACCTTGTGATTCTTTCACATATGTAATTAAGTATCTAAATAGACAGTGAGAAAAGTGAAATTAGCTGCAGCACATCAATCCTACAAATGCTCTTTCCACTTTCCCCTAGTCAATTTGCCATTCCCTAATAACTCTGTTCATGAAGCTTCAAAATGTACACCACAGAGAGGAAACTGGTTCCTCTAATAAATACTTCCTATAAGCCAGTGGGATCAGCACATCTCCAATGAAACGAAATCCAAAAGCATTTCTGATCAGCTGTTTGTATAAAGTGATTAGGAAAACATCTGATCTTTTTCAAACAGATCATTTATCACTAACCTATAGATAGCAGAATGTGCAACTAGGTAAATATCTCTATAATCAGAGTAGGTACAAAAGAAGAGTTAAACGTTCACATACACCCTCTTCCTTCAATATACTGCAATATTATATGGTTGATTATAAACTGACATCTAGTTATGTCCCACCACTCCCATTTTTTTACAGGTTCACCCATAAACCTTGCTGTGCATAATTTGGGGTTACTGAGATGTTGTACTGTAGAGTATTTACTACTCTAGCTCAACCTTTTCTTTCCAGTCAGTAATATAAATAAAAACATTGCTCTTTCCAGTAAGTAACATAATGTTCTTACATTTCTTCTATATATCTAGACCATATTAAGAACTCGAATAACATAAGAAGCAAGCAAGCAAGTTTACACCATAACAGTCTACAAAGGATCAAATCAGAAAAGAATCAACACAAACAAAATTATTGGTGGTAGTGTTGAGATAGAAGGCTGAAGAACAGATTTGACCTAACAAATTAGTCCTCGGTCCAAGCTCAGATCTGATGTGTAAATAAGTTTAAATGAGAATAAAATGATGTAAATTACATCTTCTCTCACTCTCTCAGCCCATAAATTATTCCAGCCTCCCCTCTCACAACCTAACAACTAGTATGGAAATATTAACTACATCCTCCCCTTTTGGTTCATTGCCTATCACATCTATTTCAAAACTCTGTAAATATGAGAAAAATTTATATGGATGAAAAAGTACACATAATTCTGATCTAAACCTACCCTCAGCTTAATTATTTTCTTTCTTTGAAACTATTACACAGTGTAAAACTTCAGGGTTAGGAACTGCAAAGCTTATATAATCCTCACAGTTCCCAGTCAGTTTGCAAAGAGAGGATACCTAGTGATTTCAGAGAGATATTTCCCTTTCCATGAAAAATATCATAAATATTCCAAAGAAAAACAAATAATTTTGTAATACCATGAATTACCTCTATGTAAAAGCTAAGTAAATAATCTTTTCATCCCCTCCCCATAAACTCTTTTACTTTGTTACTCATCCAAAAAAATATAAATGTTAACTTGAAATGCAACACTCACAGCTCTACACCCCAACATGCACAGCTCTGTAGTGTGTGCACACAAACACTCCCTCTTATCATTTTCTTTCATCCGTGATTTATCAGGTGTCTATACTACAAGCATTTTGCCAGTATAGACAAGTAGAACTTTATCCCACACTAGCAAAAGCTTTTTTGAGAGCTGCATGTTATGACCCACCCTAAGTTTTCCCTACTGCTCAGTGAAACTCCCTGTGTTGACAAAACAGATTTTTATCTGCATAGCTAAGTTAATTAGTGATTACGATTGTTCGTAACCCCCAGCAAAATATACTTTAAGTCTGTATTACAGGCAAGTTTTAGCTTTTATTAGCATAGCTGTAAGATTTGTTTTGTGTCCCTGTGGTTGTTCAGAACTGAAAAAAAATAGGAGCCTCCTACTTTCTTTTTTTTCCTTCTAAACAGCAAAATCTTGTCAGCTATCAATCCAGAGCCTGTGTAACTAGCAGCAGGTTAATAGGTGACTGGTCCTGAGCTGCTGCTCAAACAGTAATTTGTAGCATGTAGCAAAAGTCATACAGGTATCAGCCTACAAGATATCATTTACTCTTATCTTACAAAGCTCTAACTTTAGAGACCATTATCCTTCCCATGTAAACCTAGTGAAGGCAGGGAAGAATTAATAAACCTTCACCTCAGTGACTTATGCTGTGTTTTTTCTGTTAGCAAAGGCATAGCTCCAGCTTAGAGTTCATAGGTACTCTGAGTTTAACAGCCTCTATAGCCTTGAGACTTAAAAGACTACTCCTCTCATGGCTCGTATCCTGCAAGTCCATAAAATATGCACGTTCAGACCAATCATTAGATAATAAAGTACTGCCCTCATAAATAAAACTGAAATAGCAGGTATTCACATCCAAGTGGTACAAAATGGATTCTAGCCCCCTTCCATGACACCTGATTTGATCATGCTTTGATCTAAACCAAAGTACACGGAACCATTTTCAGCTCCTACAAGAACAGTTGCAATAGTTGCAATAACTGCTTTTACTCTGTGGGCAGTTCTAGAAAAGTGGAAAAAATGTTTTTTTTGGTGGTAAAACCAAAACATTGTTTAAGCTTGGACTGTTTAGAATGGTCCAAATAACTTCCATGAGCTTACAAGATAGAACTACAGGGATTTTTAATTTATTTTTCCTAAAGTCTAGAAAACAAAGTATTTTCAATGGAAAGTGTTCAAAGTAATTATTCTAAATTTTCCAGTTTCCCTAAAAACATAATGTGGTGAAGCTGACTTAAGGTCAGAAAATATTTCAGAGTCACTGTTTACATTTTTTGCCAAGAAAAACCAACTAAACAAAAAAAACCCAAACAAACAAAAAACCACAACAAAACAAACAAACAAACAAACACAACAAAAAAACAAAAAACAAAACCCCCCTAAACCCCTCCCAAAAAAACCAAAAAGCCAAAAAACAACAACAACTAAACCAAAAGAAAATAGTCAAAGCTTTAGCCAAAATATTTCACTTCATTTTATTTACAATCTTCTTTAACTTTGGTGAATTTAGCTATCAGATGATATACATGACGAAAACGTCTTTTCCGTGATGTAAGCCTTCTACACAGGTTCACACACTTTCTTTTGTGAATCTTATAAGTGATCTCTTTAGTGCTTGAGTGCTTCTGTGACCTTCTACCTGAATCACTAGATCAGGACTTCCGGTTATTTGCAAAAGAGTACAGAGTATTCCAGCTAAAATTTATCTTAGAAATTCCTCCCTTTTCTTGGTTGGTTTCTAACATCCTGGTCAATCTTGCTATGATGTGTTCTTTATCCAGACAGTAAATGTATGTCTCATTATAACAATAAAATTGTTTTTTATTTTTTCTTTTTTTCTAAAGAGTAAAAAACTAAAAACTAATATTAAGTTTAACTTATAGTTGCTCAACTATATTTACTCTAATTATTTTCTGAAAGAAGATGTATACTGCAAAACCCCATATTTCACTTGTAGAATCATTATGCATCATTTAAATAACAAGGAAAATAATTAAAATTTTAGGGTTTTGTGCTCTAAGATATGAAGTAATTCAACTGACAATTCATTGTCTCCTTATTGACCTGACATTTAGGGCCTTTGACAGTTAGAACCTTTCTTACCCATTTTAATTCTTGTTCACTGTCTTAGGTTTATTTGGCAAGGTTTTGATAGCCATGAGGCTGCAGGAGTGGATTCTGTGAGAAGATCCCAGAAACCTGTTCCAGTCAGCTCCAAAAGGGACCCATTACTGGCCAAAGCTGTCACCCACTGGTGACAACTGTAGAGCCTTGTGACAGCATGTTTAAGAAGGGGTAAAAAAACACTGTGCAAAGCAGCATGGGGAGAGGAGTGAATGTGAGAGAGAAAAATAACTTTACAGACACCAAGGTGCAGAAGGATGGGGAGAGGGTGCTCCAGGTGCTGGAACAGAGGTTCACCTGCAGCCCATAGTGAAGACCATGGAGGACCCCACACTGGAGCAGGTGGCTATGCACTGAAGGAAGTTGTGACCCTGTGAGAGAAACTGTGTTGAAGCAGAATCATGGCAGGACTTTGAAGAGAAATCAGGACTTGAGGTCAGGAAGAAAGGAGGTGATTTTAGATTTGTTCTTATTTCTCATTATCCTACTCTGAACTTGATTGGTGATAAATTAAATTAATTTCCTCAAGTCAAGTCTCTTTTGCCCCCAATGGTAATTGGTGAGTGATCACTCTCTGCTGTTGTCTTGATCTATGAGCTTTTCTTTGTATGTTTCTCCTCCTATGTTGTTGATGGATAGGGTAGTGATAGAGTGCTTTGGTGGGCCCCTGGCAACCAAAAAAGGTCAATCCACCACACTCACTCTCTACCATTCTAATCTATGAATTTGATATTTCTTCTTATATGGTCCTAGTGCATCAAGACTAGGGAAGAGTACAGACTTCTTTGGTCAGCATAGGCCACTGGTTGAGGAATTATTTGATTCTAGTATAAATCCCAATACACTAAGAAAAATCAAAACTTAATTATTGAATTATTGCCACTTCCTGGCAATAACCACCAGGCTGCAGAAAGAAATTATTGAAGGCAACAAAAAACTATGTTCATTTTTTACTTTATTTTATTTTCATTTGAGTGATTCTATTGTGCTCACTCATGTGAGTGCAAGAGCTAGCTTAAAATATATGTTTATAAGATTTAGTCTCACTGGCACCACGGAGAATTTATGAGGTATGTTAGCATCTTGATCTCAGTGGAGCTGAGGCAAACTCTTTGGCACTCAGGATATTAAACAGCTTTGCTCAGAATTTAATTTTAATATGTAGACCATTTGTATTATCAGGATTGGGTGTTTCTGTGTCACAGCTATGAACAGAGTACCTAAATTGAGTAGTGTTCTCTTCAGGCATGTAATTCTTTCATCGACATTAGCATTGAGGTGACTGAAAGCAGCTTAAAGCTTTATGCGCTCACAAAGCCCAGGTCCACTTATCCACAACAACCAGAACCAACCAGAGACACCCACTGGTACCGCTCACTGACAGCCACTTTTGTGGCTACCATCAAAGCTTTCCTCAGAACAATCAAGATTGTCTGATTGTCCTGATAGTGGCATATATGCAAAACTCCTACATTTCCAAGAAAAAAAAAAAAAAAATTTCTTTGCCATGCTCACTACTTCAGCCTGAACCCATGCCATAGAACTGTCAGACCAGTGGATTTTACACTGAGATATTTGTCAAAATATCTCAGCCTTGGTCATATTGATCACCATAACTGGTCTACTCTGGCCTCAAATCGGGAGGCCTGGAGGCACACCATCCATAACGCTGCGGATGCCTTTGAGAACACACACAGGATCACTCTCGAGGAGAAAAGGCAACGCAGGAAGAACCGTGTCTTGTGGAATACACCATCTAAGGAGTCTTTCTGTTGTGCCTTTTGCAATCGGATATGTCTGTCACGTATTGGCCTCATAAGTCACCAACGTGCCTGTAACAAATGTGGATAGTGCCTTCCCAAATCTTCGTTCGCGAAGCCCAGCCATGATGATGATTTGTCTTATTGTTTAAGATTAGCATAAGACATTTCTTTAGCTCTCTCACCATCCATTCAGCTCTAGGGTTTACAAGTCTAGAACATAACCTAAAGCACAGAAAACCTTAACTCAAGCACAGCTGAGCTTTTCCTCTATGAAGACTGAGTAAGCGAGTTATTACTTCAATACAGGAAGTAAGACTTGCCATATTAAATGAGATCACCCATCTTTCTGCTCTTTTATCTAGTGTTCTGACTCTAAAATTGTTCAGATGCATTAGAAATTTGAAGGGAAAAAACTTCTAAACCCACTGTGCATGAATGAAACTTACCTATACTTCCTTATCTCTGTGGGCAGTTTTCTTAAATCGTAAAACATGAGGACAATTAACTTTTAGCCTTTTTTAATTTAGAATTGTCCATTTTAGTGATGCTCCAAAAGTATTGGAAAACTGGCAGAAAAATACATAAGCAGATACAAGAAGAGAAAGTAATTTTGATTGTATGAAATGTTTAATTTCCTTATTCTATAAATCCTTTCCTGAGATGAAAAGATGATCCTGCTTGGTTAACCATGTCTGAAGTAGATTAGTTATTTGGCTATACCAAAGCCTTATGGGATTAGAATTAGGATTAACATATAATTGTTCAAAAAGCATGAAATCCTTTCCATAGCTGTGGTTTAGAAAACCCTTGTATGCCCTGTTATTGCCTGTGCTCTTTTGTAAAGTGGAATTTGGAATTCAGGAAGCAATGGTATTAAAAAGTTTTTTCATAGTTTTTCCCCAAAAAGAACACCATTTTTGAGCAACAAATAACAAAGTACTTCAGAAGGGATTAAAAAGTGATCTTTTAGAGAATGAACAAACAATTCAAAGTAAAGAAACTTCTGGGTAGAGAGGAAACAGACAATGTTGGTTCTTTAAAAAATTTTGTCATTGTCTACACTGAATGTGGTCCAATCTGAAATCAAAGGCTTCTATTGCATTTCTTCTATTTGATTCTATTGCATGGGTTGTCCAAAAGAATTAGGAAAACAGCTTATAAAATCTATAACAACTGTAAATCTCAAATGATTTATTCTTAATACTGTTGCCCTAAATCCAAACACTAACTCAAGGACATAATGGAATGGTGATGGGTTTTCCTCCTAGAAAAAAAAATAGCCTAGATGGGGGTAGTCTAATTAGGCATAGGGAGAAATACTAACACAAGGAGGTGAAGTTGGTTTTGTGAGCTTTAATGGCAAAGGAGGCTGTAATCTGCATTAATTCAAATGATATTCTAACTTTGTAGAATTTGTTTAGGCCATTATCTGACACCCCAAAAGTAAGGGTTTTAAGAGTTTTGTGGGTTGTTGACATGGGAATTGTTAGGAAAGTTAATGCAAGCCAACTAAAGCTTAAATCAAGGCAAGTGCATAAGTTAAAATATGTAATAGTCCTTGCATTTGCTAACATTCAGAATCAAAGTGTTATTTAGTCCCACAGGAATCTTCAACATCTTCATAAATAATTTGGACACAGGACCGGAAGGGATGTTAAACAAGCTTGTAGATGACACAAAACCGAGAGGAGCTGTTGACTCCCTCAAAGGAAGGGAGGCCCTGCAGAGAGACCTTGACAAATTACAGGACTGGGCAATCCCCAACCATGTGGAGTACAACAGGGAAAAGTGTCGGATTCTACATCTGCAATGGGGCAACCCTGGATGTACATACACACTGGGGAATGAGATTCTGGAAAGTAGTGCTGCAGAAAGGGCCTGGGGGATCCTGGTCTATGGCAAGTTGAAGATGAGTCAGTAGCCCTGGCAGCCAAGAGGGTCAACCGTGTCCTGGATTACATCACACATCTTCTCTTTAGAATTTATGATCCATTTTTCCTTTGCCTGGACCAGAGTGTAATTGAGGTACATGAGGAGAAAGCACAACTCAGGACCAGATTTAGTTGTGGTGATTACCGGTGCAGTAGACTCCTTTTTCTTCCCTCAGTTTCCCCACTCCCACACACACTTTCACTGTAAGCAGTGTTATGCAAAGACTGATAGCAAAGACTGTCAGCTTTGATGTAACTGATAACACTGAGAGAAGGATGCTGAGAATTCTTCATTCTTCTGATAAATTTTTATAGCTAAAACAGTTCCTTACAATATTGTTATCTGCAGCTTACTCCCTGTTCTTCTTTCAAGTCTAGGTTTTCTTATTCTTTTGCTATTCTGTGGTCAGCAAAGATTTGAACCATAGAAGTAAGATGCAAGTGGCTCAGGTGTTACCCCTGTGGGCAAAGTATCAGGTTTCTACAAAGGGTTGTGCCCCAGTCTCTGATACATAAGATATTCCAAGCCTTTAATCTGAAACAAGAGCACTTGGTCCTTGGATATTATTTTGCTGTTTATATTAGTATCGAAACCTGACTTATTATGCTTAGTTTGTTGATTGTCGTAGTTGAGCGTCTACCTCTGGGTATAGTTTTCAGTATATGAAAAAGGAATCATTGGGTTCACTTAGAAAACAAAAGTCAAGTATACTGACAACCCTGTACATCCATGGTGACAAATGTAGGTAAGGAATGTAAATTAAAGAAATACATTCTTATCATATTAAGACTCAATATATTCATAATTTTATTGAGTTTAGTGGTTTGGTATCTCCATAATAGAGACTTTCACACATAGAAAGTGTCATTCTAGCTAAGAATTCTATTTCTATCAACTGTCAGTTTAGACATTTAATCCTCTTTAATGATATAATGCACATAAAAAGAAGAAAGTGTGTGAACGTTCTTTTTCATTAATTTACTAGGACTGCTTTATGTGTCCAGTGATGCAACCATATTGCAATATATTTAGTCAATACTAAAAAACGGATATTTTATATAAATATATATATATAATATATATATAGAAATCAATATTCTAGGTCAAGTTTCTAGCAGTTTGACTAGAAATGCCATTATGATTGACCTTCATGTGAAAATAAGCAGATAATAAGTATTAATTCCTTCTTTTAACTGAGGGGAAAAGACCTTGATCACATCACTGACAGCATCTTCCATAGTTTCTATTGAAGAGTAGAAGCATTTCTCTTCAGATAATCTAAAGAAGTCTATCTAAGCACAAGCACACAGTGCTTACACAGATGCAAAGGATGCAGAGGATCACTTGCATACTATATGAGAAAACTAATTTATTTCCCTGTATTCCTTTCAAGTATACAGATACACAGAGTATGGCACAGGCATCCCGAAACTTTTTGAAGTCCTTCTTTTGTGGAGAAGACAAACACGCAAAGCACTGCATCCAGTTCCCCCTGCCCAACCGCATTCTCCTGAGTGAACACTGCCACCTCATTTCCCCTTGCTCCTACCCTGACTACTGCCTTTGTCATTCCAGAGATCCAGTATCTCTGGTTGAGGTAGTTCTAGACTCAGCCTGATCTCTCTAGCCTCCCTTTGGTCCTTGCTCAGGCCATGCAACGATCAACTATGTCTTACCAAGGCATGCATTTCCCTTTGAGAACCATCGCTGTTCTGTGTTGCTTTATAGCAGTAGAATGTCAATGACACCAGAGCTGGAACAGTTTCTTGTATATAGGTTCACTCAGCCTTGTGTATTAATTTAGGGCTTTATGAGTACCTTTTAACTCTGGAGTTAAATAAGTTATTCCATGATATGCAGCTGGTAGGTGGAGGAGCCAGGATTAAAAAGTAGGTAGCATAATTTCTAATTATTGCATACTTTTACCATGCAATCTGGAACTCCTCTTTCCATCAGATAAAAAGTCTCTTCATAGCTCTAGTATGCAAGCTGTGGTGTCTCATGTCCCCTAGACATATGGCAGAGACAACCTGTTGTTATTAACCAGTATATATAGCACAGATAAAAGAGACTTAAAAGTGGAAAAAATAACCTGTCATGTTTGTATGGATCTGAAAAAAAAACCAGAGTACTAATTTTTTGAAAGATTAATCCTACCTGGACACTTCCTAATTTTCTAGAAACCTGGATTCCATAAAATATGAGTGATTCAAATAACATTAACACTCAAAAATCTGATCTGAAATCCATATATAAAAACATTCCTAGAGATTATTAAAGCAATGCTTTGATTGAAAGCAGAGATTAACTAAAATTCTAGAGAAGTAAAAATTTTCTGACAAAGCTATTTTTTCTTCCTAGTTCTGGGTTTGTTGGTTTTTTTGGGTTTGTTTTTTTTTCTCTACAGTTTAATGCATCATTATTATTCTATCATCTTATCAAACTAAAGCTCAAACCCAAATGAGTATTTAGATGCATATTACTTATCCATGTTAATACAATATTTTGTTTGCCTTTTTTATTAAATAGGACTTCTGACTAATACATGAGCACAACTAGTTTGTTACTTTCCCAAGTGTCTGGAAGTTTAGATTCAGTCTGGTCTTCAGATCTGAATTGATTTTCAGTATCATGAGGTTAACTAAATGCACTAGTTATCTCCTGCAGAAATTCAGAAACATTCAGTAGAACTCTCTTTTTCTGATAATTAGTCACCTATTTTTTGTATGTGGCTCTCAGAAACCAAATAGAGCTTCTGCTAAATGTACTAACTTTGTGATTTTGATTATTTTTCATAAGTTAAGGTGAAAGAACTAGTCATACCAAATGCAAGTGTCTGCAACATTTCCAAGGCTTAGCATAGCTACAGAGGCTTTGCATAGAACAAGCTGCTTAAGTTCTCAAAAGCGATTGGTACCTCTAAGATGACATAATCTACCTGATGAACATATAATTTAATAATGTTGCTGATATTGAGTTTTGTGAGATGCATTACGCAATTTGAGTAATAACTATAATATAAATAAATATATAATATAAATAAATATAAATAATCATATCATTATTGATGATGGGTATGTAGATATTCTATTCTAGACATGTTTGGTAGTTCCTCTTCTGTTTGCCAGTATTTAACTACTTACTATATTTTTCCACCAAATTCCTGCATTTTCTCTTCAAGTTCCAGGTGGATATAGAAGAAAGCAAGGTACATAAGGAGCTTGTAAGGAATGATACAGCAGAACATGCTGGAACTAAAAATGGATATGTTCAGGTACCAATATCTTCTCACAGCACTTGACTTTGGCCAAACACCTCTAACGGGTAGCAATAAAACTATCAACTCTAGCTCTTTTTAAATGTGTATAATATTCCTACTTCTTAATGTCTTCACTTGGATTACTTATTTTATACAAAAAATAAGATATGAACATAAATTGATAAGAGAGAAAGATGCCAGGCAACCCTGAGATTTTTGTGGAAAAGGAAATTTCTTTCATAATAAAAGGTTTTGTTCATCCTGTTAGCTGGACAATTTGTACAGGTTTTCAAATATAAATGTTAAATATAACTAGGTTACTTCTTAGGTTACAAGTTTAATGCTAGTGACTTCTGCAGAAATTTTGTTCAAGCAAAGACTACAAGCCTGAATCTTAGATACCAAAGGATCATTAAGCACTGACCTGAATCTCTCGCAGGAGGTGACTACACAAATAACATTCTTCCCCAGTTACTTCTTAGAGTTGTACTTAGATACCAGCTGAGATTGGTGCATCTCATTTAATAAGGACTATTAAATATGACTAGAGAACATTGGCAATCTCATAGGCTTGGGGTTTGACCCTGAAGATTTTAATCTGTCAGAGTTTTCTCAGAAAGAATTGGTGTCCATCCTGTGGTAGGTCTGAGGACTCTGCTTTTTAAAATTAGATTAGAAATGATACCCAAATGAGATATACATATCACTTTACTTTTTAATAACTTGTTCCTTAAAGTAGTGCTAAAGGTTTGTTAATGTTGAAGAACAAAGTTCCTGTTAAAATAATCTATTTTACCTTAAGATTGCAGTATTAAACTGCTTCCCGGAGAGCCTCTTCGAGCAGAGGCCCTTTAAAACAAATCGGACACTCTCAGTAAAAGGCATATTTGCATTCCATATCGCAGGGTTGGTATCATACCATAATAGTCATTCTCATGATGAGACTTGATGGCTAACCTGCCAAAAAATGGTTGATTTTTTTGGCTTTCTTCCTCCATTTTTCACCCGCCCCCCTCTGCTCTTTATGAAATATTTAAATAGAGAAAAAATCACACATTTTTGACAAGTAGGAACTGGGGTCAGAATCAACCCCCATCTCTTTCCCAGCTTTCATCTGCCTGAAGCGACATGGCTTGTTTCATCTCATACCTAGGAAACGAGCCAAATGGAACATGCCCTTAGTAAGAGCTGCCCCTCATATGAAGAGCCTGTCTTTTCTGGACAGGCTCCTCCTTCCCTTCTCCTTAACTCAAAATTACTTTCTATAAAGTTCTCACAGAAAATAGAAAAATTGCAAAACTCCACTAAATATCAAAATTTTCAGTAAAAGGACATAAAATTACGGGCCCTTGAAAACAAAAAGTGGGGAAACAATAGTATTTGTTTCCTCTGGAACAGGAAGAGGCCATAACTGCAGTGTTAATATGAAATGGGCAACTTCATAAGAAGTTTACCAGTGCTAGGAACACAAGTACACTAAGCCTCAAAAAGGCTAAGTGATTCATAAAGAAGTCAAAATGGGAAGTGTGATTCAGCTTTACAAGTCAAAGAGGTGTGGGTGGGGTTTGTTTTAGGTTTGGGGGGTTTTTTTGGGTTGAAACTGTTTTGCTGTCTTCATAAACGTGCAAAAGAAAACATAATTTGTACCTTGTGCAGACATTTCAGCAGCTTATAGATAACAGTTGTCAGTCACCCATTGCACTAACTGCATTTCAGATGTGTAGTAAATTTAAAGATCTCACTACTCTATGAAGAATCTCAGCACTGTTCACAGAAGGTAAATGATAGCTAGAAAAGGGTGAAATGAACTAACAACAGTGTCAAAACTACTTTGTTGCCTCTAGGTAAAAATGAAAGCTGTCTGATTGAAGACATGTAAGCAACACATTCTTGTGACAGCAGGGTAGAACTTCCTGTATGATCATTTATTAGTTGTTTAAATTAGTTCTTAGCAATTTGACTGGTGTAAACACACCTTGGCATGCGTGTGCAAAATAGTAAGGGAAAAGAAATGTATTTTACAAATATTCCAAATATTCCCATGGGGGGGGGTTGGGGTTTTGGGTTGTTTTGGGGGGTTTTTTTGTGTGTGTGTTTCTACTTTGTTTGTTGTTTTTTGGGTTGTTTTTTTTTTTTGAAGAGGTGCTTCTATTGCATTCCATATGCTATTTTTTATGTCAGAGGATAATAGATATGCTTCTAGGTATATGAGGTTCACAGCAGCCACAAAGAGTGACACGGAGTTCTCATGTGACTGGAGTTTTAGTCAAGAGGAAAACTGTTTTAAGGGTCTAACATTGGAGTCAAAAAGGTTTATACGGTCCCAAAGTTGTGAGATGTTTCCAATTCTAAGAACTGATCTAACAAAAGACACCAGATGAAGTAGAGTCACAAGGAAGAAATTAATGTCACAACATAATTTAAAATATGTGACAATAGCAGTAATAAACATTTCTTAAAGTATGATCTATCAAATATTGTATTGACAAGACTCTTTCACAGGGAACTTCCACACATACAGGTTGGTAAGGGATTACATTAAGAAAATTGAAATATGACATTCTACAGAACTTCCATACTCCTGTAGACTATTAGGCTATAGGTCTCGGTGATACAAGAAGTCTTACAGCTGTTAAGCCTATTTGTAAGAATTTGCAGTCCACCCTACTTTCCACTTTAAAGTCTGGAAAACAAATTTTAATGGGACAAAACTGAGAAGAAAAAAAAAACATGTCAATGTTGCTTCTACTAGAATATAATTCATGAAGAAAAGTTGACAAATTTCTAACCACTAAGACTTTAACAAGAAGATTGGTAAAAAAGAAACAAACAAACAAACAGAAAACAAAAACAAAAAAAACCCAAACGAACAAAAAAAAAGACACCAAAAAAACAAACAAACAACAACAACAACAAAATAAAAAAACACACTCAAAAAAATTTCAAATATTCAGCATGTAAAAAATCTTATTCTAGTAGGAAGATATTTAAATTGTCTTTATTTCTGGTACAGCTTTGTGAACAATGAAAATAAATGTTTTGAATAATACATTTGGAGGGAGGAAAATCATACCATTCATTAAAATTTGTCATCTTCATTACAACTCAAATTAACAAAGACATCATTGTTTAAGAAAGCATTTAAATTTGTATTTAGATTTATACATGTGCTGAGACAGAGGAATTACCAACTCTGTGGTTTTGCTTTGTTTCCTGCATTCAGATGTAAATTCTAACATATTAGTGCCCAAAGGCCATAGTGTATTGTGTTTTGAAAGTGGGTAAAATTCTGTCTTCCTAATCCATGTTATTAGCACCAAAAGGTAACTAGAGCATCAACCTTGATGGAGTGATTAATCAAATTCCTTCCTGTATCAGATGCTCATGAACTGGTTACTCAAATCACTGTAAGGTATGGAGTGAGAGTCAGGTGATATGCTGGTTTTGAGCTGGTGCTTTCTAGTGCCATCAGAATTTAAATCTAGACCACTTTAGATTGCTTGAGGGTTTTAGCCAAGTTAAATGGTGGTCCTATCTGCATCAGAAAAGCCAGTACCAGAAGTACTCCAAAGAGTGAAAATCAGACTCTCCCATTACTTCTAACACTATTGATTCAGGTAAATATTATTATCTATGTTATTTATTCCTTCAAGAAAATTATTTCAGTTTCCAAGATTCAAAAAGCACTGAAGTTTTTAATCAGTATTATTAATCAGTATCACACATATTTAGAATACACATGTCCCCAAATGTGCGCAAAACCCAGCTTTTGCTACTAAGGTGATCCAAACACCTGTTATCACAGAAATGCGGTAAATAAAGTGTGGAGATACTTCAAAAGTATAATTTATTTAACACTAATATTAAAAAAAAGTCCCTCTTCAACAATGTCTTCACACTGTTCTGTGTGATTTCATGTAATTGAAGTACCCAACACCTGAAAAGCATTATTTAAAATTATCCCCAATGTATAGCAACTATTCAAGATGGAATCAAGGAAATGAATGTAGCTTTTCCACAGGTGTGAGAATATGGAGAGAGGTTTACACTATGTCTTCATTTTCCACTACTCTCTCCATTTTTTCCTATTAAAAACTGAACTGTGACCTATTTTTGAGTTTTAATATTTTCCCAAATGTTTTTTTTTTGTTCTTTTGCACCTCTATCCGCTCAAATTTATCAGTCACAATGGTGCTTTGTAATGAACTCTTCTTGATAAGCAAGAGAGTTACTTAGTTTTCAAAGAATGTGGGGGTAATGGTGGGCTCAACACTAACCTCCACAAGGAAGAAATCAGCAGGAATTCTGCTGTCAGAGAAAAAAAGGATGAAGGAGAAGAACACCGAGGATGAAGATATTTATCCTTTTCTATTTTGATATCTGTCTATATTTTTTGTATTTGTTTGTCCTTTGTAGTTGTGCAGAATCACTGTCAGAAGTTCTGTCTAACAGCAACTTTTGAAGAAAATGCTGTCACCTTGTCACTACGAAAATGTGTTTTGGAAAACTTATTGCTGTTTTTGACACATGTTTGGTATTAATTATTTGTGAAATAATGTGTTCATGAGATCGCTAAGATACTTTTTGAGACTCACTGGAATGACAAGAACTCACTGGAATGAAAAATACATGCAAACTACTGTAAAGAGTAGAAAACATGAACATGAAAACAGATTTAACATATGTATAATTAATATGTTCTGGAAAAAATAACTTAGTCTTCAGAAAACGTTGGTCTGAGTCTGTTTTGTGGGCAGAAGATGCATCTAGAGGTAATCTAAATGTAAGAGAAATATCTTACATGATCCTTTCAATTTAAGCCTTTTCATGGAAATTCTAAGTGTAAATAAAGAAGCAGAAAATTTCTAAATGTCAAGTTCATATACAATGTGTAAGTAGGAGTGGGTGGCCCTCAGGAGGTCCAAATATTTGAAGTACACAGATGTCCAAAGCTGTCAGTACCCCCCCACTCCCAAACCAATAAAGAATATTGAATCTGAAAATTTGAATTATGAATCTCAGAAAAAGCTCTTTCAGAAATTCTGACTCTATTAAAATGCCTGTCTTGCCCTTCTTGCTTTCTTCTTAAGAAACACAAAGAACATAAAAATGAAACTGCTGCTTTTTAAATAACAATTGATATAATGTTTTGCAAAAGATATTTTATTGGGATTCTGGAAAGAGGCCTGGTTGTATCATTAGTTTGAACTGTTTCTCTTTATTTCAATTCCATGACTTTAAGTTTTCGAATAATGAACAAGACTCCATATGCAAAAAAGACTGTAAAATGAAGGTGGTTTTCTATTTTTTCAGTGCCTAATGAAGCATATTAAAATTATCTCAAACACCTGATTCTTGTACAATAGCACTAACATCTAATACATTATTTTCAGATGCAGCAACATAAATAGACATAGCAACATATAACTGCATTATAAAGCGTTCAGTATCAGCGATTTGCTATTATTTACTTATCCGTACATAACCCAATTTTCTTAGACATCTCCTAAACATACTAGACAATTTCAAAGCACTAGGGAAATGGTCAGCCTTTAAAAATCACTGTTATCGTTTAGGTCTAATTCAAGAACAGCCTCTTCTTCACTAATGGACTGCTAATATTTACAGTTGTTCAATTAACCTACCTATGAGACACAGTAACTTTCACAGGCAGGCAATACTTGACAATAAAGACCTATTCAAACTCTTAATAAAAGACAGTCTTAACTAATGATTGCAAGTTGAAGACAAGCAAACTCCAGTTAGAAAAGAACACAATTCTTAGAGAGAAAGCGAAAAAACACTGGAAGAAACTTGGAGATAAGCAGTTAAAGGAAGCAATGTGATTCTTCATATTCAGAGCTGGTTTTTTTCATTCAGATTCAAGCATTTTAATAATGCACTCACCGTAAAAAGCCTTTGCTCTTCCAGTAGACAACTGAGAGGAGAAGGTACCTTACAAGAGGGATTCTGGAGCTGAATGTCTTTAGGGCTGTCACTTACACAGGATACCAAGGTCAGTTCAGGGAAAATTTGATGAATTTAAGTTTTTTATGGGGAGTATCAGAATGATAGTTTAATTACCTCAGCTGATTTTAAATTTCTTTGTTCTACTTTTTGCATATTACACTGCACACATCTCATTTCTGCTTTGAAAGAGCTGCTTCTAGGGCCGATAGAGCACTTATATCCTCCATTCCAGTCAGGCCTCAGTTTCTACTGCAGTAATGAGCAACTATGCCAAAGTGCGCCTGCCATGGCAGTTATTTTAAGAGGTTCATTCACCAAAACAAATATAGACAACAATAAAGTTCAGTATATACAAACTGTTGACCTAGAAATGATTGTATAAGCTATTACTAATTTTCTGAGTCACCTAGTCAGCTCTCCATTGGATCTTAGATAATATCTTATAGCTGAACTCAGAACTGCTAACACAAAGCTATAGCAACTTCTCACCTAGCAATTACTCATCCTCACTCTGTTGGGTGTAAATTTGATACGAAACATTTCTTGGTAGTTTCTGCCCCCACACAGCCTACAGAACTTCTGTTCGGAGTGAACACTTAAATTCTTCAACATTTCTGTAGCCTTCAGGGAATGAATTTATTCAGATGAGCAGGACAAAAAGGCTGGTTCGTGTCTCAGTTCTTACTTCCCTTGAATTCTAAGCAGTCATCCATACAAATGTTGATTGTGATATGGATGTAAAGTGAACTAACGTTTTAGTGTGCTGCTTCTCACAAGTGTAAATGACTACAAAATTGCGTACTGAAAGAGGTCCAGTCAGCACACTCTTTCTACAAAGAGCAATCTGATATTGAGGTACAAAGTTCATATTATACTTCAGATAAGTGAATTACTTTCAGATATATCAAGCACTTGAGTCGTCAGTGAGAGGTTATATATGAAATTAAATTTAATCTTTTGTCTTAAATAGGGTAGCCATAGAGATCTAAAGAAAAAGGAAAAATCTGAGCCTTAACTCCCTGTTTACTATGGTGATTAGCAAGCTACGTGTTTTCTTTCCCTAACAAAAATTTATCTTTTTTTTTTCCACTGTAAGACTTTAACCATCAGATTTGCTTTGCCTTTCTGGCCTTAAGCACATGTTCAGCTGATTGGTTACAAGAATTTCTTTTATACTCTCTGGCTAGGTGCCACCTTGCAGCTTGCTTTTCCACATTCTTGAAATGATCAGTCTATTCCCCGTGTTTGGGGGGATAAGACCTCATGGTTCAATCACCTTTTACCTGAGTTTGCAGGAGCACTTCCAGAGAGTTTCCTTTTACCTGCCAAGATACTGTTCCATATACACATAGCTAACACCTTTCTTAATTATACTTTGTTATTTTTGTTCCTTAACTAAAAAGCAGTGCTATTTTGTATTGCAATTTCTTTTGTTTCTGCTACACAAGTGTATACATAGATATATATCTCCTATATATATATGTTCGATACTCAAATATGTATATATATGTGTGTGTATGTGTGCGTATATATATATATATATAGGTCCTATAATATTTTTTCTTTATGTATTAATATTAGTTAAAAATTAAATATGTTTGACTGAGTTTTGTTGTTTTCCACATTCTTAAGGGGAAAATAATAACAAGTTCAGTGTAGATTCTGTCCTATTAAGTGCCAGGATGCAGGAGTCTGAAATTTCCATTTTGATCTTCTAGTTAGATCTTAACAGATCACTGATTTCTGATCTATTCCATTAACTTTGGCAAAAAGGTCTCTGTAAGGAAGAATAAGAATTCTCTGTAAGGAGAATAAGAAGTATCTCCACATATTCATTATCCAGACCATCTTTCAGAAGATGAAGCTTCAAGGTCACTGTTTTGCCATTCTTGTTTTTCTAATAACGTCTTTTGATTTATCTCCAGTCATTCAGGGAAGATATCACACAGATGTCCTTTAAGCTATGGAAAATTATACTGCACTGTAAGTATTTTCTATTCTGCATAGACTTGAACCTTGTTATTTTCCATAAAGGATTCTGCCATTCTGAAAATATAATGTAATTCTTTTTTCCCTGTAAGAAGAATCCTACATTTGGCAACTGTAACATTTTTCTGTATCCAAGTCACCTGCTGATCAAGGCTGACTGACCTACGCCCTTTATAGTAGCCATTACATGATTTCTCACTACATATGTTTTGGTATTCTCTTTAGCAAATAGGATTAAAATTTATTTTCTAATTCAGTGATAAAAACTTTAAAAAGGTTAAGCTAAAATACTCCCAATCATGTTCAGGAAGATAAATCATCATAGTCATTAACATAGTATTATTATCCCTATGTATGTTTGCATCTAAAATCCATTACTGTTTTATTGTGTGACAAAGTTGGCTTTATGTTCTTCTACTTCATCAGTCAAAATGTACTGTGAAAACCAGTCAAATAACTTACAACACTATTTTTAAAAATGTGCTTAGATTGAAGTGCACAGCTACATGCAAAGTGTATTACCCAAGATGTAATCTAAAACCATAAAATGACAAGAGGGAGCTTATAATTGAGAATGTAAGAAGTGAAAGACAACTGTATATACAATTTAAATGCGCATATAAATTCGCTTACATGGTTACATATAAGCTTCACTATATATAATGTTGCCTGGACTCATTTTACATAAATACATTGGTTGTGATATTGAAATAGCCTTATGGATGAGTTTATAACGAGGCCACCTACAGGATTACATGATTGAAAGGATCAACAATCACCAACCTAGGTTATTAAAATACTCTCTGTCATAAAAGTTGTCACTTATGCATATAATTCCAATACTCAGTAGTAGGAAAATATTTTTGCTAAATAAGGATCAGAATAGCATACAAAATGTCTGGATGACCCGAGAAATTGCAGTAAAACTTAATTTGAGGTGTTTAAACAGAATTAAATGCAAAGTCATGCAGTAAATTTTACTTCAACATTGAATCAAGACTGTCTACACTAAAAGTTAGAATTGAAATCACAACAGATAATAAATTGTAGAGCAACATTGAATTAGAGACTGACTGGATTAGTTTTTTAAGCTGTGTTTAAAAATAATAATTTCAGTATCAAGAAATATTTTCAATAAAGAAACATAAAGCACTAAGATCTCATCTAAAATACAAAATTATAATCACCAATTTTCAGAAAGACTAACTGAAAGTCTGAGATGATAGAAAGAATGAAAAAATATAGAAAAATAGAAGAATTTGACATAGAACCCCCTCCCAAAAAGAGTCTTGAAGAAAAATATTTTTTGTCATACATAAGTAGAGCAAATGAGTTAAACGCTATGGTGGTTTCAGAGTTACTCAAATAAAAAATTTAGCTGGTAGAGAAATCAATGGCTTACAAACAGAACAAATTTATTATGTAACTAGAAGATTACTAAGAGTAAAACAAAATCTACATCGTGATCTCTCTGTCCAACTGTTCTTCAATAACAGTGCCTCTTTAGTTGAGTACAAAAAAAAAAGTAGATTTCATGTGGAATTTCATTTGTTTACAAAATAAATATTAAAATACAAATGGTCTACAGAACTATGAGATTGGGTTTAATAAGCCAGGAGGTCCCATTCATTATTAGTTTCCTAAGCTGCAGAGTCTAAAAACCTCACCAGCTGTGACCCTTGTCCACTCACTGGGGATGTATTTAGTTGAAGAGCAGCAGTTAATTTCCTACACAGTAGTTACGTAACTACTATTGCATGATATGATACCCAGTTATAAAGGACAGAGACTGAATTTCATCAGGCAATTTGCAAGCAAAGTATCCCACATCCCATTAAGAATCCCATGGGCTATTTTATGGCCCATTGTCAGTCTTTTTCCCTGTTGTCGTCAAAGTCTTAAAGCTTCCCAAGAGCTGCATATCATCATATTAGTGGAGCAATTAGTGACTTAGCACTGTGTTTCTATGGTTAATTTATGTTTGACTCCCTTTTAAAGTTGGAGTTTTAGATATCTTCAAAATAGCTGTAGACCAACATCGGTTACATCCATTGCAATTCCAGTTTTCTAATATTTGTAGAACAGGAACTCTTTCACAGTTCCATGACTATAGGGATTTGTTTGTGTTTCCCACCACATTAGGTGCTTAAGTTCAATCAATCATATGCTACCTAAAGCTTAGGGCTGTGAATGACAGGCAAAAATAGTTTCTTACATTGATTCTATTTTACATTTTGAGAGCTAAGGCCCATTTGATTGTTTTTATCTCTCATATACACAACAAAATAAAATGAAGTTCAGAAAAGCTCATCTGGGAAGAAAATGTTAGTTGTTTTTTTTCCTGATCATGAAAAATTCTATCACTATCTGTGTCACAGACCTTTTTTCCACCATGATTGTTACAAAGCCAAACTCAAACCTGATTTGAGAGTTCAGTAGACTCAGCCTTTTACAGAATCACATTACTGATATTTTTGTTACCCAGTCTATAAAATATGCTTGTTACTCAACCTATAAAATGAATTTTAGTCTCATGACTCAGACTTGTAAGATCATACCAATGTTTCATTCATTTTGAATTTTGTAACTAGAGTTTAAATATTGATTTAAAATAAGATCATTTTGAACTACATATAAATTCTTTATTGCTTGTCAGAAATGCGTTATGCTATATACCTCTCTGGAGCTACTCAAGCTTTGGAGTCAGTAAAACTCTTAGTCTTTCTGTAACATCTTTCAGATATGTTCTGGGACAGAGAAATCCTCCTTTGCACCTGAAAAACACTGTATACAACACACATGATCACAGAAAAAGGGTTGCTAATTGTATAAAACCAAAACTCAAATAACCTAGTAGACCACAACACTTTTTTAATCATTACTGTGTTAGAAAGCCAAAGGAAAAATTTTCATGACAATTCCACCCGGAAATACAATATTCACCTAGACTATTTTGGTGTCAAATCTCACAGAATTTGTTCAGAGGAAGGGACAAAAGTCAAACATGAATCTCAATTTTAACCAAGTAGGAGCTTTATATGCAAAAAAGATCTCACCATTTTTTGGAATTTTTTCACATTGTATTTTTTAAGGAACATCATGGTATTATAAATTCTTCAATATTGACACATCAGTGAAAAGAACATATTTATTTTAAAAATTCTCTACAAGAGGTAATTTGCCTCTAAATCCTGCCATGCAGAGAAGTTTATAGCACTAATGAAAATATAAGTGGAATAACAGTCAAGATTTATGACCACTACATGTAGGATTTTGTGACTAAGCTACACCTACTAGTTAGTCAGTCTGGGTTTTTTAATGTCTTTGAAGGAAAGAGACAGATATCTGAATTGCAAACACTTTTACATGTCTCCCAAAATGTTTTTAGCTCCAGAAAAATTTCTGTAGTACAGTTTATGCTTTTCAATTGCCTGATAGAAATATAGCTGGGTTTTTTTCCTAACTTCTTGCTCCTGTAAAAGAAATTCTAGTGAAACAAACAAACAAACAAGAAATGACTAATAACTTCAATACATAGTACCTGCCTGGGATTGGAAAAAATGCAAAATGTCTGTTTAAAGAAATAAAACCTAAGAATTTATTTTTTTTTTCTATTAAGAGACCCTTACAGAAAGGGCTCATCAAGTGGAAAATTACCAGAAAAATGTTGATATTTTTTGCAAGGTTGCAGCTTTTGGAGGTTGGTAAGACTTAGTAAGCATTCTATATTACAGCAACATTCATAAGCACAGTCAAATTTTGGGTCCCAATCCACTCAAGCATTGTACATGACTGAATTCCTTATGGTATGATTCCTCTGCTTTCCACCCAGCTGTCTAGACAAGTAAAAATGTGGATACACTTCTCAAATCATCATAGTGCCGCTAGAAGACATGATGAAATCCTGTAGAACAGTGGCAAGTAAGACTGAATATTTTCCCCCCAGTGAAGGAATTAGTGATACTGATTTTAAACTACAATAAGATCTACTATTTACATAGGACTTTGAGAAAAACACACAGAAGGGTCTAAAAAAAAAGGTAGTGAGAAGACGCATAGAGAGGTCCATCTCTTTTACTTATCATAAAGAAGGTGTCTTATTACAGGTGTTTAAGGATCTTAAGCTGAAAAATACTAAATGAATAATCAGAGACAAGCAAAGGAGAGTTATTAACTACAACTTGAAGATACACACTGAAAATAGTAATGAGGTATTGGGCTTTTGTGTGTGTGGTAGTGGGTGGGTTTTGTTGTTTTTCAGTGAACTACCTTTTTTTGTTATATGTTCTTGATCATAGCTCCATACTAACAGGTAGCTATTAACTTTATATATCTATTAATGTATTATAACACTTTACAATATTAATCATAGGAGTGAAATTCTTATAGCAATTGAAGTAGGAGCAGATAGTAAATTATTCTTTCAAAGGGACTGAGAGAAAAGGTGCTTTTATATTTAGGAGATTTTGAGGAACAAAAATCTGGAAAAGGATAAAAATATTATAGAGTAACGAATGTAGTCTCCACTGAACAGAGTTATTGAGATAACCACAGCTTTTCGATTCAGGGCCTGAATTATCTAATTTTATCTTATAATGGATGGAGAATAGTATAGCCCTTTGCTAGCACTTGATTTGAAGCCATATAATAAGACCAGAAAGGATATAGCTAGTGAAAATCTAGTTTTGCCATCAGTGGGGAAGACATGACCAGTACTCAAAGCACTGAAATTACCTCGTTTCTGATATACGGAAGATTTCCTGATTGCTGGCAAAACATGAGTCAGGCACTCCCAGTTCCTCCTACTGTGGACAAAGGGCACACACAGAATAAACACTGGTTGTATAATTTGCTCTCTTGTTTCATCAACAGTAGCAAGTAACTCCTACCCATCCACATATCTCTGGGCAACTACACGGTGCTCACTGAAAGTGAAGAGAGGGAGACCCCATTTATCTGTGCCCTTTGGCATATCCACAAAGACTGAGGGGGAATTTCCAGAGCAATGAAACAGGAGTCTAGTCAAGATATTCCTCCAGGAGGCATAAAAACATAAAGGCTAAACTTATACAATTAAATACAACCACATACTTGAGGGAAAAGTCTCAGCTCACTCGGTCATCTGTAAGGAATAGGCTTGCTCTACAGTAACATTCGTCAATGGACTTCATGGGAGTCATCTGATTACAAAATCCTACCAATTAGTAGGAATTAATCAGCTGGAAGAATTCCCTTGCCAAACAAGCTCAGCTGCACCATCAGAGTGATATGAGGCCAGCAGAGTTGCTCTAGATAAGCGTCTGTGCGAGGCTATTTTTAAATGAGATAGAGCTAACAATATCTAGAGAAAATAATCTAAATACGATTTCTCACATGATTATGAGATAGTCATTTCTCCTTTTATGAAGTAGCTCTGTCTTCCTCTAAGCTTCAAAATTTTTCTTCAGTACTCAGTCTTATAACAGGATCTTTCAGGCATTGTCCAAGCCTTAAAAGAAATCTCTTCTCAGTTTCAACTTGAAGAAGCAGAATATATTGAAAATTAACTGAGACAAGATGATAAGGCTGGTGCTGCAGTTGTCTGCAATTGCTTGTAGTCTCTCACATTTTAAACTCCTTGGAACTCTATCACAAAAAGTATTTGCTTCACAAAGCCATTTGTGAGCAAATTTAAAACAGTAAAAATATATAGAAGCCTCAATCACAGATTGAGTATAATATATAATTACACTCTGGAATTCACTGTCCGAAAACATTACTCTAGTGCATTCTTGAAAGTAATTATATATTTGCTAATAAAAAAATCAACTTTTACAGATACCTACAGGTACAAAACTACAAGGCTTGTCAGTAACTGTTTTCCAAAGCATGAAATGGGGTCAGAAGAAAATAACGTGATGAAGTATTGCAATGAGGTGGATTGTGAGAGTAGGAGTAGAAGGGAGTGCATTAAACTTTTGATTTCCACCATTATCCATAACATGAGACATAGCTCTAGGACTGATAATTCCACTAAGACAATTCTTATATCCCTACAAAATAAAATTTGTAGAATTCATTCTGATAATGAGAACTCTGGGAAGGAGACAGGTCATGATCTTTCTTAATGTGTGTGAGGGAAAAGTGTAATGTGAAGTAAATGGTTATAAAAAGTTTTAATAATAATTCAGTATTTAAAAATCTTTCATAGACTTGCCAATTTAGGGCTAATTTTGTACAAAAAGAAATTAAATAATACATAAAATGGTAAGTTAGTGTTATAACCAAATCATTTTATAGTCTTCATATAAAAGATGTTATAAATCTAAACATACTCTTACGGACAAATGAACAGAGTGATAGTTTTGCCATTTGTGATTTTCTCACATGCAGCTCCTCAGTCTGTACCCTATAGGTCATCATGCTGCTCTCACTTAGGAATTCCAATAGGAAACACCTCACTGTCAATAGTATTTTATATATGTCTGAAGGATTTAAATGTGGGGTTTCTTTGGTCAGAAATACTCCTTTTTTTGTTAGTGTATTTATTTCCTCTGTGAAATGAACTGAATACCAGTACTAGTTTCAACTAGAAATAACGTCATCAGACTTCTTCCTAACTTTAATTCCATTCCCTTATCTCTTTAAGAACCTTCCAAATAATGTTGATAGCTCTGTCTGTCTGTGCCTAAGACTACCAGTGATCAGTCATTCATTTGCTGAGGGTTGCAGATTTTTACAGTGAATAAAGTTCACAGGCTTTCTCATCCATTTTTCTATTGAATGAAGTTTATCAGATAGATGAAATGCTTTCCAGGAAGCTATGTTACATTGGCTGTTTTATGATAAAAAGTGATCAAGAAATGTCTTGAAGCATGGAATTTGGTTACTCTCAAGTGCAGAAGTAACCTGATATAACACATCAAATATAATTAATACAGTAACTACATTACCTTCTCTATTATTTATACGTAACTGAAGCAGAAAGAGGACAGAGGAGCAAAACCTTTAACTGAAGATCAATCTGACCACTGGCACTTCCCAAAAATAAATATTCAGGACTTGATCTTGGGGGACATTTGAAACATTAACTGCAGTGTGAATCAATCAGACCTATCTTTGAACAGAAGTTAAGCATGTTTGTGGCATTTTTAACTATTATATGCAGTTTATAAATTTTTACCTCATTTGAAAGAAACAACTTTTTCTCCAAGAGTCTTAGTGACCAAAAATTCATATCAAGTGCCTTAGTACCATGATATTTAGTAGTAGTAAGGGTCTCCAGATATTTTTCCCACACTTTCACTTGATAACAAAATACTGAGTACACCCAGTAATTCTCTGCCATACCTAGTTAATTTTGGCATGTCAATAAAAACCATCACAAGTAAAACACTGGCCCAGAAGTGCTTTTCATTGGGAAATTTCTTCCAGTTCTATGTCAGGACTGAAATAATTACTCTATATTTTAATAATCAGGCTATACTCCTTATTGAGCAGAGTGATTATGAATAGAAGCTATCTTGTAATTTTTTTCATTTTTTTCATAAATAAAGAAGGTTTGTATCAAAAGATCTAGGCTATTATTGTTAATTTCTCATCTTAAATGAAGGAGGGATTTTTTTGCTGAGAACATAAAACAAATCAACAATAGCTTCATCATTTTTCAAAGTCTCTGAGCTGGATCCCAGCTCAGAAGCCTTCATCCTCTTCCTGTGAGGTCATCTCTAGACAGTCCTGATTTTCTGCTTCTCTGAATCAGTTTGAGCCCCCTGATTCCTCCCACAAATATATTCACCTCCTTATTCAAAATACTGCCTTTCAAGGCTTCCAAACCACATAGTTTCAATTCCCCAGGAGTTTTTCATGTTGCTGTTTTAGTGGCACTGTGCTATGTTTGGGTGGGGTGTTTGTTGATCATGTTTCAAGGCTTTTTTTGTTGTTATTTTATTTTTGGGTTGGGTTGGTTGTACGGGTTTTTTTTAATTGGGTTCCTTGTTTTCTTACATTTATATAAAAGAAGACTTTGTTTGCAACTGCATTTAATATAGTTTTGAATATTTATTATACAATATCATCATAAACAAAAGGGGCTAAAAGAGACCTGAGGAGGAATTTCTTTGTGCAGTTTAAACCCCTTACGTCTTGCTTCACCCATCATGTAAACAAATAACAATTACACCATCCTTCTCAGCAATCTTTCATGTCCTTAAAAATTGTTGTCATATTTATCTTCATCTTCTATGATGTAAAATATAGCTGTTTCATTCCTGCTTTGTAGGTTATCTCCTAAGCTGTTTTCTTAGCTCTTCAATTGGGCCAGCAATCACTCAAGCAATGAACTCAAAAGTATTCATGGCCAAAAGCCTAACCCTCGAGTTTACACTCGTGCCTGCTAAACTACAACTTTGTTCACATGTTCAGTTGGAGACTTGCTTTTTAGCAATACCATGCTTTTGACTCAGTTTGTGATCTATATTATCACCTTTTCTTGCTGATCTTGTACAAGCTTGAGGATTTTCAGATCCTCATTGTTTTCACCTAGATTTTTCCCTGTAAAACGGTTGAAAAAATGTTTCAGGCATTGTCACAGAAAGCTCTACTCACTAAAACCAAGTATTTTCCAGAGAAAGACTGAAAAATGCTGTTTTTTCTGATGAGTCCTAGAATTAAATCCATCACTTCTCCCAAGACTCAGAAGTAAAAATTACTTGACTTATTGACAAAAAGAGAAAAGAATAAAAAAGTATTAAGGGACAATGAGAGACATGGCTTGTCCAACAGGATTGAACAGCGACAGTGCTAATCTGAGTCCCAGTTTCTTAATTAGGACCCAGTTTTTGTCACTATGGATATCATCTTAGATGCCTAAAATGTCCATTCTTTGGTCAGGGTAAGTATTGTGGTGACAATGATATCCACCTGTCTTTACATGAAACCACTTTCAGGCGTAATAAACAGTGACAGTTGTTACACAATTGTTTATTTCCCAGACAGTTATTCTCTACCTCCCCTGTCACAAAAGCACAATTTCGATGAAACATTCTTTGGGTCTGTTCTGGCCTAGAGACTGACTTTAGGACTTTGCTGTGATGATGAACTAGATTCTAATCTTAATTGTACCATCAAACTCAAAACAACCCCAGAGATTTCAAGGATGTCAGCAGACTCATAGCAGCAGCAACATAGGAACAAAACCACTCCACCCCTCCCCCTGGAGCAATCTGGCTATGGTGCTCTCAATTCCATTATCACTTGTGTTCTTGCCAAAAAAATGCCAAAAAATCTTTTTTAAAAAATCACAGACATTAGTTCTCAGATAATTCCAGATGGAGTTTTGGCTCAACATCTGAAATATTTATTAACTGACCAAAACATTCTCCTACAAGACAAATATTTTTATTTTTCAATTGTAAAATCAAGTATTAAAGAAGTTTGGGATTAATGTTACGCGCTGTCACAGGTTAATGAAGCAGACAAGATTTAAAATCATCCTTACTGTGAAAACATATTCATTAGTGCAGCTAAAGAAAACACATCATCCTTAATTCAGCAGTCAATTTAAAAATAAATTGGCATAACAGTTAGATAAAATATTTCAAGCCTTAGAGGACACTCCGTTTAATGGTAGGCGTAGAAAAGAATATATTTTTATAACAATATAATTTTCCCTAAATCTTCTAGGTTTGCAACATCAGAGAAGTAAAAATGATCCAATCAACTTTGACATAGTGCTAGCTACACATGCACAGACTCCACTTTACTAATGCTGACCTTCAGGTTGATTCAATAGCAGCAGTCCTGGGAGCTGGAGAAAATAATTCAGTTGACTTTTTTCCCAGAAGACAGACTACTGCCTGCCAAAAACTCTGGAGATACTCTATTTTGTTAGTAAACAAGTTCAACCTTGCTTGTAATGAATGAAATTACAGTAGGTAAAGACACAGAAAGCATAAATGCCAAAGTTGAAGCAATGGTCGGTTAGTCCAGGATCCCAAAGAATCCGAACAATACTAGCTGGGTTTATGTTTTTAATGCTTAAATGTCGCAATCAGATTTGCAGTTTTCATATGAAAAGATGATGTAAAAGGATAGCAGCTGTTCAGCAAAACCTGCTAGAAACAATGCTCAAATGGCTCTGCCTAGTCACTCTGTTTCACAGTCACATCCCTCCTTTCAGCTCAGAGGAATGCAACCAGAAAGGAGGATCCTTAATGGCTACAAACTATTAAACTATAAAAAAACTATAAACTGTAAGACTCTAACAAGTACTTCTGGCAAAGCAGCATCCTATCTACTTCACAGGTGCCAACTCCTCTGAAGAGGAAATCTAGGGGAAATCTAGTACTCGTGTTTTTATCACCCCACAGGTTAATCTGTGTGACGTTGTAGCACATTCGTAATAATTACTCCAAAAACTGGTCGTTCTTATCCTTGATTAATCACATTTCTCCAAAACTAGCTAAATAAGGGTGGGTGCTTGACTTCCTGTTGACTTGGAGGGATCACAGGAAGTCACAATGTATGTTTCTTTCAGGATTTGAAAACACTGGTAAAATGCAAACCTCATTCAAGAAACATAGTTTTAAGAATATTAAACCAGCAAGCTACATATTAGTCCTTTAATATACAGTCAATAGCCCAAATGAGTGAGAGGAAGAAAACCCACACTTTTAATTATTCAGACAAGCCATGACAAACGTGACTAGGAATGAAAATATCCTTAAGTGAAGCCTCTTTCTGAACTCCAGTGGTGGTTTTTTGTAAGGGACAAGCATTACTGAACACCTTTTAAATAGATGCCAGGAAAGTCATTCTGGAAAAGGAGTTTTAAATCCTACAAATGATCTTGTAATGAAATTAGATTATCCTTCCATTTATGCTTAAGAATCAATGAGGGGATAATTTACACCACTGAAACCTCAACCTCCCATAATTTCATTTGTAGTCCTTAGTGAGCCAATTACATAAATTCTTTCTTACTTTTTTTTCTTTGACTGACTGCCTTTACTGCATATTGATGTGATGGTATACAGTATATAAATCTGTCTCTCATCAGTGGAGAGGGAATGAAACAAAGTTTACAATTGACAAGTTTAACCTAATTGATCTATCTAATCAAATATTACTCACACTTACTGACAAACTTTTGAAGCATCTCCTGCATTTAATTCATGAACAGTACTAACAGTCACCCCAAAACCCCTGAAGATAAAAGGTATGTCTCAAGTTCAAACTCTGCATATCCAAAGGACATGCAACAACATAAATGCAAGTGTATAATCAAAGAAAAAGTTTCACCCTGTTACATATGGACACATAAAAAACCCAAAACCACCACCACCACCACCAAAAAAACCCCAAACAAAACAAAACAAAACAAAACAAAAAACAAACAAACCAAAGTACTCTACCAGTTTGTTCATAACATAGAACAATATGATGAATACAATTAATGCTTCTTCCCTGATCCAAGCTGATTAAAACTGAAGATAATTATTGTGTCATGAATAGCTGACAACTTGTAGGAAAACACTGTATTTTGCCTAGATTTCATGCTATTCATCTACCTACAACAAGCTTCAATTTACTTTCTGTGTTAGAGGTGTGATCAAGGAACGAATGGAAAGTCAATTCCATTTTGACCCATATTAAGTTTGGGATCAGAAACTCTGCAGATACTTGTGCTACCTAATATGTTCATTCTGTTATTTCTAAAACATTTTTATAAACTGACACTTTTCCATATGAATTTAGAAAAACCTGCTTGAAATATTATCTACATTTGCTTTCTAATTATGCCTCTACTAGGATGGATCACAAGTAGAAAGAGTATATTAAATAACTGTTTGTGTCAGTTGTGAACTAAATTACTCACAAATAATTCTTGACATTACTCAAGCAGTGTTAAGTCTGAGTAATGATAAAGATTGGAAGGACCTTGTTTTTAGCTGTCATGATCCATTGCTACAGCATGTATCTTTCCAAGATGTTTAAGATTATGAACATCTCTTCTATGGCAGCTGCACTGTGCTTGGTTTGAACCATTAGATATTTCCTGGAATGAATAATTACTAGTTAACACAACCAAGAACCATTTCAGGCTCTGTCCATAAAGCTCTGAAAAATAATCTGAAAATACTTGAGCTGTTTGAATAAAATAGGGGCTTGGATTATCCTTCAAAATACCCTTAAGAAGCATCTCCACATACAGTAAAGCAGTAAACAATTTAGGATTCATTAAGTTAATTTCAAGACTACACTCTCTCCGAAATGCTTGGAGTTTAAGATGACATTTCCAACACATAAGGGTTTTTATTAGTAGCTTTGTCTCAAGGCACCTCCAAACTTCTGGTCTCATCTTATTGGTGTTTAGGTACTCAAGCTCTCAGAGACAAGCTTCATGATACTGTCTAGCTTTAGCTCTTACATTCATCTCAGTGCCTTAATTTTCCCTCTCTCCTCCACTAGTAGATAAAATAGTAGCTTACTAAAAAGTCTTGTACCTCCATAAACATGGGCCATAATATCCTGCACCCTCATCATCATCATCATCATCATCATCATGGCTGGGCTTCGCGAACAAAGATTTTGGAAGGGCTCTACCCACGTTTGTTACAAGTGTGCTGGTGGCTAAAAAGGCACGTCCGGTTGCAAAAGGCACAGCAGAAGGACTCCTTAGGTGGTATATTTTGCAAGGTATGATTCTTTCTGCGTTGTCTTTTCTCCTCTTGAGTGATCCTGTGTGCAATCTCAAAAGAAGCAGCAACGTTATAGAGTGTCTGCAGACCTCCCAATTGGAGGCCAGAGTAGACCAGTTATGTTGATCAATATGGCCAAGGCTGAGATGTTGTTTCAGGGAGTCCTTGCAGCTTCTCTTCAGGGCTCCTCTCTTGCAGCAGCCGGTGTCAAGTTCACCATAGAGTAAGATCTTAGGGAGGCGGTGGTCCTTCATCCTTGAGACGTGTCCTGCCCAATGCAGCTGTGTTCTCAGGAACATGGCCTCAATACTTGTGATTGCTTCTTGTTCTAGAACAGATGTATTGGTCACATAATCTGACCAGTGGATGTTTAGGATTGTACGGAGACAGCGCTGATGGAAGCATTCTAGGAGTCGCAGGTGGTGGCTGTAGATGAATTACAAAATCTCAAAATAAACAACTAAACCACCATAAGGACTAATATCAGCTCAGCTACAGATATTTTCCGGTGTCAGAGGAAGAAGGTTTCCTCTTCATGCTGAGTACATAACATTTTGACTCATATTACCAGGAAGGCTGGAAGGAGAGGCCTCCCACAAGCTTCTGAACTCATCTGGTATCTACTCACACAAAGACATCGATGTTCTGAGATAAATTAGCCCCTGGAATGTTTTTGTTTTTAAAACTGTGTTCTGAAAAAGCAATGTTTGCCACACATCTGGAAAAAGTGTGCATAGGTTAAGGATGAAAATGGGAAAGTCTTGAGAAAATAAAACATGAAAAGGAGCAGACTGGGTGGGAAAATTGCTGCAGACTAAGTGAGGGGGTGAAAGGGGACTATCCTATCAGGAGGATGTCTTGCAGAGAAGCTTACAAAGATAACATATTCTTCTGGGGCTTGGAGACACTTTGCTTGACACACATCACTCCCCAGCAGAGTGGGAGGACAGATAACTTGAGATTTTGTATGAAAGTGAAATCTTCGAGATATAAATACATAACGAGGATCACAGAAATTTTACGCAGGGTTGACTGCGGGTTTTTTTCTGGGTTTTTTGGTTGGTTGGTTGGTTGGTTTTGGTTTGGGTTTTTCTTAGGTTTTGGTTGTTTTGGTTGGTTGGTTGGTTTGGGGCTTTTTTTGTTTGTTTTATTTTGGTTTTGTTTCTAAGACATCCTTTTTTGCTAGAGAAATGGCTAAATGGCTTACTACATTCTGACTGTAGGACATAATGGGTGGGAGAAAAGAAAGAATACACAGATGCCTTAAATGCCACCTTCTTCTGGCTTGCTTTTTAGTCTAGGGTTTTCATAACTGTACTTAGTAGGAAACTAAGTACAAACAGTATGTGAGGTGTACTGCAGTACATAATATTCTCACAATCTCCAATGCATTGCCTGCTGCAGCCTTTTCTCCAGCCTATCACCAGACCTCAAATCTGCACCTGATATTCAGCTGATAGTTATGAATGTCTTTACAGTTCTTGCAGGTCTTCCGAAGAATAGTCAAATACTCTTTACTAAAAATGATGTTGAAGCTCATTTCTAGTCACCATAATATTGCCATTGCTAGAAAGAGCATCTCATTTAGATTTCTAATATGGTCTTCACGACTGTTTTCACATGATCTGACCATTCCCACTCGTAAAGACCTACACGTTTCAGAGTTTCAATCAGACCAGCTCACCATAATGGTAAAAAAATATAAGGAAGGTCATCACAGCACCATTTCAAAGGAAAAAAGTTTGAATAACATATGTCTCAGTTTGAAGAGACTGGAATGTTCGCTAAAGAGGATGCGTTATGAGACAAACCAAACTCCTCTCTCTCAGTAATTGTAAATTCAATCTAGGAAGTGCTGAAAAAAACAGAAGAAATAACAACCTTTTATTAAAAGATATTTGTATGTTGGCAAGAACAGTAACAGAACACAAAAAAAAATAACTGGACAATAGTCCTGTACCCAAAAGTCCCCTTCAAACAAAAGAAAAAGGTCTGAATACTTCTCTGTCTTTAGCACAGTTCTAATCATGGTTGGTAGGGGGCACTGTTGGGCTCTGGTAGTCACCACATAGGAGGGGGGTCTCGGGGGTGGTCTCGGATCGCGGGAGAAGCCGAAAAGAAAACAGAAACCCTTCCCCCAATGGAAGAAGGGTAGAAGGGAAAAAAACCAGTCCACCCCTACAGGACGCACTGTTGTTCTCAGATGATGGTGTTTCAAGGCTCCTCCCTTCTCTCCCAACGAGCACACAACTCTCCGATGAAAAAAACCCAGTAACTCCCAGCTGGAGTCACAAGGCAGCGTGCGAGCCAATTGAGTCCGGTGGTCAGGCCTTACCAGGACTAAAAAACCAGAAAGACCAGCGTCCAGGCCTTTTCTCCAAAAATGCCTGGACACAGACCCTGTCTCTGTCCCAGAAAGAGAACTCCGCAGTCTGATCTCTCCCCTCTGAGAAGAGCCAGCCACCCCCTCCCAAAAGTCCTCCCCTCTCCCTCCAGCCTCTGATGGGCCATCCGTTAGGAATGTAGTCTGGCCAGCTAGGTTCTTTTGTAAGTCTAATTGACCCTCTTTCCCCCACTCACTCCGTTTTCTTACAGAGGAGCAGGGGAAGAAAAATTCCCCTACTGGATTTATAACCTATAACAACATGTAAAAGTCTTGAGACTTCAGCCTGGAAGTGAAAAAAGAGCAGAGGGGCAGAATCAAACAGAAGCCTTGTCTCTGTTTTTCTTATTGACTAGATAAGGTACATAATCTATATTTTTCACCAATGTTCTCTGCCTATGTTAGAGTCTTGACTGTGGAGAAGCCTGGTCCTGGTGTCTATCTCTCTAGAACATTGCACAAGAAATCCGTTTGTCCAAGGCTTTCAAACTCAAGACAATTGCCTTTTGCATCTTTGCAGGGACCAGAAAGTGTCTGTTGGTATGGATGCCACAGTGTCTGGTGTCCCTTCTACTCCTGTCGTTAATCAATACATACTAACACTTGATAAGTCTCTCTTAATGACCATGACTTTGGTAACAACAGTACATGACAGATATTTCCAGATAATTTCATTATATGTACATTTTTAACTTATCAAGAGTTTGTTTTTCTAAGTACCTCTTGAAACTTAGACAAGAACATACCATAAATGTAAATTTTCTGGAAACTGCTATACACTTACATGTCTTCTTTACGTAGCAGTTCACACAGCTTTTTCTCTTGGTTATGCGCTTACCTAACAGTTTTTATTTGAAATGTATCATATAATGCAATGCCATTGTGCAAAATAAATGTTAGTATCAGTTTAATTAATATTTGTTTTGAAAATAAAGAACATTTTTAAAAGAGAGACAGACAAGAACTAAGCACAGTTGAGTAAAGGAGAGGGGGATGCACAAGATAAATGGAGAGGTGAAAGGTGAATAAGAATTGAAGTTGACATTAACTAGTCTTGTATTGAGCACACTAACCATAATTTGCTAAAAACCAAGAAGCTGTGAACTGCCTCTGTTGATGTTATACATCTATAAAACCTAGTGCAGGCATGAAAGAGGCTGTCAACAAGGTAGTTCAAAGTCCCCTTTTTCTTATCCATAACCATCAGGCAAAAAAAAAAGGTATCTAAGCTTAGAAAGTGAGGTTGTGGTATAAGCTATTCTTTCTTAATAAGTATTTTATATAGTACGAACCCTCTGTGCCCCAGTGTGACCGCAGAGTCACTGGAACCCTTCCCAACATAGTATACAAGTATATTTTGCAACAAAAAAATAAGCCATAAGAGTATTTTCTGTTTCTCTGTCATTGAAAAGCATTGCATATATGTCACATGTATGTATTCATGTTGAGTTCTTCACACGTGAATCTCTTACTGTACCTAAGAAGGGAAATGTAACTGAAGCTTTATACAGAGAAAAATTCTGTTTCAGGCTGCGTCCCCCCTACTTTTATTTGTTTCACAGTCCTAGTCAAAACTGGACCCAAAATAAGGACAACTTTCAAAAAATTCTTCCTTGTAAGCATTGCTAACAGGGATTGAACATCAGCTGGTAACCCAGAGAAAAAGACTATTTCCTTAGATCTAATTCAGTCTGAATGAGTGTTTCACTGTAAACTATCAAATTGCCAATATTCCTTCTTGCACAAGCACAGCAGATTTTGCAAAATGAAAACTAGCATCTGTTAGTGGTTTTAAACCTGTGGTAATAAGTAAACCTCAAATATTTACCTCAGTCTTGTTGGCATGGTGTAGAATATTTCACTTCGACCATGTCCATCAAGTGAATGAATTGATCATTTTTTCAAACCATCACAGAAAAATGCAAAGGACTTAAATCCGTCCTCTAACTTTAAATGCATTAGGATGCAATATATAACGGTGACTGCTTCAAATTCTCTTTAGGTATTAGTAGAGATTCAGACATAACAGTACTGACACAAGCAAGGTTCTGAGACATATATATCCACTCTGCCCCCTTTCACTGCTATGAAGGCAGAAATAGGATTAAAGTCAATCCATCCTGCACCTGCAGAAAAAATGTTCCTCCTCTGGTTTGCATACATGGAACATATATACCTCATGATCATCTGTTTCTTGCCTCCACTATAGGAACACATCAAGAGCACAGCCCAATTACTCCATGCTTTAGTTACCTCCAAAGGTACAAATAATTCTACAGAGCAGTCAGAAAAATTAGAGTCATTAAAACTTTTCCAAGGCTTAGGCAAGGACCTTAACATTTAGGGGATTGAGTTGCAGAAGTGCTGTCTTTCCCTGACACCAGCAGAAACAGCTCATTCTCACTGTCTTTGAAAATTAGGTCACTGAACTGTAAGTTATCATGTAATCCTTGATTATTTAAGAAAAATGATTCTTCCTTTCTTGCTTGAGACAAAAGTGATGCATTAAACAAGGGTCTGAAGAAAAACTTCTTCCAGAATGTAACATCAAAGGCATCAAGATTGCCCCTGTCTTCTGGAGCAGTGCACGGGGGTGAAATTGCATACATGCACTGCACATTAGGGAGCAGCAAGGCCCAGTTGCACCCTCAGCAGCTGGGACCAAGGGGAACAGCAGCCTAACTCAGCAGGCAAATCCAGTGCTGGCAACAGGGTCCAGCGGAGCCACCAGCATGGCAAGGGGAAAGCCCAGTCAGTGACAAAAAACACTGGGGACAGAGAGAAGGCTGGAGGCAACCCAACATACCTAAACAAGGGGTCTATGCAGGAATAACAGGTTCACCTCAGGAAAAGACTAAACTCACAAATCTGAGCCTAAATGGGGCTCCTGAGACCATTTCAGGGGTTGATGGCCCAGGAGAGGCATGTCAGGGCCATTAAAGCCTATTATCACGCTCACTGTAAGATACTGTTGCTACCTCTTCCTGCAGTGGGAAGGGAAGGATTTGGGGAAAAACATCCAACAAAGAAATCCAAAAACTTCATTTTTGTGTCTGTTTCTTCTTAAACTTAAGTTTCTGTGCTGTTCATCTTCTCTGTGCTGAGGACACAAGGTCTACATCTTCTTAGAGAAATTAAAAGGAAAACATAGACTTACTCCTTTAAAAAAAGAAAATCTCAAGTGCAAATAGTCCTGCAGGTCATCTCCCTAATGCCTAAATTATTTGAACAGCTGTGTATCAAAGCTAACAGAATGAAATGCCTCCTTTAGTTAGTTATGAGCCATTATAAGTAAAAATCTGAAAATGTCATAACATTTATGTTTAATCTATAAAAGTGCAGATTCAATGGGATATGTGGAGAAAATATCTCTTTTGTAATGCTCCTAATCTCTCTCTGTTTACAGTGAACAGTTGTATGCACAGTGGGTTTTTCTATACTTGGATTTTTTTGACAATTAGTTACAAGTGAGTACAGTTTAACTGGTGATAACATCGATGGGAATGGCATTGTTACCAAGGGTTCAGGAGCTTACAGTTTCATGTCTCAGTCACTATGAGCAGTCTCAGATTACAGTTTAACCATAGTTATGGACTGTAGAGTTGCACTTTCTTAAGCATAAACAGACCCCGCCACAGTTTAGGTCACTGCTAATTTTTCCCAGCATCGTCATTGTTACAGGTGTGACTGCATGGGTTTCTTGGAAGAATTCGTAGAACACGAAACAGTTCCCCACTACTATACTGTAAAGATCACTAATATTATCAGAGGTGCTAAGATTTAAAAGAACTTTCACCTGTGTTTTGGTTTTGATGTGTTTTCCATTCTTAACATCTCATTTATAGCCCAGATGAGAAATACTGACGACAACTGATATTTGAAATCAAAGAAAAAAACACAATGGTTATTGCTCCCTTTTAAAGGAGGGCTCTTGGCATAGTGTTGTATTGTCCTCTTCATGAAAGACGACTGCATGACACCAAATCCCTGTCCCTGGATCTATAAGAGAGATGCCACTGTCCCAAGTCTCCTGGGAAAAGGAGAAGAGCAGTGGCAAAGGTTACTGACATCTTCCGTGAGAATCACAACTAATATCATGGTTGGTACTGAAGCAGAGAAAGGCAAAATTAAATTTAACATCTTTACTTTGAGGATTTTGACATATCTAAAGAAAGAACTCGCTTCTCTTGCAGCCATTCTGTGAATAACAAGAAAATTTCTGCATCTTTCTCACTTTCACAGCTGAAACCAGTTACGCTCTGGTATTACAGAATCACATAATATTCTGAGTTGGAAGAGACACGTAAAGATCACAAAGTTCTGCACAGGACATCCTCAAGACTCACACCATGTGCCTGAGAGCATTGTCCAAACACTTCCTGAACTCTGTCAGGCTTTGTGCTGTAACAACTTCCCTGGGGAGCCTGTTCCAGTGCCCAACCACCCTCTTTTTAATATTCAACCTAAACCTCTCCTGACACAACTTCAGACTATTCCCTCAGGTCCTGTCACTGGTGACCACAGAGAAGAGATCAGTGCCTGCCTCTCCTTTTCCTCTCAAAAGGAAGTTTTAGATTGCAATGAAGTCTCCCCTCAGTCTGCTCTTCTGTGGGCTGAACAAACCATGTGACCTCAGTCATTTCTTATAAGGCTTCCCCTCAAGGCCCTTCACCGTCTTCATTGCCCTCCTTTGGACACTCTCTAACGTCTTTATATCTTTCTTATATTGTGGTGCCCAAAACTGCATACAATATTCAAAGTGAGGCTGCACCAGTGCAGAGCAGAGCAGGACAATCCCCTCCATTGACCAGCTGGTGATGTTTTGCCTGATGCCCCCCCAGGACACGGCTGGCCCTCCTGGCTGCCAGGACACTGCTGACTTATCTTCAGTTTGCCACTGACCAGGACCCTCAGGTCCCTTTCCACAGCACTGCTTTCCAGCATCTTATTCCCCAGTCTGTACCAACATCCAGGGTTGCTCCATGCCAGGTGCAGAATCCAGCACTACCCTTTGTTGAATTTCATATGGCTGGGGATTGCCCAGTCCTCTAATTTGTCGAAGTCTCTCTGCGGGGCCTCCCTACCTTTGAGGATGTCAACAGTAACTCTCAATTTTGTATCAACTGCACACTTGCTTAGTATTTTTAGAAGCCGTGCATCCAAGTCCCTTATGAAGATGTTGAAGAGCACAGTCTAAGATGGAGCCCTGCAGAACACAATTAGTGACAGATCACCAGTCTGATGTTCTCCCATTCACTATTACCCTCTGTGTTTGACCTGTGAGTCAATTGCTCACCCATTGTATGATGTATTTATTCAGCTGTGTGCTGGACAGTTTGTCCAGATGGATATCATGAAAGACAGTATCAAAATCTCTTCTGAAATTCAAGAAGATGACATAAACTGGCTTCCTTGATCAACTAGGTGGGTTACCTTGCCATAAAAGGAAAAAAATATTTGATAATCAGAACTTTTTTCTCATGAAGCCATTCTGGCTGTGCTCAATGATTGTTTTGGCCTTCAGGTGGTTTCCAATATCTCCCAGAATAATCTTCTCCATAACCTTAACAGGCACTGAAATGAGACTAACAGACCTGTAAAAATTAAACACAGCTGAGTTTTTCCTGACTCTGCTGTGTACTGTGTCTCAGAAGTAAACCCCTGAAATACTTTACAAAACCAGAGAGAAAGATTTAGGCTGAATTTTGAAAGAAATGTAAATATAATACTTCATTATCACAGCATCACAGATTATGCTGAGTTGGATTCAGACAAAATTACCTTTCTGTTTACAATGAAATAAAAATGGGGAAAGAGCACTGAAGAAAAAGTAACAAGATAGAAATACTTGTATTTGGAGGGGAGAGTTCCTCTCCTTTCCTGTCCTGTCCTGTCCTGTCCTGTCCTGTCCTGTCCTCTCCTCTCCTCTCCTCTCCTCTCCTCTCCTCTCCTCTCCTCTCCTCTCCTCTCCTCTTCTTGCCTCTCCTCTCCCTCTCTTCTTTTCTTCCCTCTTCTTTTCTTCATATGAGATTACCAAAGGATTGAAAGAATCCAAGGAAGGCTAGATAGACTTCTTAAGACACTAATGCAATGGGTCTTACTATATTTTTTTTCTATTCTCAACCATTCAAAAATCAGGAGCTGGATGCTGACTTCACCAGTATTATGAAATGAGCTTTAAATGACTATGATATCATTGATGTACTTTGGTTTTGTTGTTTTGGGTGAGGTTTTTTGTTCTTTACCTAGTTTCTTTTTTATTTTTTAGGATATGACAGAATTCTCAGACTTCTACTAGAGAAGTAGACTTCTACTACTTCTGCTAGCATCTACTAGATGCTTTTTCCCTCTTAAAAAAGATGTAATTCACAAAATTTAGTATAGCTCTGGAAGATAAATTTCTAGGACAAATAGCAAATGTTTGTGACCTCTGTCATAAAATCTTGCAAGTATGTGTCAGTGGAGTAATGACAATCCAAGTACTTTTAGGGAAAAATTTTCCTGCCTGAGCAGAAGATGATATAGGGAGTTGTGTGACATGAGTCCAGCATGCTGGTAGGTAGCTAAACTTAAAAGGAAGGAGGCTTTAATCAAATAAGGCAACAACACACTTGATTCTGAGAGGAACTATTAGAAATTCATCTTGCCATGAAGGTCATCTTAACAGATTTCCTAATTTTTTTTAATATACTGTATTCATACTACTTTTATGGCAAGCACAAGAACTGACAAACTTGCTTTTTGTTATTCAGAAGTACTTTTGTATCCAATTAGTTTGGTGCTACAGTTTTCTCTAATTATCTGGGAAATACACATCATAGTTAATTACACTGTACACCATTTGAGAGGCTGGAAATAATTAAATACATTTTCATTATTCAACTGACCTGGAAAAAGTATATACATTTCAATCACTAGTCCTGAAATTCTCTTTCACATAATGGCAGTTGGTTAAATCAAAACTTTCAATAAAGCCTGAATAGGTTGTCAGAAATACACAAAAACAGTCAACACAATAAGCCGTATACATTCATGTGATATGTATTCTTTCCTTAAAGGAGGAAACTGTATACCTCGGTGGAACACCAAACAAAACAAAAAAACCCAAAGAGATTATGTGAAAAATATAAATTTAATAAGAATGAAGAATATGTAAATAAACAGCAGTATATAAGCAGTGAAGCTAACTGAAACTACATATACATAAAACTTTGAAAATCAAGCCAGAAACATTTTTTTTTTCAGATTTGCCAAGTAGTAAAAATTCAACAGTGTCACTGCAAAATAGTGCACTGTGATATTTGGACAGGAGATGACCTTTGTTAAACAACCATTTTTTATAGTCCTGCCCTAAATGTCTTCCAATTCAGCTACAACTTTTTTATACTAAAGTCTTGAGTCTACAAAGGACTTAGGCAAATTAAAAAAGTGGTTACAGAAACCTCTGTGCTGAGCATGCAGCTCCCTGCAGAGCACATCCAGAGAGCCAGATCCCTCACAGCATCACACTGAAAGGCAGCCGGGGGGCTGGAATCATTCAGTGTCCCCCAGCTCAGCAATCACTAGATGAGAATTAGTCAACAGGTAGACTCTGTGGTCAGGAACACATCAGAAATGTCGCCCATGCCTGCTCAGGTGAGGGTCCTAGAGGCATGTGAGCACTTACCATCCCTGATGTCCAGCCCTGAGCACTCTTCTGGAGGGAAAACAGGTTTGTTCCTTTCACAGAATCACAGAATGGGTAAGGTTGGAAGGGACCACAGTGGGGTCATCTGATCCAACCTCACTTTCCTTATGCTGAAGTGGGCAGATTTCATGTTTTACCTTAAAAATAATCCAGAGAACTGGGTCATCACTGTGAAGGGTACCTTTTTCGTTAGGACAGCCAGGTCTGTCCTGAAAAGCCTGAGATGTATATCTATGGCATCCTCAGTTGGTCTGCTCACCTCTACTTCACGTACACCAGTCACTGAACACTTTGTGAGATGCTCTGGTAGAATTATTGCTCTTTTACATGAAATCTGAATAGAACAGTAAAGAGCTTTTAGAAATATTGTTTGCACTGGAAGCAACTCTTAGAGCTGTGCAGGAGCTAGAAGTTCCATTTTGGGAAGAATTTCCAATGTATAACAAACCATCCAGACTCCAAACCCTCCAGGAAGGTAAGTTTTAGCAGGGATGACAGACATACGGGATGGAAAATTTCTGTTGCTGATTAAACTTATAATATCTGATTTACAGAGTAGGCAAAAAAACCAAAATAGAAATAGAAAGTAAAATGCAAGTGCAAAAATCAAAAGCAAAATTTAATTGTCATGAAAATGGTAAAATGAGATTCCACCCCACTCCCCCCCAGACTGAAACCTTGCAAATTGTACCCACTATAAGAAATGTAGTTTTTGTAGAGTCATTCTTTTCAACAGGATATGATCCCCTCAAGATTTCCTTGTACTGGACTAATTCTTAACTCTTTCAAGAGATTAATTCTGAATAGAAGCAAAATTTACATTTAAGCCTGCTTGTTGTCACAGCATTTAGAAAGGTTATAAGATGAAATAGACAACTAGAGGAAAAGCTCTTTCTTCATCAGTTACTTCAAATTGTCTTTTAGAACCTAAATATCTCTGATGGTTTGTGAAACAAACATACTGTGAAGATCAGCAGGAAATAGTTTGCTTCAGCTTGCCTTTAGAAATGAAGCAAATCAGATACAAAATCAGATACAAAATTTTCGTTAGTGATTTTGCAAATTTGAAATAACCTATTCCTTTTTGAAGTTAAGACGAATGAAATTTAACCGCCTTACAAAATATTTTTCTATATAAAACTCTCATTTGTATGATCTGACTTTTTTTCATGACTTGACAGCTATATTAAACAAGAAGAAATTTAAACCTGAAACAAATATGTGTTCACTGTTGTAATTTGAACTTCAACCAGTAAAAAAATCAAATGTCAACAAAATGTTTTCAACCTAAAACAATGTCAAGATTAGAAGAGGCATTTTCCTCTGTTCATTTTGTTCATTTGATTTTCTAAAGATGATTATTTCAAGTTATTGACTTATACAAATTAAACATATTTTTACTTAATTGAAGCCATTCATGAACCACCAAACTCTTTCAAAATTATGCAAGGAGGCTAAAAAAGGGTTTAAGAACATTTTTGTTTTCATTTTACTGAATCAGAGTGAAAGTATGTAAAAGCTTCCTGAAACAAAGGAAGCAAATTTTGTGTAGTAAGTGAAAGCAAAATTATCTTGCCTTAAAGATGATTCCTTTTGCTTTAAATACTTTTGTTTACTATTGCAGCCAAAATACGCATCTCTGGTGACACATACGCAGAATCTAACTGAAAAACCCACTGAAATCATTATTTTCTTTGACCTCAAAGGTCAAAGTACTCTTACAGCCTAACCTGCTGATAAGAAAATGTGTTTGCTTTCAAATGCAAAGCACACTGTCCATTTATAGTTATAAAAACATGCAACAGATTTTACATAAACTGCTTTATTTTTAAATGCAGTATGCAGCAGCTACACATAAACCCATTTACATGTAGTGGATATATATTGGCTGTTATTTCTCTGTCCACTGATATATAGCTGAAAGATTCTAGAATTATTAGAAAAAATAGAGAGAGGATAGTTTTATTTTTGTAGAGTTTTCTATCTTAATAGATAGATTGTGATTTACTAGGTGTAGTGATTTATTATAACAGGACCATAAATGGGTAATTTGGTGATTTCCTCTTAAATATGTAACTTAACCTGACATAACAATGCTAGATGACCTTGGTATAATAAAAGTACCCCACTGTATTTGTTTCTGTCATATTATATTTAAAACAAACCTGCAAGTGACAAGAACAAATAAAAGATTTTCAGGTTCTAATTGTCCCTGAGTGGAAGGCACTTCACAAGACTTCAGACTCGCTGAACTAGTCCAGTAACGCCAATCATAGCTGATTGACAAATCTACTGACTGTCCACGTTTCCCTTGATGAAAGGAAAATGAGGACAAACTGAACATCACATTAATATATTCTAGACCAGCAGCAATATACAAAGTTAAAAACTTCAAAAGAGGAGGTTCAGAACTTGACCTCAGGCTGCAGATCATGATTTTTTACACACATGGGAGTTCACAGAGAGTCCATGACAAAGGCACTTACTAACTCAGAGTCCTAGGTAAACAACAAAACTTTAACACTTCAGCACTAAAAGAGTATTTTTCAACCCTTATTCTACTCTAAATAACAATCACATGAGCTTCCATATCTTTTAGTGCTATGGAGGATTTAGGCTAACAGCTTTTTCACCATTTTATGGTGGACTGAATATAGTGCTATTGATTTCAAGGAGCTTGGAGGACAAGAAGCTGCTGAACTGAGACCTCTGCAACAGCATAAGGTGGTGCTGGTGTTGGAACAAATAATACAGTAACAGTAATTTAATGAAGCATTTCTTTCTGTACATTAGTTAAAAATTAATTTAGAACCTGGGAGCCTGATTCTGATTTCAAGAAAATCAATGTTTAAACACCCACTGAATTGTACAAAAGAGAGATAAACTTTCAAATTATTGACTAACATTGCTTATGTCATCTGTTTACAATTCAGGTGTCTGGTTTCTTAAGGGATGTTAAGAAGATTCAAAGTCTTTCCTTATCTCAAACTCTGAGCAAACTCAGACAGACTCAGACATAATCTGTACCACAGAAGGACCAGTCTGACAAGCCAAGGTGATGCATCACTCCCATGACACTCTGGATTTTTCTAACACAGAGAATTACACTAAATAGCTGGCGCTTCAACTTTGCTCTCCAGCTGTTCAGAGCAAGCAGATCCAGTTCTGACTGTGCTAGATCATCACTGGTTCTCCATACAATTAACAGAATATCTTTACCTAGACAAATAGTCATGGCTCCGACTTCTTAGTCACCTTTCAGTCTGCTGGTCTTTCAGGATCTCTTTCTTTCAGTAGCATGATCACAGACATGATTGCTTAAGGCTAAGAGAAATTCAGATTTTGCAGGAAGAGGAAATGTTTGTCATTGAAATGAATAATAGTCCAGCTTTCTGAGACAGAAAGGAAAGGCCTCTTTCTAAGTGAAAAAAACCCCCGTTTCTGTGTAAAAGGTTGTCTGTCTTTTCCAACTATAGTTGGTTTCGCTTCAGTTAGTGTAATAAAATTGCTTCCCCTTCAGGGTGGGTCATAACACCTATGCAACATCAGGAATTTTTGAAATAAAAGTAGTAATATTAGTATAAATCTGATATGTAGTAGCTAGGACCTTTTAGATGTAATGACATGAAATCAAATTTGCACAATTAGAACACCATATTCAGGGGCAATAAAGTCAGATTTGTTCCTCACATTTTGAAGATTCCTGCTTTATTTTTTTTTTCTTATTCAATTCTTTGGGTATGTGCTATTAGGATTAGGTGTACACCATTTCTAAAGATCAGGGTAGTTCGGTATCAATCACCAGAAAGGCATATTTATACTTACTAAGAATTTGAAGGAGATTGTAGAATTAGATGCAAAGCAAGGGAAGAAGAGACCATTTCATTGAAGAGCAGAGCATAATCAGAATCAAGGGGAAGGCCAACAAGGCTGACATCCTGGTGGGAGTCTGTTATAGACCCAACCAAGATGATAAGGGTGATGAATTATTCTACAAGCAGCTGGTAGATGTCTCCAAATTGCCAGCCCTTGTTCTTATGGGTGACTTTAACCTGCCGGATGTCTGCTGGAAATTGAACACAGCAGAGAAGAGGCAGTCTAGGAGATTCTTAGAGTGTATAGAGGATAATTTCCTGCTCCAGCTGGCAAATGAGCCTACCAGGGGTGGGGCCCTGCTAGACCTGCTCTTGACAAACGGAGACGGGCTGGTGGGAGATGTGGTGGTCAGAGACTGTCTGGGGCGGAGTGACCATGAAATATTAGAGTTTTCAGTACTCAGGGATGCAAGGAAGGCCATCAACAAAACCTCTACACTGGACTTCTGGAGTGCAAGTTTTGGCCAACTTAGAAGACTGGTTCAGAGTGTACCCTGGGAAACAACCCTTGAAAACAAAGGGGTACAGGAGGGATGGACACGCTTCAAGTAGCAAGTCTTGAATGCACAGGAGCAGGTTGTCCCAGTCTGCTGAAAGGCAAGCTGGTAGGGAAGGTGGCCAGCCTGCATGAACAGGGAGATTTTAAAGGAAATTAGGGGAAAAGAGAGAGCTTACCAACTATGGATAAAAGGTCTGGCTACTTATGAAGTGTTTAGGAATATAGTTAGGTCACGTAGAAAGAAAATTAGAGAGAAAAAGGCACAATTTGAACTCAATCTAGTGACTTCTGTTAGGGATAACAAGAAGTGCTTCTACAAATACATCAATAGCAAAAGGAGGGGCAAAGGAAAACCTCCATTCTTTATTAGGCAAGGGGGGGAACATAGTCACCAAAGATGGGGAAAAGGCTAATGCACTTAACACCTTCTTTGCCTCAGTTTTCAACAGTAAAACAGATTGTCCTCAGGACAACTGGCTTCCGGAACCGGTAGACAGACACAGGAAGCGGAATAGTCCCCCTATAATCCAGAAAGAAACACTTAGTGACTTGTTGAGCCACTTGGATTCCCACAAGTCTATGGGGCCAGATGGGATCCACCCAAGGGTGATGAGGGAGCTGGCAGAAGAGCTCGCCAAGCCACTCTCCATCATCTACCAACAGTCCTGGCTCACTGGGGAGGTTCCAGATGGTTGGAAGTTGGCAAATGTCACACCAATCCACAAAAAGGGACGGAAGGAGGAGTCGGGAAACTACAGGCCCATCAACCTGACCTCAGTACCTGGTAAGGTTATGGAGCAGATCATCCTAAGTGCAGTTACATACAAGATGGACAAGGGAACAGACCCAGCCAGCACTGGTTTAGGAAAGGCCGGTCCTGTCTGACCAACCTAATCTCCTTTTATAATCAGGTGACGCGCCTGATTGATGAGGGGAAGGCTGTATATGTGTCTACCTGGACTGCACCAAAGCCTTTGACACCATCTCCCACAGCATACTCCTGGAAAAGCTGCAGTCCATGGCTTGGACAGGGGCACTCTGTACTGGGTTAGGAACTGGCTGGAGGGCCGGGCCCAGAGAGTGCTGGTGAACAGTGCTGCATCCAGTTGGCAGCTGGTCACCAGTGGTGTCCCCCAGGGATCAGTGTTGGGTCTAGTTCTGTTTAATATCTTTATCAATGATCTGGATAAGGGGATCGAGTGTACCATTAGCAAATTTGCAGATGACACCAAGTTGGGGAGGAGTGTCAATCAGCTGGAAGGGAGGAGGGCTTTTCAGAAGGACCTGGACAAGCGGGAGAGATGGTCTGATTCCAACGGGATGAGGTTCAACAAGGCCAAGTGCCGGGTCCCGCACTTTGGCCACAACAACCCCAGGCAGCACAGAGTGGTTGGAAGCAGCCAGGGAGAAAGGGACCTGGGAAGCTGAACATGAGCCACCAGTGTGCCCAGGTGGTCAAGAAGGCCAATGGCATCCTGGTCTGGATCAGGAACAGTGTGGCCAGCAGGAGCAGGGAAGTGATTCTTCCCTTGTACGCAGCACTGGTGAGGCCACATCTGGAGTGCTGTGTCCAGTTCTGGGCCCCTCAGTTCAGGAAGGATATTGAGGTGCTGGAGCAGGTCCAGAGAAAAGCAACGAGGCTGGTGAAGGAACTTGAGCACAAGTCCTATGAGGAGAGGCTGAGGGAGCTGGGGTTGTTTAGTCTGGAGAAGAGGAGGCTCAGGGGAGACCTTATCACTCTCTACAACTACCTGAAAGGAGTTCATAGCCAGGTGGGCATCAGTCTCTTCTCCCAGGCAACCAGCAGGAGGACAAGAGGGTATGGTCTTAAGCTCTACCAGGAGAGAATATTAGTAAAAAAATTTTTACAGAGGGAGTAATCAGACATTGTAATGGTCTGCCCAGGGAGGTGGTGGATTCTCCGTCCCTGGAGGTTTTTAAGATGAGATTGGATGTGGTACTTAGTGCCGTGGTCTAGTAACCACTGCAGTATTGGGTCAAGGTTTGGATTTGATGGTCTCAGAGGTCTTTTCCAACTCGGTATGATTCTATAATTCTGTGACAATAAAAATTCACTTTCTTTGTTTTATTAAAATATACATCTTGTAAATTGTTCTTTTAGATGACTAGGTGGTGAAAGTTAAGTAAACTGACTGAGGCAAGGAGAGTATAACAAAATATCACAAAAACAATAGGAAAGGATTCTTTCATCTTTTCAATGGAGTTGGTCCAGAAATAATAATAAAATTTTAAACATAATCCAATATAGAATAAGCCTTGCTGTTGTATTATCCGATTCTGCCTGTTTTACTACTTTATCTACTATATTTTTAGTGTAATTATATGTTTAAGTATCCTTACCAGCACTTATGTTCTTTCCTGCAATGACTGCAAGTAGATATGAACAGGTGTGTAAAGAAAATGAGAATTTCTGTCTTGTAAATAGGTAGTTTGCCTTTTTATTGTTTCTTTTTAACCTTAATTCACAGCAACACGGTCAAAATTTTTCTGACAACCAAAATATATAGTTTTGCTAAATTTTGGATGTTTGTTTGGATATTTTGAATTCCAGAAAAAGAGTAACTTTGTTTGGTAGAACAAAAGATACATGTAATCCTGTTTCTTGCTTTCAGTACTGATCAAGAAAGATCCAAGAAGAGTAGAGTCATCTACAGAGCGCTACAGAAACACAGGAAAATCTATTAAAGACCTGCTTTCTTAGTACAATCTAACAGCTTCCTCTGAGCCTAAGTTCAAGGCCTTCCTGAGTGGCAGGTTGTATCTTATGTTAATTAACCTTTTATAGATTATTCTTCTCTGAGTCTGCTTAATGAGTTTTTAAATTTATGTAAATTTTTGGCATCAGCAACACACTTTAACAGCAAGTTGCACAGATTAATACTTTTTATGTAGGAAAAAAACAAACCAAAACATGTTGTTTGGTTTGAACCTAGTATATGAAAACTTAATTTGATTTCCATTGCTTCCTGTATTTAGAGAAATAGTCATTGCATATAAACATCCCTTCCCCAGGCAAATAATTCTGCTTTAGATCTCTGTAATTCCCCCTTTATTTATGTCTTTTCTGCCTTGTATAATCTTAATCTATTAGTATGTTCTTAATATAGAAATCATTTGTTTCCTTAATCAGCTTTCTGTCCTTTCAGTGTACCTTGTCTTTTTCACTGTATCCCATTTTAGGATAAGAAGACCAGAAATTAAAAGATGTTTCCCTTTTCATACTTAGTCCTTTTCTTAATACTTCCTAAGTGCCAATTGATTTAAGTATTTCTTTTTTTTTAATATCAGAACCTGACATGGTTAAATATGTAAACACTTGTAAAAGACCTCCTTTGATTTCTAGGGAGGAGACAAGGAGGAATAAAGTTTGACATGAAATATTTAAAATTTAAATCTATGAGATCTTGAAGTAAAAAAAAAAATATTTTTCAAATTAGAGTCTTGCTATAAACAGTGATTTAAAGAAATACAAACAACAAATTACATAAGTACTATATTTAATTAATTTATTGAAAACAGATGAAAACCAACTGCATAAAATACCCCATGCAGAATTCTTTAATCACACTGGTATTTTCAGACTAACTTTTCCTAGCAATGTTGTATTTGGATATATTTTTCAGCAGCTGTGATGTCTTTAATTTTTTTACCTAATGTAGGAAAGCCTTCAGTTCTCATAGGAAGTTACTGTAAACAATAAACAATAAAAAAAATGCCTTTTGTGCATTCCAAACTCCCATTTTGGAGACCGGAGTTAGATGAATTAGCTCATGCCAGCATTCTCACATCTTTGCTGGGAAAAATTTATCTGTCTCACTATCTTGCTCTCTGGAGTGCTTGCTTTGCTCCTGGTCTGCCCTTCCCCACCACGGAATTTGCACCACAAGCCTGTGCATGGGGGAGCATCACCCAGGCTGTCAAAGCTGCACACATCACCCCCTGACATACACATCCACCCCCTCTTCCTGGTCATCTGCCTCTCCACACCTGAAAACAAGAACAAAGCATTACCCCCCTTGACTAATCACAATTTTTGAAATAATTGGTTCTTTTAAAGGGATTTTTTTCCTTCTAAATCTCGTTCTGAACACTCTGACTTTGTGAATCCTATTTACATGGATGATATTTGAAAAGAACCACAAATGGCCTTTCCAATTTTATTTGAACTGCACATTTAGCTGAAAAGGATAAAAAGATTTTGTGATTAAAAATAAAGGGAAATTGGTTAGGTGACACTCAAGAGTTTTATCAGGTCTTCAATGATCTGTAGAAAGTTAAATATTTGTTTTGCAAAGCAAATTCCACAGCACATTCATCACCACTGCTCAGCTCTATAAGATAAAATTTAGCTGTGGGAGCATAAGAGAGAAGTCAGAGTTCTGGCACTCCACTGAAAATACAGATGCTGATTCTCTTTCTGACCTAGAAAATGTCACTTAACATTGAGTCTTTCACCGACGAGATTTAAATGGGCAGCAATTACTTTTACCTATATCAAAAGGAGCTGGTGGAAATCATGTTTTACCTGGTTATTATGAGGGTGTGCAAAGGGAGGGGAGATATACTATTGTTTTCTTTCAGCTTCAGGATGTTTAGTCAAATTTAGTGGCGTGATATAATAGGGACAGCAACTATAGTAAATAGTGACTACACTTTATCTTGCTCATCTGCCAATAATTATTATGATTATTACCTCTGCAACAAGAAAAGAGTACATTTTAATGCAAATTGAAATGGCACCAATTGATTTTTGTTTTAACATAATAGTATAAACTGAAATTGCTGGTAAATTCCAGCAGCTGAGGTACTGACCTTGAGGTGGACAGTGCTTGTCTGTGCCTTCCACTATATCACAGCCAGCATCCAACCACCTTTTTCTACTGAATGGGCCAGATATTCCTGCTTTACTATCCTCTCATTGGAGAGGGTCTCTGTAGTTGCTGGCTACCTAAAGGTATGGGAAGCCGGTAGGTGTCCACGCACGTGTGTGTACACAAACACACACAGACGGGGCTGCTGAACCGAAGGCGTGCTTGAGTAACTGGGGAGACTGAGATAAATATTTCCCTTGCACAGTCAGAGTTATCCAGCAAAGTTGTTTTACCTTCATGATCTTTCTGAGACGGGAATCTCTAAAACAGGACAATGAAGGTCTTAATGGAACAAGCTGGCTTTTAGTTTGTATTTGCCCTAAAGCCTCACCACACTGTTCCAGCATCATAAAAGACTATAAAAGTCAAATAAATTATAGTTACAGCCACTGTAAGGCCCCTTTATAGTATGAAAGTGACAGAAACAAGAAGCAGGTATGTTTGCAAAGTTCCTTGAAGGGAGACTTGTTTGATAAATTGGAAAACATTGTAATCTTTCAACTCACTAGCTCAAGAAGATTTCTTCAGTCTTTCCTCCTTTTGTTGTGAAGAAAGGTTGGCTTCCAATCACTTTACACTTTTGGCTGACAAGAATATATGGATGGCACTGCCATCCATATGACAGTATCCCTACTAACCTTATGAGCATGCTGGGGAGGCTTGCTCTCAGCAGACCTTTCACCACCCCAAAGACTGTCAAACCTGTTCTCACTCACATGTTTTGGAGTGTGGCATATCCAGCATGGGGGTTGTATATGTGGGAAGCTGAAAAGTTACAAGAAATGGGAATAAATTAGGAAAAGAAGGGAAAAAAATATAAGAAGGTCTTTCTTAACAGTACCATGCAATAAAATACAAATCATGATCCACAGAGTGCTGAAACTCCCTGATAAAGGAATTGGAAATGCTGTTGTAATGAACAGCTATATTCAATCATATCTTTAACTTCCTTCCTTAGATTTAAAGTTCTTTATTCAGTCATTAGTGCAGGTCTTGAAACTGATAGGATTTTTTTTCTTTACTCCAGATAAAGAATTGTAAATTTGGCCTTTTGTGTCTGTATGATTCATTCCTGCAGTGTCAAACTGAAGTCTTTAATGTTTGGGTTTGATAACCTGCTGCATACAAGCAATTTATCAAATGTGTTATTAAGTTAAAGGTTAGCTGATTACAAAAGATTTTTCTATTTGATTTACCAAAAGTGACATTGTAACCAAACACACATACTCCCTTGTCTGCAATTGATCTATATGACACTTTTATCTCAAAAAAAGGAAAAAAAAGGGATAAATAGATTGGACACTATGAGTTCTACTTTCCCATCAAAAGTTAAACCAAAATGTTGCATATGGAATGAAGAAATGCTCATGCAAATCTCCAGCACAACAGACCTGAATATCTGCTTGCCAAAATCACTACAAATTAGAGGGCAGCCAGGGAAGCCAGTATGCCAGTATCAAAGGCACAGAAGAAAGCACATCCAGAGTCCTAGTTATGTTAAAAGCAAGGTGCTATGTAGAAACCTCACCCTTAAAGGAAATCTGATATGTAAAATTGCATTTTCTTAAGAAAAGAGAACCTTGATAACTCTGTCAAGGAAAGCTGTAGATCTGGATGCTGGAAATAGGAAGCAAGGGTGGCTAAAACACCACAGTGTAGTGGTTCACATTTCCTGTTTAACCTAACTAGTTTTACATGCTTACACAAGGACATGCAGTACCCAGAAGATCACATGTCCAAATCATTAGAAAGGCTATGCAACAAACAAACAAACAAACAAACAAAAAACAGCCAAACAAAACCCAATCTATTAAGAGGAAGTTGAGGTACCTTAATTTACTGAGTCACTAAGGTTCTAAGACTGTATTTATGGCCGTGATATTCTAGCTATAAAATCAGTAATGAATTCTCATTAATCACCACTGGAACATCTTGTTGATATTCTGTGGGCCCAGACCACTGAAGAATTAAACACCCTCTGCCAGTGTCACACCTATTTAGCATTTAGCAGGAGTTCTGCTCCCCCAGTCTTGATTTTAAAACTCCTGATACATATTTTACTCAAATTTGCAACAAAGTTCAAGGAAAAGAGAGCAAAATAAAAACGAGTGAGATAAGTGAACATACATTTCCTAAAAGTTGTGTGAAGATTATATATACTAAGATAATTTTTACTTCAGAATGTATGAAAGCACTAATCTTGCCCTTGCTGTCATCAAAGTCAACAATCCACCAGACTATGCCATAAAGTGTCCATAACCTTATCTTTCTGTCTCACAAGTTTTGTGCTGCAGTTCATTTCAGGCAAGTTAATCCTTATTTCTGATCACATTTACTTAAGAATTAGGGCCACTGGTGGTGAAACCTAACAGGTTTTGTACACTAGTCCATTAATGAATTATTATAAGGGAGAGAATTTGAAGGTAAATTAAAAAGAACAGTGACTTGAGACAAGCCTTTGACACTGTCTCCCATAGCATACTCCTGGAAAAGCTGGCAGCCCATGGCTTGGACAGGGGCACTCTGTGCTGGGTTAGGAACTGGCTCAAGGGCCGGGCCCAGAGAGTGCTGGTGAACGGGGCTGCATCCAGTTGGCGGCCGGTCACCAGTGGTGTTCCCCAGGGGTCTGTGTTGGGTCCAGTCCTTTTTAACATCTTTATCGATGATTTAGATGAGGGGATTGAGTCCATCATCAGCAAATTTGCTGATGACACCAAATTGGGAGGGAGTGTCGACCTGCTGGAAGGCAGGAGGGCTCTGCAGAGGGATCTGGATAGACTGGAGAGATGGGTTGACTCTGATGGAATGAAGTTCAACAAGGCCAAGTGCCGGGTCCTGCACTTTGGCCACAACAACCCCCTGCAGCGCTACAGGCTGGGGACAGAGTGGCTGGAGAGCAGCCAGGCAGAACGGGACCTGGGGGTGCTGATCGACAGGAGGCTGAACATGAGCCAGCAGTGTGCCCAGGTGGCCAAGAAGGCCAATGGCATCCTGGCCTGCATCAAGAACAGTGTGGCCAGCAGGAGCAGGGAAGTGATCCTTCCCCTGTACTCTGCATTGGTGAGGCCACACCTGGAGTATTGTGTTCAGCTCTGGGCCCCTCAGTTCAGGAAGGATATTGAGGTGCTGGAGCAGGTCCAGAGAAGAGCAACGAGGCTGGTGAAGGGACTGGAGCACAAGTCCTATGAGGAGAGGCTGAGGGAGCTGGGGTTGTTCAGTCTGGAGAAGAGAAGGCTTAGAGGCGACCTCATCACTCTCTTCAACTACCTGAAGGGAGGTTATAGCCAGGTGGGGGTTGGTCTCTTCTCCCAGGCAACCAACAATAGGACAAGGGGACATGGGCTCAAGCTCTGCCAGGGGAGGTTTAGGTTAGATGTTAGGAAGAAATTCTTTACAGAGAGGGTAATCAGGCATTGGAACGGCCTACCCAGAGAGGTGGTGGATTCACCATCCCTAGAGGTTTTTAAAAAGAGATTGGACGTGGCCCTTAGTGCCATGATATAGTAATTGGAGTTGGATCAGGGGTTGGACTTGATGATCTTGGAGGTCTTTTCCAACCCAATCTATTCTATGATTCTATGATTCTAAGTGCACACAACCAGCTGTCCAGTGAAGCAACTGCCCTGAATATAAACTTACCTGAATTGTAAGTTTGTCAAAATTCCTTGGCTTAGTGGAAAAATGATATTTGCAGCAGGAGATCACATGATCCTCTCTCCGAGTAACAGGTATTTTCCTAGGAAATCTATGACTATGTAAAGATAGAACAGCAGCGAAAAAGCAGGAAACTTTCAGAAGTCATACCTTTAAAGTAACTGTAAAAAGTTTCTCTGTTGTACTTTTTGTGAGCCATAACTTACCCCATTTTTTAATCCCAATTATGAAATTACAATATTATTAGTTACTAAATAGCTGAGCTAATGTTGAATGCATGGTAGCATAGTCCATGAGGGGGATCCCTAGAAGACCCTTTCTGGGAGATAAGAGTAACCAGAGCTATTTAATAGGAAGGCAGAAGCAAGGAAGTGTAATTATTTATATGAATGCGTTGTATATAAGTAACTCACTCTGTTGAGGTCCTTGACAAGTTGATATTTGCTGTTTATCTCTCTTTATCCATGCCATGTGCCAAAAGGAGCAATATTAGTGTCTAATAGCAACATCCTCAAAGGTGCTTAAGCAATTTTCTTCTCTTTTGCACTTCAGGATACAGCCAGAAATATGTAGATAAGCAGAGTGACTGATTCCTAAGCTTTGTTAAAAGTAATGTTCAGATCCTATCTGTTTACTCACAGGCATAAAATAGAAAGTTTTCTCTTGAGAAGACAGTGCAGAGGTGACTCTTTGGATTTTACTTATAGTTTAGGAGTTCAGAAATGCTTGGAAGAGGATTATCTCTATGGGATCAGACGTTCAGAGTAAAGTTTGACATACAGCTTTTGCTACAGAAATACAGAGTTTATTTCATTTTTGCAGTACTTACTGTCACAAGAACGAGACGTGAGAGCACAGTCATTGCCTGTGAAGGGAACAATGACTAGAATCACTATTTCCATCTATCTGTGGTTTATGTCCCTTACAACTGATCCCCTATTTAATTGTCCCTATACACAGAAACCGATGTTGCTCTGTTTGTAATTAACACGTATAGTGATGCTAAGCATTGCTCAAAGACAAACCAGCAAAATAAAAATTTGCATTCATAGCCACAGTTTGTGTAAGCAGATTATAAAAATAGTGTACTAAGAAGGCAGAAATAACAACATCAGAAATACACTGAGCAGAGAGATTAACCTTTCAGGAGTTTTATAAATGTGTCAAGCCTTAAAAATTCAGTTACAAGTTCTTCGTGGAATAATTCTAATGAATAAATTTGTAAATATATTTTCTAACTTCTTTCTAGACCTCATGTGTTATTTCTCCATTTTTCACAGATGCAAACACTAGTGAAGTGATTAATGTAGTTAAGTGTATAAAACATAACTGGAAAAATTCCTGCTGCAACAGTTTAGTATTTCTTTAGTTTCTCTTTCTTCCCTCTCCAAGTTAATCCTCATTAGCTCCACGCCAAAGAGAGAGAGTTTTCAGGGCTCCTGAAGCAGCTGTGGCTGTTCCTGCCACAGCATATGCTTTGTGATAGCTGTCATCTGGTTTTGTCCTTGATAGGAGAGTTTTGTGCTTATCCTGTCATCTTTCTGAGGCAGCTTGTAACATACCAATAGGTAATAATCAGAGTTCAAATTCAAGTCAAGCCAAAATCTGAACTAATGATTTTCCACAGTAGGCAAACAATGAAAGAAGTCACCGTTGACATTCACTTTACCCTATTTAAGTTTATCTGACTAGTCAAGGAGGGAAAGAGGGAAAGCACTTTTTACCTCTTCACCTGGATGTCCAGGACACACCCTGAAAACAGTGAGAGCATGCTGAATGGATGGTTTCCATGCAATGCTATCAGGGTAGGATGCTAGGCTACATCAACAGGCAGGTTGTACTCTCTGATTTCTAAGGTTCTCAACCATGGCTTAAGATCTGATTTACTTGGCTAGTCCACTAATTGTCTTTGCAGAGAATTCCAAGGATAAGGAGAAACAGCGAGTTCCAAACTTCAGTCTTAAGCCCCATAGCCTGGACCAAAGAAAACCAAAATACGATCTCAGAATCATGCAGTGATTTGGGATAGAAAGCACATCCAGAGGCCACTAGTCTATGCTGCTGTGAAACCTGTGCCCCAATAGGGAGTCAGTGACTGACATACGGAGAGATTTGCTTGCAGTTCCATACATGCCTAGATTGTGTGTTGAAAGTGCTTTGATCAATCTTGATTGTTTCTTTTCATTCTGTTTAATAAAACAATAAAGATGGAGCTCTCCAAACAAGGAAAAATTGTTTTCCTATGTGCCTAAGTGAAAAGTACTTCATAGAGTTTTTAATGGGATTTGCTAATACATATAGAAAATGCGTCTTTCCTAAGAACAATGTCATATCTTTCAAGCAGATATTACAGGCATAAGGGAAAGGGAGCTGGAGAGAATCATGCTTTTCTTAGTAGTGCACGGTCTTCCTTTGTTGCTTGAGAGATCAGATAAAAAAACGAAGTTTCAGCAAGATCATAAGAGACATGGGCCCAAACCCAAAATACAGCCATCACAGTCTTAGACAGGGAAAAAGATGGAGAGGAGGAAACTCAGGATAAGACAGACTCATTGACTACTTCCCTTCCTTTGAAATGCAGACACTTCCTGCTTTCCATTAAGGATCTCAATTTCTACTCCAAGAAGTGTTCATGAGCTTTCTCTTTGTGTGGGAGAGTTGATAACTTCCAATCAATTAGACCTTAGAAAGACTTCTCTCTTCTTGGCCTACTGTGACTCTGGTCTAGGCATTTCCTAAGTCATTACTTCAATATAGTTCTCTTTTAATAATACGAATAGTGACCTTTACAGCTGAAGCCAAAGTACAGGTGGTGAGGTGTAACATTAATCCTGCTGTTGTGGATTATCTTTTCACATTCTATAGTATCAAATGTGAATTTATCTGATGAAAAAAGTAGCAAAATATTTGACCCAACCAAGACCTGTCAGTACCCAGGGAATGTGTTGTTCTAAATGCAGGTAGCAACATAAAATCAGGAATAACAGTGCTTAATATAAAGATCGAGAGGACATAAACTATTCATGAATCAATCAAAGAGGTCATAGCGTGAGTTGTTCACTGATTCATATGCCATTTTTATTTGATTTTGCTCTGCATTAGATATCTTTATTTGCTATTTTTAATTCTTCTTGGTTGAGAAAACTGCTCACTCAAATTTCATATGCTTCCAAAGCCAAATATAGATATGAATTTCTTTGGATTTTAGACATATGTATGGTGTTAAAATTCACAGTGATTCATGTTGGGGAAGGATTCTGTTCTCATTTCACACTCTGACAATCTGGAACACCTCCTTCTACTTCAGTGAAGACACAGTAGTTCAATCATAAGAGAATGTGGGTCCTTGACTTTAGTGTGGCTTTGTACCTATTGAAGTTGTATTTTTCTTCACTCTAGAAATATGCATCCCATAAACAAAAACTTTGCACAACAGTCTGCCCTTTAAAACAGAAGAACAAGAACAAATGCTTGGGATTATGTCAATGTATAAACCTCAGGCATCAGATTTTATAGAATATTTCAAAACCTAAAGGTGTAGAAGTCTCTTAGAAAGGTGAGGTACCTTTGAAAATATCCTGGAAATGTATCTGCTTTTTAAAAACTGTTCCCAAGTAATTCAGGATCATAGTCAATTATCAGCTACACAATAAACAGCTACAAATAGCCATGCATTCCCATTATAAAAAAGAACCGGAGCTTAAACATGCAGATGGAGTTGGCTAATGTTGCACGTTTTACACATATATAGGAACTGCTTAAATATAAGGGTAATGTTTCAAGAAAAAGCCTAATTTACCCATGCAAAGGCTATTGAGGCTTCTACAAAGCAGAAAATTAGTTAATGCATTCAAAACCTTGTTGTCTTTAAATTACACAGTAATGCTAACAGCTTAAAGGCAGTTATGCACATTTACATTTCTTCCCATGCCTGATACCACTGGTGATGAATTCAATGAAAAAGTGTTGAAGATGTTTACTTAAAGTGTGGAGAAATGAAGGTGGTCACAAACAGCTTTAAATTTTATTTAGTAAATTCTGGTATCTTCAAATTTAACTGCTTAAAGTCTGTCAAACAGAAATGAAAAAAAAAAAACCTCATCCTACAATTCAGATATAATTTTAGTTAAAATTTCCCAAGAAAATTGATTAGATGAAACAGGAAAAAGAAAAAGAATTACTAAATCTAGGCAATAAATTCTTTATGAAGTACTTTTAGGGCTTCCTCTTACAAGAGTTTATAGTCTCAATCTACTTTCTGAGCTCCTATCTTAGTCTGTGCCAAGGTGGATCTATATCTTCAGTGACTGTAGCCAAAAAAATCCATCAATTTGATTTATTTTCTGTCTTTTTTCATGTTAATCGTGAATCTTAGGGGCACAAAGTGGTATCCCCAAATATCCTATAAAAAGCAAAAGTGCAGAAAAACAAAGAAGCATAAAAGCTTCTTGTATACTCAGCAGAACCATGACAAGAGAAGTATCTCCCTGGGCTACTGCCATTATCCTAGCTCTACAGCTGACACCAAAATAGTACAGTAACTAGAGACACATAAATAGCATGGATAATTATATTCCCTTTAGTTAATTCCAAAAGCATAGCCACACTTTTGAAATGTCACAGTGGCCCTGGTAAATCAACACTTCCATGTATTTGACTGTGCTATGATGAGTTCCAGGTCAGCCAGGGCTACCCTGCGGCTGCCCCAGTCTCACCCTGTCCCAAGAGGTCCTGCTGATCACAGCCAGTGAAAGAGCCCCTGCAGAGATAGAGTACTGGTTCCTTTAGCTGCATCTACACATATGAACTCTTTCTAATGCCTTGTTGGTTCATAGAAAATTGTTTCACTGACATTTGCTATAATTTGGGGTGGTTTTTTGCAGAGTCAGTTTCCCTTAAAATAAAGATTTGTTCACATGAACATCAGCAGTTAGTCCAAGTGACCTCATATTCATTATCCTCTTTGGGGATATTCTATGTAAGCTAGCTTGCATATTTTCTCTTTCTTCTAGAATTAGTTCCTTGTACTTCATATTTCTTTTTTAAGAAAGAGTAACATAATAAACCTCTATTTTCTCTTAAGTTACAGGATCTCCCAAACTCCTCTTTTTATTTTTAATCTCAGACTTAGTGCTGTATTTAGTCTCAATTTTATTTTTTCTTTTAAAACATTTTTGTTTTAAAATATAACGCTTACTATTTTGAAATAGAAAGAGGTAGGATGAAATATTTTTTATTTGCAAGGTCAATATTTGTTTATCTGTGGGGTACAGTTTAACAATGAGATGAAAATGGACCATAACTGTGAACATCAATTAGGTAAATTTTTTTATGGCTTCATGTCTTTATTATTGAAGGAAGGACTTCATAGATGAGGTGGTGACACTAACTTACATAATTTTAAAACAAATATTACTATCAGGGAAATGTGTATGCACAAATTCAAGGGCGATTATAAGATTTCATTTAGAAACAAATGAAAAAAAGATGAAAGTTAGCACCTTCAAAATTCTAATCAAGATGAAGCTAGTTGTATAGAAAGTAGGTTAATTTTGGAACATATGATCATCCTAATACGTAACAAAAAGTCACTTGCTTTATCTTGACTACAGTTTCAGAAAGCATTAGTTGTATTCAGTCCTGCACCAAAAAAGCTTTTGGCTGCACTGCAAAATAGAGATTTGAATGCAAACTGACACAGCAATTTAATTCCAGAGTATGTTTTCTTATTGTGGTTAGCTACCTATTTACAGTTTGGCTGTGGGAAAAATAAAAATTAATTAAAAAAACCCACATTGTACATAAAATTGCAGTTCACATAACTCTTCCTGCATATAAAATTTAACTGTACCTGTATATCATACCAGTATACTTAGCAAAATCCTATATATAGACCATTCTGATATGAGTACCTTTATCATCTTGTCCAATAAAATATATAAGTACATCACTACAATGAATTGATAAAGGGTTTTTATCAAAATGTGGAATAAAAAAATGGAAAAAGATAAAACAAAAAATTATAAAGAAAAAATGAAAGAAGGAAAAAAAGAAAAGCCAAGGTCAGTTCTTTTAGCAACATAAATGACTTTTGCTGGAATATTTCTTGGTCAGAACAATTGCATCTGGTTTTGCCAGCATAGCAAAAGCTGAATAGATTTTTGTTTGTTTTGTTTTTTTCACGCTTTATCTGACATATGTCACAAAACTTACCAGAGGAGCCCACTCTAAAGGTTTCCCATGGTCTTAACTAGGATAGCTTATATCTCCATTACTCCTCTTCCTTTACTCCCTGTATAAGTTCCTTATGCTTCAGATTAGTTTTAAACTCGAGTTTTGCTTATGTTATAACCATGATCTTAAGGTATGTATTTTGGTCAGTATTTTTCTTTAATTATTAATTTTTTGTATTATCAAGAGAGTTTTATAAGGGAATAGAAACTGCGATTAGTAGATTTATGGTTCTTTATCCTGCAAGAATTGCCTCTGTACTGGTAGTGTTTCAACAGACATGTTTCAAGCGGTACAATTCTGGGAGCTGACAAGGTTTTACATAGCTCACTTGGCAAAAGAGCAACTTACTGCAGGGTAAGAGTATGAAATTACAGCAACCTGGTAGCTGCCAGGTGCATGTTCTTATCCCACAGAAAGCATGGTGGAGCTTTCCTCTTACCTGCCAGCTTGTCAAACAAGGCACAGGGGTGCAACATACAGCATGCACTGGATGTAAAAATCTTACCGATAGAAAGAAGAGCAAACACCATAGATGAGAAATCTTCAGTTATTACAAGCAACTACAAAATTGCTGGGTTTGTAGCTAACTACAAAGAGGAATGTGAACCAGAGTCTTTAGTTACTTATTTATAAACCCTATACTCACCTCTCAGCACACAACTTTTATCACACTTCTTATGTTTCATCAGTGCCTTTGGCCCAGAAAGTCTCCTGAATGCACAGCAGCTTAAGCAGTCAAATGCAAACGTCTTTACTAGGTGGGTACAGAAGAGTAGCAAGAAAACCAGCTGAAAATTAGAAAATGCTCATACAAAGTCTATTCCCTTCTATAGGTAATACCTTCTCACTCTGCCAGCTCCTCCACATGTAAATCACATCAATTTACACTCCATTTCACTGACTTATACTCTAGTAAGCGAATGTAAGTAGGCCTTAAGGTGTCTAACTGAGCATAAAGGACTCTAAATTACACATTTTAAGTGTCACCTCTGAACTTAGCTCATAGGTTTTAAACAAAAGCAGAGTAATAAATCGATAGTTTGGAGGAGGGAGGACACAAAATGTATGTCCATTTTGGTTTCTTGAGGTTATCAGTGTATTTAATCAAAACCAATAAAAAGGTCCTGAATTTTTACTTGAAACCTTATTGAACTCAAATTGAGACATGCACTAAACTCTTTAAGCAATTATCTAAGTAAGTAACAAAAATAGAAAAACATGAAGACACTAAATAAATCAGATTTTGAGTTGTTTTTTCTGGTTTGTTTTTTTTTTCCCTTTCTCAATTCTGATCTATCCCTGAAAGAAAAAGTTTCAGAGAAATGTATATTATTTTCTGTTTTGGCCCATGCTCTGAAATCTCTATTGTTAAACTTCGTTCTGATTTACTGTCAGTTCTACAATGCAATATGCATTTAAGCAAATTGGTAATGAAATTTGCAGCAAAGCTACAAGTCTATGAAAAGCATCTCAGAGTCACTGAAATAGTATTTAGAAAGAGTGGAATCTATTTATTACCAAATTACTTACTCCTGAGGTCAATTATTGCTACAAACATTTAATTACATGGTGATGTAAATTTGATGAGCCTACTCAGTAAAAGCCAGGCCTGTTCTGCACTTTGAAAAGGTGAATAACAGAACTGTTCCTCCATCATTCCAGTTAAAATTAATTGGTCTCTTGGAAGCCTAGTTATAGAAAATATGCAAACGCCTTGGTTCATCTTCCCCAGAATATTATCTCCATTAACTTAAAAATGTACTGCGAATGAGGTTTCTCAATGCAGAATAAAAAAATAATGTGACTTACTTTACTAATGGGAAAAAAATCCTGAGGGTTATATCTTGTTAAGGAGGGTTTTTGGAGTGTGGTTTTTGTTGCCTTTTTTTTCCCTGAGCTAGGGGGAGAGTTTAAGGTATGTTGTGGAGCTGAAAGGGAAATAGTATTTAAGCCAAGAAAGCTGTTATTATTAGTTCTCTGCCTCCACAGTTTTAAAAACAGATTCTGGTACTTATAAGAATGGGGAAATGCATTCCTCTGTGACTTCCTCCCTGATAACAAGTTAATTAGATGCCAAGTGCTAAATTCAGGATTCAATGCATTCAAAGGGACACTTACAAAAGCAAAAGAATTTGGCATCTGAATAGCCTGTGTTTACTTCTGGAAACATTTATTTATTTTAGAGCTTCAAAATAATGACAATCTGTAGAATATAGCACTAACATTTTAGAGCACATATTTCCTCACAAAGACCTTTTATTTCAGTTTTAATATAATTCATATATTAATTATAATTATATGCCAAGTTCACCCTGCCAGTGCCACCCTGCTAGCTATGAAATCGAAAGACTCACTTTTGTGCATTTGCTGAACCAAAGATTTTCTTGAAATCCCTTTGTTGAAAGACTGCCCAGTATTATGAATGACAAAATCTTTTGGTCTTCATACAGGCAACATTTTCAGTAAAATAAAAGACAGCCCAACAATTTACCTTTAGTTCAAATCACTTCCGCCTGTCAGTTAAGTACAATTAGGGGAGAGACTTTGTGAGTGTCAGAACCAGAAAGACCCAATGAATCAACTGCATTTTTGAAACACAAATGTTGCATATGTATCTGTCTTGCTTAGTGCCTCTAACAATAACCTGAAGGCGGTGATGAAGTGCCCTTTCTTCAAGTTTGCAGGTGACACCAAGAAGGGGGGAGAACAGTTGATACAGTTGAGGGTGAAGGGACCCAGACTTGCTGAAAGAATGGGGCCAACAGGAGCCTTATCAAATTCAGCAAAGAAAATGTAAAGTCCTTGTACATGGGAAATAGAGCCTCTTGCAGTGTTATAGGCTGGGAATGTATTGGTTTCAGGCAATTCTGCTTAAAAATTTCATGGCGGTTGTAGTGGCCAACAAGCTGAGCAGGAGTCATCACTCTGTACCTGCAACAGCAAGAACTAACTGCATCCTGATCTGTAGGAACAAGAGAAGAACACATTCAAGAAATCAAGAGAATTGTTTATTCCTATTTACATGCCACTCTTTACAACACTATAAAACTACTTTGTCCAGTTTTAGCCTACTCTACACAGTAAAAACATTGAAGAATGATAGAATCATCAAATCATAGAATCACAGAATGGTGACTCATAGAATCACAGACTGGTTGGAAAAGACCCTGGATATCATCTAGTTCCAAGCCCTGCTGCTGTAAGCAGGGATGTCACACACTAAATCAGATTATTCAAGGCCACATCCAGTGATGAACACTGCCAAGGATGTGGTATCTACCCTCACAGTAAAGAATTTATTCCAAACATCTAACCTAAATCTCTCTTCTTTTGTTTAAAACCATTTGCCCTTGTCCTATCACTATCCCCTCTATTTCACAAGCACCCTCTAAGTATCTAAAGTTTGCATTGAGGTCTCCCCAGGAGACTTCTCCAGGGAGAACAACTCCAGCTATCTCAGCCTCTCTTCATAGGAGAGGTGCTCCAGCCCTCTGATCATCTTTGTGGTCCTCCTCTGGACCTGCTTCACCAGGTCCAAGTCTTTTTAGCACTGAGGACCCCAGAGCTGGATGCAGTACTCCAGGTGGGGTCTCAGAGCAGAGTAGAGAAGGACAATCACCTCCCTCAACCTGCTGGCCACACCTCTTTTGATGCAGCCCAGGATATTGTTGGCTTTCTGGGTTGCAAACATACATTGTTGGCTCATGTCCACCAGAAATTCCAAGTCCTTCTCCTCAGGGCTACTCTCCATGACTTCTTCTCCCAGTCTGTACTCATGTCTGGGATTGCCTTGGCCCAGGCACAGCACCTTGCACTTTTTCTTGTTTGCCCACATCTCAAGTTTTGTCCAGGTACCCCTGACTGGCATTGCATCCTTTTGTGTCAATCACACCACTCAGCTTCTTGTTATCTGCAAACTTGCTGAGGGGACACTCAATATCACTGTCTATGTTATTGATAAATATATTTAAAAGTATCAGTCCCAAGATGAGCCCTGAGGGACACAACTCATTGCTCGCCTCTCAGGCACAGAGATGAGGCTCCCCAGTTTGTAGTTCCCTGGGTCTTCTTTTCTACACTTTTTAAAATAAGAGTGATAGTTCTCTTTTTCCAGTCACCACAGGTTTCACACTACCACCCTGACTTTTCATATATCATGCAGAGTGGCTTGGCAACTATATCAGCCAATTCCCACAAGACACCAGGATGGATCTCATCAGGCCCCATAGACTTGTGGTTATTCAGCTTCATCAGGTGGTCTCAAACCTGCTTTTCACTTACAGTGGGAGGTACTTCCCTCCCCAGCCTTCACCTAGAAGTTCAGGGACTTAAGAGACATGGGAGGGCTGACTGCCAGTGAAGACTGAGGAGAAGAACTCATTGACTACCTCAGCCTTCTCCATATCTGTTGTCTCCAGTTCTCCTTCTCATTTATCGGGGGGAAGGGGGGGGTACGCTCTTCTTGGGCTTTCTTGTCTTACCTATGTATTTATAGAATCTCTTCTTGTCAAATCCCACTCAATCCATGCCTTAGCCTTCCTGATTCCACTCCTATACACCCTAGGGATGGAGATGACTGAGTCTGCAGAGGGGCCCAATGTGATTGGGGACTGGATCCCTTGTCCTGGAAAGAGAGGTTGAGGGACCAGGTCTTGTTCAGCCCGGAGAAAAAGGTGGTCTCAGGGTGATCTAACACCTGCATGGAGGATGTTGAGAAGACAGAACCAACCTCTTCACAGTAGAGTATAAACTGAAAGAAGAGTGATTCTCATGATATAGGGAAAGACTTTCTTCCAACAAACGCAGTCGAGATTAAATAGGTTGCCAAGAGTACAGTCTGCATCCTTGGAAGTTTTCATGTTCTGACAGCAAAAAGCCCTGAACAACTTCATCTGACAACGAATTGACCCTATATTCATCAATGTGTTGAACTAGAGGGAAGCAGTACTGTAGTAACAGAGAAAAGAAAATCTCTGGAAGAGAAGAATTATCCTGAGTGTCAAGTTGTCAAGGATTTTGTTCTGAATGTCTATATCACTTGTTCAAGGTACTACTAGAGTTAATACACATCATTCTGAATAAAATCTACTCTTCCTCTTTCATGCTAATTTCCACCAAGGAAAACAAGCTATTCTAGTCACAGCACATTTTGGAATGACCATGTCAAAAGCTTTTGTGCCAGCCAAGCTGTACCTAGTGGCCATGAACTTCGTAATATCTTTGTCCATCAGAAACACATTTCACAAATATTTGTGATTTCTGATCTCAGAGATCTGGTTTACTGAATTTATATTAAATGTACCTCTTTCCCTTTGGTTTTGTCACATTTGGGTTTTTTAAGTGTGAGTTATCTTAATAAGCAAGCAAATGAAATTAAGATAAAGCCTTGCTTATGACTTTTCAGCCTATTTCTTTTCCATTAGATTTAAGGAGGAGATTATTTAAGAGGTTATGTAGTAATTGCTGAAAATTCGTATCAAGTAGCATGAGTCTCCCAGGTAAACATACGCAAGAAACTCATTTAAACGTCCTTAATAGTAATTAGCCTATTTCCCCCTTAATACTATGAAAGTATTATTGGAATGCTTTCAGAAATGCATTTTATTCATCCAATAGGCCAGAAAACTTTTTTTGAAACCATTATTCTACATTGTGTAAATACATATCCAGTCATGTAATGATGTTCGTCTATTTGCTCATATTGTATATTTTACAATTTTTTGAACTCTCTTTACTTTTCAGCTACAAGTCCAGTATACCTATGAAAAGTAATGGTAAACCTGGAGATAGCTGCAAACCTCCAGAAGTGTGCACAAACTTCCAGTAGGTACACAATTAATCACTGGATCTGCTGATATCACTCCAGCAACTTGTTCATAGTTCAACTTTTTGCTTACCAGTGCCAAAAATACTGGCATACTGCACCCATATGCATGTTTTTATGAGATCTAAAACTAATGCAGTTGCTACCAATGTAAACCCTTTTCTGAGATGTGGAGGATGCAGAACATCTGCTATCTGCTTTGCAGCAGGTATAACTGAAACTAAGGATTACATCAGTGAGAACAACAGCCTCGTTAAAAGAAATTCAGAATGAAAGGGTGAAGGACCATCCCTGAGAAAATATCAAACCTTTGCAACATCATTTATGTGAGTCTTTTCCAACTTTTAAGAGATGATATCACCAATCGCTCTGAAAATAGCTACTACTCTTAAGTCAGAAACAAAACACAGGAAAAACAAGCAGGCAATCAGACTGATGTCATTTTTATGACTTGAGAGTTCAGGGCCTTCAAGTAAACTTGAAGTTTTTGGGGTTTCAGCACAGCAAGACATCTACTGCCAGCCATGATGACTTGTGATTTGTATGGAGTCTTTTGAAAGAATGGAGTCCATGAGGGTTTACCTTCAGCTAATTATTGTCTTCTGAGAAGATAGGAGAGGGGGAATTTGCATCCTGATAATACCTAGAGACTCCTTCCCCACTCAACATTTAATGATTAACCACTAAGACATCCACAGTAGATGCTCTGTGATTCACACTGACTTAAAAATGGCATTGCTCTTTGAACACTGTCCAGACAGCTTTGGGATTTGTAAAAGGCTGTCATATATTTTGACAATTTCCAATAACCTCAGCAAGAGACAGTCCTGTGGTGAAAGGATCCCTTTACAGAGCACTAACACCAGGTAAGCAATGGAAAAGTCTGTGCCGACATGTTTATCTGGAGTAGGACACATGTCAGGAAGTGATCTTTTGTCTTCTTTGCACTTCCAAAATCATATCCCAGATGTACGAGCTGTACAGGGTGGGATGGGAGAGTGTCTGACCTTTTCTTAGTGCCAGTTTTTCTTAGTTGGCAGCTAGGGTTAAATCATGACAATTAGAAAGCTGCAGACTTGCTTAATCTAAATATACTAGGATAATACGGAGAGACAAGTTGTATAAAAGTTGAATTTTGCCTAAAGATTGTATCAGCACAGGAAAATCCCTGGCTATGCAAATATATTTATTTGTGCATACATGCATTTGTACACTATAGACTATATATGAAGATCCCTGCCTATGTTAGAAAGAACTGAAGAAAAATTATTTTTATGAAATTAATTGCAAAAGGTAATAAAGCAAACAACCTTAATTTGCATTTGACACTGAAATAATAATGGTTTGCCCTGTTGTTCCATGGTTTGAGAAATACATCCAAATGAAAATAAAAAATAAAAAATAAAGAAATGGCAGGCTGCTGGTTAACAACACACCAAATCTAGATTAGTATGAAACAGCATTCAGATACTCACTGCTCCCAAAACTTTCCTTCACCCCTACCTCACACGTTTCAGTTTTCATAACTTTTATTTTCCTTTCAGCCTTCCTCTCACACTTCCACTGAAGGTTACACAAATAGTGTAAATTAGAGTATTCCCTGCAGCTTTTTCTTTAGAGGATTCTTTTTGCTAAAGCTTTTAAATTAAGTATGGTGCCATGAGTCATCTTGTCACTCTTTCACTCTGGAGAAAGGAGTTGATGATAAGTGAGGGGTCACAGAAATGCAGAAAATACAATATAAGGTAGATGAATTATTTGGATTAAAGCAGTGGGAGTTGATTAACTTTAGAGGGGCTTCATGATACTTCCTCAACACACGACCAAAATATAGCCACTGCATTCCCAAAATGTAAAATAGCTCACAGCCTTCTTTATTTCCAAAATGGTTTTGTGCTCTGGTGGATGACCAGAAGGTATCTATTGAGTTTCAGAGATAGCATATACCAGAAGATAGGGAAGGACTTAAGATATGTGGCCTAAAACACTGCTGGACCTATTCCAGCCAAAAACTCTTTCATCTCAATTTAACTCATGAAGAAGAATCTTGGTGGCAGTTCCATAGAGTGGTAGACCCTCTTCTTCATCACAAATTGTGCCACAAGGTCCCAAATGCAGTCAGTCTGCCTCTCCTTCCATACCTCCTTAGCTTACAGCTGTCTCAGGCCAGTTCCTCTCATAAATTTACCTGGCAGTACTATGGTAGGAGTAGGAGGGCCAAAAACCACTGAATTTCTGCAGTTACAGTCAGGTGGAGAGGCTGAAGCAATAACCAGTCAAGCACACAATAGCTCTAAATGATGCTGTCAGATATACAAACTGGAACAGAGTTTTTTTCTTTCACCTGCCATTACTAAGCAGAACTGCAAATGAAAACTGATTTCGTCCCTGGTATACCGTGTGCTGTGTTTAGATAGAACAAAACCCCAGTTTTGTTCTATCTAAACAGGAGGAGAAAATTTTAAAAGAAGATACAGTTTGTGAGCAGGGAAAATCAAAAAAATAAACAAACATGAATATGTCATATCTAGAAGATTTCTATAAGGTATTTCATTTTATCTTCCACTTCATATTGTCTTTGCCAATGGGTAGGTTGGGGTGACGTTGGAAGTTGGCAGCTTTTGCTCTCTGTCCTGCGGGGCAAAAGTGGTTTTATAAAAAGTGGCTTTATAAGAGCAGAGATTAATGGGGGCATTTTCCCTGACCCTTTTTCATTTTCTTTTGTAAGTTATAACAGCATAGCCACTCATGCTTATTACATTCCACTTTGTGATTTAGGGATTGAAATTCTGTGCTAACATAAGAGGAAGTTAAGAAATGAAAGGGTAGGGGAAAGTAGGAGGGAAAAGGAGCACAAGATGAGAAAATCAGGCAGCATGAGAAGAGTTAGGTCCATTGAAGCAATAAATAAGTCAAAGTTAAGAACTAATACTAAGAAATAATTAATCCACAGCATACTTCAGCATAGATAAATAAAACAACAACCTCAATTACACAAGTGGTAGCAGTGGAGCAGCCAATCCATTGGCAGAAAGGAGGTATAGGCTAGTGAAGGGGATTAAATGGCAGCAAAGAAGAATCAGTCAATAGGTCTAAGTGTGCTATAGCTTTTAGCATGACAAATTATATGGCAGGAGCAAGCAAGCTATAAAATGGTTGGACAAAAAAGTGACAGAATTTTCCACAGAACACTAGAGATGCAGAGAACATGGGAAGTCAGAGGTAAAGACTTGTCTGTAGCTCTGAGGGCCAGGAAAATGGATTCCTTCTGGCTGCAGCAGTAGGAAATCAGTTTTTCACCAGCTGCCTAGGCAAAACTACAAACCTGTTCCATTCAGACTGTGTGACTATCTGCTTCTAGTGGAAGGTCAGAAGTTTCTCCAGAGCCATGTTATGTTTTATGCTGATGAGGATCAAGAAATAGACCAGAACTAGAATTCTTCAATCTTGCAAACATGGATAGGTGACAGGAGTCTTGGCTAAGTACCTATTTCTTGATTGTTTCTTGAGAATGAGTGGCAGCATTGATAACAGGTGATGTATTCCGCTGTTTTGGATGGAAAATGAGAGAGTGGCAGCTGGGATGTGTAGGTGGGTGATGCTGTAGTTGACAAGGAACTGGTAACCAACAAAAGAATGGAAAAGAGAAAAAAATATTTTGTTACTTAAGGGAGTTAAGGAGATGAATCCATTTTGTTTATGATAAGAAGGTTCATAAGTCATTTGATCAAGTAGCCGCATGAAGAAAATAATATATAATCTGTAGTAGGGTTCAATAGCTGAAAATTCAGAATAGACAAACTCAAATGCATAACTGGCTTTGAAGATAATTAACCATCATCATGGATTGTCTGGTTATATTTTCAAGCTATATATTTTCTTTCTCAGTTAAAACTTACTATCATATTAAAAATATTTTAAAATCAAATTAGGCAATACATGATTGTATTGCTACTTTAAAAATATAACACCTGCTAAAGATTGATTTGCTTAATTTCATGGTACAAAGTGTATAAAGATACAAAATATTTCTAGTATTTACAAAATTAATTGCAATTAAAAGTATATAAAAAGCTAAGAAGGCTGGTGAAGTATTTTTCACTTTTGACTTGGTTTCTCCTCTACTTAATGCTATTTAATAGTTTGCATACACTACCACAAATTTCAGTTTTAGTGAAAGTATGAAAATTAATTACACAGATATGAAAGTAAACTGAGTCTTAGCAGATTTCTTGTGGCTTGATACTATTACTAGTCTAAAGAATACTGAGCACTAAATAGTGCTTTTTTCACCCGAGCTCAAGTAAATAAAGTTCCTAGGCCTCTGAAACCAGCCTGCACGATGAAATGATACTACAGTTAGATCTGCCTGAATCTCTGCTAAATGCATAAACAAATAAACAAGACCATATACATATGTTTTCCTTTTATATAAACGGCTACAGTTTCATTGATTTCAATTAAGTTCACAGAGTTCACAGAATATTTTGAGTAAGAAGGGACCCATGAGGATCACCACGTCCAAACCTTAAGTGAATGGCCCATACAGGGATTAAACCCATAACCTTGGCTTTATTAGCACCATACTTATACCAATGTCCACCAGTTAAGAATCTGAACCACAAAGTGTATACTATTTTATCCTTCTACGGGAATCTTCTGTCTGACAGCCTTACCCTGCTCATGAGAAGGATTTCCTTGTGAAGGAAAGCATGCTCTTTTGTCCCACTTTACAGATAAGGAATACAGTATCTGTATAACCCATAATTAATGTTTTGACATTTATTTCTTTCAAAGCAGCCCTCCAAAATTTGGGTTTTTCATCTAATTTACAAAGCACCCTCTGGAACCCAGCTCTGCCAGGTCTTTCAAAATAAGATGTAATGAATGATGAAACAAGTACCCAGGAGGAAAAAGATCTCAGAGATATGCATAAGCAGTTGCATGATTAAAAAAAAAAAAAAAGGACTATTTTAATTAAATAAAAATAAAACATGATGTGTAATAAATCCAAGAAGAAACAAAAATCATCAGCAACAGTACTTACCCACTTCCAGCCACCAATCTAGTCATTATCAGCTGTCAATTTTACATCACAGAAGAAATTATTTACAACAAGGGATTTGGAATGCTTTTGAGTTTTAGGCTATGTCAAGGACAATGTCCAGAGCATATAAAATAGACTAGGAAAAAGTCTGTAAGCAACTGTGGGGTATAACAGATCCAGAATACTGATATTTATCCTGCCTTGCTCTGGCACTTTGGTCTTATAGATAAACACTAGTGTTGAGTATAAACACTTGCAAAACGTGTTTAAAAAAAATTAAAAGCAGAAAGCAGTTAGCAAGTAGTAATGGATGATCCAGGAAGAGTAAATCATGAATAAAAATGCAGACAAGTGCAGAAAGACATATAGAGCATTCAAAATGCTGATGGATGACAGACAGTTCAATGTAGATAAATGAAATGTAATTATGACTTTGATGAGCCTTCATGGCACAAGACTACTCTTTGTTCGAGGTAAAATATGAGAAACATAGATGAAAACAGATGAAAAAAAGGGGAGACAAGTCATTGTGCATCATTAATGACTGATAAGAAAAAGAAAGAAAAAGACAAATCAATGCAATTAATGAGTCTTAGTAGTCCAACTGTATGTGTCTGTGGATTAGTATGTGCATGCTTCATGAAATATGATAATTTAGAAAAATAGTGAGAAACAAAAGGGAGCTTTTTCATTTACTGTTAAATAGAAGGTGTCTAACTGAGCACTCGACTACAAAAAGATCATCAGTTTCCCTGACTTCTGCTTCTTCATCCATAACTTTTTTAATCAAGATATGTAACTTGAACAATTGGCCAGGTGGTTTATGGATTTTTTGCACATTTCTCTAAAGTGTCAAACAATGTCATGGCCAGAAGTAACAGGGTGTTGGCACAGCTACACCAATTCTTTGAATCATGGTATCAAAATTTGTGCAGCAAGTGTGATCTGACTTGGCTGACTCAATAGAGTTTGCTTTGCAATAGCAAGAGACATTTTTTGTCCATCTCCAAGTATAGAATTCCAGATTTGTGATACTAACCAAATACATAGGAAGCAATTTCATGCTCTTTCTTTTAGTACAACTACAGAAGAGATATACCCAAAGGATCTACTCCCATGACTCCAAGAACAGATTGCCTAGGAGATAATAAATTTGATCTTATCCCCTGCAAATCTAGAATAAGCCTAGCAAAGTCAAATAATTCAATCAGAGGATAAGGTAAGTGGCAGTAGACCGCGTCCTGAGGATATGGGCAGTGAAGAGCTCACAGCTACTGACTGCAATGCACTCCTTATCTCATATATCACATGGCACAAATATGATACAGCATTTCTAGACATTTTAGAATATGGAAAAAAAAGAAAAAAAAAAGAGGGGAGGGAAGAATCAAAACAAACAATCCAAAGCAAATAAATGCAACCTTAGAAGTAACAAGAAGTGAAATAAAACCAAAGTGTTGACTCCAATCTTCTCTCAGTCACAAAAATGAAAATCATGAGATTCAAAACCTGCATTTCTAGTGGAAAGTATAATGGCAATCTACAACATGATGTGGAAATCTAACCTGATATTGACTAAGAATTTATTTTTTCCAATAATTATCTTGTCTATTTACAAATAAACAATCTATTGGTTGGTTGGTGGGTTTGTTGGGGTTTTTTTAATTATTTTTTCTAGTTTGAGGGTTCTTAAAAGTTAAAGGGTTGGGTTTTTCATTTTGGTTTCTTTTTTTGTTTACTGGGGGGTTTTTTGTTTTGTTTTGGGTTTTTTTTGTTTCTTTGTTTTAATTTTTACTTTAAATTAGAGCTGTGATTACTCACTGATTTGCAGTGGAGGATCAAGCAGAGCTGGTTAAATTTATTATCTCTCCTAGTTTTCCACTCATCTCTTTCCTCATTTTCCCTCAACAGGAAGAGCTTTCTTAGACTAACAGCGACTTCTGATAGTTAGCAGTTTACAGCCAAGCATAAAAAGAAAGCTGGAAATTGACCCTGGTCAGTGCTAGTACAGATTTTGCTGTCATCTGCAGAGGTTCAAGAATACATCTCAGTAATAACTTCTGCACAAAAAGTATCTGCAGGAGCACAGAAAAAAACTTTGATCAATAATTGCTTAAACCATCTCAGTTTAAGTGACTGCAAAAGTCTGCATGTCTCAAGCAATCACCTAACTGTAAAAATATCTCTGTCAAATTATCAACAGTTATAAGGAAAATTATAAACCAATTGTTTAAAATGGTAATAGTGCATCTCCTCTGTGAGACTGTTCCATCTCATATACAGCAATGAGAACAACTCTGAAAGGAGAAGTACTGATATCACCTTCAATGAGCTTGAAACTTTCTCATATGTAGATGAAACATTCTATCTTTCAAATACATAATGCAATAGACGATCCAGTACGGATTGGTAAAATCACCTACTGTCTGAAGAAAGAACTGGAGCTTCTTTGTGAGCTTATGATATAGCCCTTCAGAGAGTTGATGTTATGCATTAATCAAGTGTTAGATGTTCTTAGTAAGTCAAGTGTGCAGTTACTGGTGGTTAGTGTCATAAATGTCAGAGTTCTGGGGACACCCATAGGCCCTAACTGGGTCCACCCTCCCATGGGAGCTCCCTCCACACCTTCGACGCTGATGCAGGGGCTCCATGTCATTTTGGGGTTGGCACCCAGACTTAATCTGGTCATTGCTGGATGTGTGCAGGTCTCGAGTCCTGTCTTCTGGATGGACCTTGGACACACATAATAGCCTTCATTCCAGTCCCGTCTCCAGTCCTGAGTGACACCTGAGCCTGCCTTTCCACCCTGATGTGTCTGGGACTGTTAATGGACCCTGTCCCAAGCACCTTTCTCTGCCCACCCTACCTCCCTTCTGCAGGACTGGCTGTGAGCACTGCCTCTTTCTGGGGTCACCCTTGACTTCCAGCTCATCCTCCCTTGTTCTTGATGTTCCTCACATTAAGTCTAGCAATAAGCTGAAAATTAAGAGAATTCTAAGACTGGTCATAACAGTGTTCAATAGCCAACAATGAGCCAGAGACCAGAGAAATGCAAAAACAATGACAATAGAAGTATATAATTAGCTTATTTTGTTCAATATTGGTTGAGACAAATTGTGTTCAGCAATTTGTTGTGTTCAGAACTCCAAAGATGTACCTATAGTGAAAACCCAGCTTCTCTGAGCCTGCATAAATCCCTATGATGAACAAACAGTGAAAAACATACCTATGTTTCAAAATTAAAAATGAATGAGGCAAATCCTGAAAACTCTCCTCTCCTTAACTCACCGTGTTTGAATATACTAAAATTCACCAATAAACTATTACACAGTCAAGCTGCTTCATTCTCTTCAGGGAGGATTTCACCGTCTTCTCTAACCCTACCAAAAAGAATAGCTTAACTTCTTAGCATTCTTTTTGCCTGAGGTACAGAAAAGAAGATCATTTTATGATGCAAGTAAAACGTTCAGTTTATCCTGGAGGTATATTCTTCACTCTTCTTCATAAGTACTTCACCTAGGACATTTTAAGTGTGGTATGTTTAACTAAATAATCTCACAGTTAATTGCAAGTGAAATTTGTCACCACCAAGTAAGGAGAATTAACTGAATAGAAAACTCAGCATGAATTGAGGAAGGGTGTGTTTGAGTGGAAAGCAAAGAGGAAGAAGACCACAATTACTTACCTATTAATTCTGGAAGACAATTAAATATATAAATATGATCCAGAATAAGAATTTCCCATGTACTGCTATCTTTGCATATACCTGGAGTTTTTTATGCAAAATATTCAGTACTCTCTCAGAGGCTGAATGAATATGGTATATATAAAGGTGATATAGGTCGTACCTCAGGGACTGTTCAAGCCCTTGAGAATAGCAAAGACTGCAAAAAATGGAAAACACAAGAATACCTCTAGAGGAGTGGAATTTCCTAGCAATGGCTCTGAGCTCAATCAAACTAACTCTAAATTTGTAATCCTGGTGCAATTCTCCAGGTGGGTTTTCTCACAAGAAGGTTCCCTCAGCATCCCATAAGGGAAAAAAATTTACAATCTTTCCCAGTTCTGCTATAGATAGTATGAATGAAATTAAGAAAAAAATCTGCTAGCACCAACCAATAAATACTCTTCATGGCATCTGTTAGTAAGCAGCCTTACACCTTTCAGCAGCGTATTTCTATTATCCCATAGCACACAACCCTTATATTTCTCTGTCAGCAGGCCATGGTTACCTGGATGGGTGCTGAATCTTTCACTGGTTCAGTAGCAGTAGATCTAGCAAGATCCTTGTTCCTTCTGACAACGTTTCCCTTAAATGTAGAAGGCAATGCCTTCTTGTTCATAAAGAGATTATTGAAATGACATAAGCTCTCTTTTACTAGATCGTAAGAAAGAGCTTGAGGTCTGAACAAAATTAATCTGGTGCCCTATGTTTTGAAACAGTTAAAGAGTTGTTGACTGCTGTGACAACCTTCCTGTCCCCTTCAGTCCATCAGTCTCTGACGTCCAGTGCTTTGCACTGCTGAAGAACAAGAGAAATGGTTTCACAAGATATTTTCACTGCCTCAAAATCCTCTCAAAGACTTGAACACTTACAACAATTTATTAGGATTCAAAACAGATACCATCTGTCTAGTCATTCTGTCTGTTCTGGTTTTTTTTCTTTCCTTTCAGGTAACTAGTCTGTACCACAATGACATGTTTTTCTGCCCTCTAGTAATAGCCTCTGAAAATGGGACTTCCTGGTGCAGCAGCATGCAAAGATTTGCTCATTTATATCTGAGTATGGAGGTGTAATCATGTAGCCTCTGCTTCTTAACCCTGATGGTCAGCGTAATGGCTTTATACCTTCTTCTTTAGGTAATTGAAACAAATTTTCCTTTTCACCTACCTTTGACTTTTACAACAATATGTTCTAAAATAAATAAACAGGAAAATTTAGAAAAGGCTTTACAAAATGATGTTACCAATTTATCAGAATATAGGGATTAATCCAGAAAATTAAAAAACCAATAAAGTTTCAATCAAAAATTTACATTCTCTTTTGTATCTTATTACACAAAATTAGCTGATACTGAAATTGGAAAAGAGTTAACAACAGGCATCAGATAGAGCTTGAAGTATTTTCTAAAACTGTAGAACAAAGTTTGCTAGTCTTGAGTAAAGTGTTGCATGGAAATTAAGCAAATATAAATCTGTAAAAGCTATGCCATGAGCCTGTGGTCTATATTATAAATTGTAGCATTTTTAATGTTATCTCTTTAAATCATATTGAGAGACTTTGACCAGGCTAACTGTTTAAAAATAATTTTCTCCTGTCCAAATTTTATGTATTCTCATAATTCTAATGTTCATTCATGTTTATTGAGCTGAAAAAAACTGGCTCCTCTTAGATCATTTAGAGACACTCTCTCAAAATTGTAACCATTCCCTTGCAAATACAAAAAGTTACAGAAATGGACTCAACAGAGACAGAAGTGAAAGAATTATTGGAGATTGCCGAACATCTGGATAGGAAAGTACAAATGAATCTCATTTTTTAATCAGTAGAAAATTAGAATGAGTGAGCTTTTGAGGTCCCTTGAGAGATAGGCTAGATGGCCTTGTGATCAGAAAGTGATGCTTTCTCTAGTGCAGATTATCATATGATAGTCTACCTTCTAGCCTTCTCCACTTAGAAGAAGCACAATCAATGCATAAGGGGAAACTTATTGAATGCTGTGTGACTTTCGCTTTCAGCCCTACATAGTGCAGCAATAGTTGATAGAAGTGTGTGTATTTTTTTCCAGAAGCATAACAGTTCACTGATACAACCAGAGATGGAAAATATTGTTTTATTTCCAAAGCTGGCTATGACAATGAAAAGGACCTTAATGATTTTACTTAAAAAATGTGAAAGAAAAAACTTATGTCAGATCTTTGTATGCTATTCAGAAGATTTTACTTATGCCTTCCACATTCACCATGGTAAGCAGTTAGGTCAATCATAAATTAACTTTTCTTTTCATACTTGTTTTGATTTCAGCTTTTCTCATTACTCTATTTTCCCCTTACATTTTGTATACCTGAAAAAAAAAACAAAAACACAAACGAACGAAAAACCACCCCAAAGAAACAATGTATAAGAATGTTTAATGACTGCTGGACTCTTATATCCGTTATGATTTAGCCACTTCAATTACCTTATCAAGTTCAATTAACTGTTTGTTGGACTAATCTATAGTTGTATAACTGTTGTCAACATGAAAACTAAGTTGAGAAACAGCAATGTAGGTATAGAATTTTATCTTTCCTATAGACTTTTTAATTAAAATAAGATGGCATAATATCTGATGTAATTTTTCATAGTTTACTTTGGTCAAAAGACATGGTCAAAAAAGTATAATTTTTATTGTTTAAAATATAATAAAATGTGTCAGTCCAGTCTTCCTGTCTTACCTATTTAACTATTTCCAACATGTCTATTGGCTGTCATCTGGGTAGATCTGTTTTGATTTGAACAAAATTTGACATGAATCTCTTAGGTATTTAGAATGGAAGGGAAAAAAAAAGATTTTCAACAGATTTTAAGCAGCTTATTTCCTAGTTTTATTGGAAATCAACTTGATAAATAGGGCCCAAACAGAAAACCTTGGAACATCCTCCTCAGTCTTGACAACAAAAAAAAAAAATCTATAAGACTCACAGATTTCTGTGTCTCCTGGGACAAAGCAGTGAAGGATGGCCAAAGGCAAGCCACAGAAATAGTTTATCATGACACTGTCAAATGCTAAATGCAAAAATCCCTTGGACTAAGGCAGGGAGAACCTCTACTAGGTCAAGGCTACAACATGCAGCAACCCAAACTATTATGCATACTTTCACAAGGTGACACTTAAGAACATACACAACTCATAAAAAGAAGGTAACAAGGGTGGAATGGAAAGGTAGAGGGAGGAAAGAGCTGATGAGAAACATCACAAACATGAATAGCTAAGTTTTATAACTAATTTTATTCAGACATAAAATCCAATCCCTACACTCCAAAATGGTAGAATTTTTCTATTTGAGTCAGTCAACAAACTCTATCAAAGTTTGTTTCAGAACCAGTATGGCATTTTCATGTTAAACTCACCTTAGAAGTGAAAGCTCAGAGAAAGTACATATTGGGTGTGGATGCTTTTCAGTCTAAACTAATTCTAGTCAAGTACTTCATTTCTTCATTGAAGTGCAGAGGAACACATTCAAACCTTCATCTTGTCTAGAATTCAATACAATATAAAAATATCTTAATAACTCACTTGTCTGCTATTCTAATTCCCTTCCCAAACCTTCCCTCCTCTCCCCTCTCCTCTCCCCTCTCCTTTCCTTGCCTCCCCTCACCTTGCCTCCCCTCGTCTCCCCTTCCCTTCCTTCCCCTCCCCCTTCCCCTTCCCTTTCGGTCCCTTTGCATCCCTTTTCTTCCCTTTTCTCTTCCCCTTTCCCTTTCCCCTTCCCTTCCTTTTCCCTTTCCTTCCTCAAAACCTTTTCTTAAGCAGCTCATTTCAAAAAATTTGATGAAGAATGTACATAGTGACTTTTTTCTTTCTGTCAGCTGCATGAACTTAAGGCCTGAAGTAAAATTTTACATTACTGACAAAAATTGAGATTATTCAGTATGACTTATACCAGCCTTCCACTTACAGAATAATTTCCATCTCCTTTTACCCTCTCTCTTGCAAGTTGCAGAAATCATTCTAACAATATAGCTGGGAGGAAAAAAAATATGAAAAAGACACTTCCATTTTTATAATATATTTTAATGTTATCCCATTTCACATTCTCTTTAAAATAAGTGAGGTCATATTACAGATCAGCGGACCATCACTCCAGGCTGACCATCTTGTATGATTACAGGTAATTTACAGAGAGTATATTCCTACACTCTCCTTTCAGTTTACAGCCTTTTTACTACGCAAAGCAGTTTGCTAGCAAATAAATAAATACATGCCTGACACATTCATAGTGTGGTAATGGCGGGGGGGGGGACTGTCGAAATTGTTTGAAGTCGAAGTAATCAGACTATAACCACGACTAACGGGAGGTGGGGGAGCGTTTGTAAGGAGTGTGGATAAGTTTAAACAGAGAGTGTTGGAAGGAGAGGATGGGGGAATTTTCCCCCCGCTGGCCGGCCGCCGAGCATCCTACCGCTGTGCTCTGCTGCCACCTTGGCCGCGCCGTGGGACGTGCAGGCGGCCCCGCTCCGCGACTGCGGAGCTCCCGCTGCGCACCTGCGGCAGCGCTTCGTCTCCTGCCCGCGGAACCACACTCGGCCAGGACTAGTCGCACTCCCCACTCGCGTCACATGCTCTTACAATCAGGACAAGGATACATGCGATGTCTAAATGGTCTGGGGGTTTTGGGGGGTTTTTTTGTGTTTTTTTGAGCGCGGCTGGGAGTTACTCTTCAAAGGAAATTTATTTGCCTTCTGTGCTTAAAATCGGAGCTTAGGAATGTGGTTGGGAGGAGAATAACTTTTTTTTCTGTCCTTTTTGCTTACTGTAGGATTCTTCTCCTCCGGTGTCCAGCCTTATCTTACATATTTGATGAAGAAAGCACTCAAATTCCCATTCATACGGCACCTACCTGCCTCTGTGTCCTTCCTGCTATGTGACCACTCTGCTCTGGAAGGAACTCGCGGCAGCCCAGCCCACGAATGGGCTCTCGGTGGCGTTCAACTGCAGTTAGAGGTCGTGTCCCCACTTTTTTTTTTTTTTTTTTGGGGGGGGGGGGGGGGGGGCAGAGAAGGTGACAGACACATCATAAAGCACTGAAAACATATATAAATTAATATTAGAAAACCAGTGGAGTTTACTAATTTTGTTTCCTCCTCTACATCTTTGTGTTACAAGTGCTACTTCATTGTCTTGACATCGGGCTCTGAGCTAGTGGTACTGACTTTGAAAAGCTTTCATGCACTTCATTTCATCTTTGAATTGCACATGCTTTTCTCTCATTTATAAGGCTTTCTTGCGCTTTGGAGGAAACATGTTCTGACATGCTGGAGTTTGGTGATGGTAAATATTTCCTTTGACTACAAAGTGCATGTGTGAAAAAAACTTTTTTTTTCTCTCATGGAAATATGGTTCTCACTCACTCCTGTCTCCGTTGTAGTTAATAACCTGTAAACGAGCTGAATCTGGAGGTCTCAGTGAAATAGCACTTTTGGAACAGTACTTTTTGTCACAACACGCTGAGGAAAGTGCAGAAGCTCTGTATATGCACGTATGAGAGGGATTCATGCCATGCATATGACAATTTGCATACTAGAGTCTGGTGACAAAGAGGGACCGCAGGTGAATCCCCAGCGATATGCTTTGTGGAGAGGATTTTTTCCAGCCCCTAATCACAGAGAAGCATCCAGCTCTCCATCTGCTTCCCAGAGCTGGCGGTTCTGATTTGTTTCAAGTGAAAATAACCAAGAATAGAAAATGGCACGTAATAAAGAGTCCCAAGCCAAGCAGCCGTGTTGTCCTGTTCTTCTCTTTAAACCAGCACTCCCCCCCCGTGCTGAGGGCTCGGTGCCCGGACGACAGAAAGGGCTGCAAAGGGTTAAGCCGCTGATTGCTTGCTAGGCAAAGTTTGAGGAAGAATATGTTTGAGGCTGAGTACGCTGCAGCCTGGCGTTTGAAATCTGTCACCCTCACTTACGAGCGCTGCATCTGTGGTTGTCACCGGTGAATAATGATCGCACGGCGATAAGATCGCTCTGCGGCGGTGTGCCGGGGCCGTCGGGGGAAGAAAAGGAAATTACGAGGCGTTTAGCCTCTTCAGCGGGGTGTTCTTCAGAGTCATCGGTGGGTGTCAGGGTCAAATGACCGGCTGGAAAGCAGCTTGGGAAGAAAATTTCCTTCCTCCTTTCTTTGAGAGAAACCTTCGGTGATGGTGATCAGTGACAGCTATGGAAAACAGAGACCTCGGTGGTGAACCTTAGAAACAGTACCATGCCGGAGCCCAGCTGTTCTGCCACTTTCTCCCCTTTCAACCTGCCGGACCCGGTGGGCTTTGGGTGACCTACCAAGGAGGACCCATCTCCACAGGAGCAGGTAATGCCCAATTAAGTAATTTTCTGGATTGACATGATCTGGATTTGACGAAAAAATTACCTGAGTATCATCCACTGACTTGAAGGGTAGACTGGCTGAGAGTCCAGAGGCAGGGAGAGAAACAGGAATGATTCTGTTTAATCCCTCTGAGACTGTGGGGCAGGGAAAGTTTCTGCAGTCTTGCAGAACTTTTAACATTCCCACTTTCTTTCGTGACTGGGGACACAGAGGGCAGAAATACCTGCAGTCGACAATGGTCTGCTCTGCCTTATATGTTGGCGACAGGTTTATAAATACCAGCAGCATGGAGAACGGAGGGATGGGTGGATTGAGGATACGAAAGTGGTTTTTTTTCACTAGAAAATGCACTGGTTGTCCATCAGCTTCAGGAAGGAGATATAAATCATTGTCAAATAAGTGCTCTGAAAAGTATGCATAGGCTTAAGAAAGAAAGAATAGAAAGAAAAAGAACAGATTTTAAAAAGTAAAAAAAACAAACCCCTAGAACAGTCTTTGGAAAAGGGTATTCATTTGCCTTTGGACTCTACGGGGTTCC